>NC_134577.1:131638983-131950122 GCF_050947875.1 Dermacentor variabilis | reverse complement strand
TCTCGAAACTGCTGGGTTTTTACCTTTTGTATGGCTTGAACCGACGCTACCACTGGACACTGTGCTTCCATCCGTCACAGCTTCAACCAGCGCTTATGTCCGTGATGCTATCGCCCATGCTCACCATGCTCGCCAACTTGCGCGCACTCGTCTACTAGTCTCTCAATGCAAACTAAAGCAACGCTACGACCTCCATCACCGTGATGTCCATTTTGTGGCCGACACCCTCGTGTTCCTTTGGTCACCATCGCGTAAAGTTGGCTTTTGTGAAAAACTGCTTTCCTGCTACACAGGCACATGTCGCGTGCTTCGCCAAGTAACCTATGTCACCTACGAAATCGCTCTAGCCACGCCCACTACGTCCTCCGCTGTGAGAACCAGTGACATTGTCCACGTCGTCCGACTCAAACCCAACAACTCTCCACGCGCCTTGTATATTTAACAGCACCGTGCCGGCGCTTTTGCCGCCGGGGGTAGTATTACGATATCGTCGAGCGATGCTCAAGGGACGAGCCGCCGCGAGGACGACAACGAAGTGGGTCTACGCCCTTGGCGCGGGCGAGTGTCGGCCTGGCGATCTGGCTCCAGTGTAAGTATACTGTATATAGCCTCTTTCATCTGTGTTTTTCCACACGTAACAATATGAATCCCAACTAACTGGCCAAACTTGCCGCCTTGATAGCCTGTATATTGACACGTGAACTCGTGTATCTTTTACGGGTCCGTGCTTTTAACGTCTAAAAAATGCTATCGCTCAGCGCAGGACGCGCCTACATGTATCGGAAGTCTCTAGAATGTTATCGATGCTTCTATCCGCTGTCTGTTGCGCCGAACCTTGTGTAATCTGATTGCACTTATGCGCGACGAGAATGGGGTAGAACTTTGTGGAAGGCGCGTGGGTCCCAGCAGTTACTCTGGAGCATTCGACGACTGATCTATAAAAGCCGACGCACTTGACCCGCTGATCAGGGTTTGACGATCGCTGATTGTGTTCGCCGTTATCGCCGTTCTTTAAGTGTAGCCTGTTTTTGTGGGCACAGGATCGCACAATAAAAGTTAGTTTCGTCTGTCAGAGTATTGCTACTGTCTTCTTCATACGTCATGTATCCAGATTTTCTGGACAGGAGGGTTTAGTTCGCGTGAGTGCCACCAGGTGGCGTACTGACCTTAAACTTTTCAAACTTCCGGCGGTGACGCGTCATGACGTCAACAAAAGAAAAATAATATAATTGAAAGCTATCCCTGCGCATTGAACTTCACCACAATACTTGTCCTGCAGGCGTTATCAGTGTTCTTGATAAAGCGTAACCGCTCGTCGCCAGGAAATCGCTTATCATCCTAAGAGCGTTAAACGCGACGAGCGATGATGGATTCTGGGCTTTGGATACGGTTCTTTTTTTTCGTTTTTTTTCCTTTTTCTTTTTGGTGCTACCGAGTAAACAAGCTAGGTTAACTGTCGGAAGCACTGCGCGTGGCAGCCTTTCCTCCGTCGGCACACATTGTTAATATTCGAACATCGCACAGCGTCTACGAGAGGCGCTTTCGTGGACGGCTTTTGATTTTGACTTATCGATTCCGTTATGGTGCCCCTAATTATTTCGCTAGCGACTTTGCTATCCGCACTCATGGGCTACCGCCGCAGCTACAAATCGACATGTGCTGAAGTATTAGGACATATACATCGATATGTTGGTTTTGGACCTTGACGCCAATGTCACGACACAAGAATTGAGCAAAGTGTCTCTGTGTCGTCGCAGGGTGTGAGACCGGGCTTGTTGGTATTCCATGCTGAAGTGGCTGGCGCAAGAGTGGACACGGGACACTAAAAGGGCGACAAGAAGAAGCGCAAACTTCCAACTTCCAGTTAGAAGTTAGCGCTTGTCCTTGCCGCCTTTTTAGTGTCCCGTGTCTATTCTTGCGCTAGTCACTTCAGTCTGGGTCGTCGTCTGTTAGCATGGTATGGCCGAAGCTGCTCGCAATATTACGTCACATTTACTGGCCACCAGGCCAGGTACACCCTTGGATATGACATATACAGTTCTTGCAGTTAGTTTCCACAACAATCTCCTATGACGGTTACCCACGTGCATTGAGGAAGACCGCTATTTAATACAATTGTGCAGTAATATATGTGGGATTTGTATATTCTCCACCTCATCTACCATGTGGCCATTTCGCCTTTTTAATATAGCCGCAGTGTAAACTATCAGGTATCGGACGCCATTTAGGCTGCCCACATACTCAAAGACCTCGCGCACAACCCCTGGCACTTGTATTCAAGAGTTGTACGACTGCCAAGGACATCCTTAACGTATGATACACAACACATTATGAGGTTTTACGTGCCAAAACCACGATCTCTTGCCGTTTATCAACCTCCGGGTTTCCCTGTCACTTGTATCCAGTTTTGACGACTACAATCGCACGGAAGTTGGCAACGATATAATGTCCATGGCATTAAAATCGTTTAAATCAATTCTACCGTTGAGACAACAGCCGCTTTTGCTCACTGTGAATGCGAATATTGCATTAATGAGCGCCATTCTTAAGCATATAAATTGATAGTCTAAAAAATTATGCGGATTTTACGTCTGTGGGAATTGATGCAAACGAAGCTTTCTGTCTTCTTTGTTGTCACTGCCGTACGTAATCTCCACAGAGTAGTCAGGCACCATCTAATGAAGTCCTGTCAATGTTTGCCTGATTACGCCCGCCATTGTGATGCAAATAAATGTAACTTCAACTCATTTTCTCAGATATAAACGCTGACGTCATCCTGAACAAGATCACAAAGCGCCGTAGTGCTCGACCTTGTGATGCCCCTATTGGCAAGGTTATTTTCGTGTGTATGTTTTTTTTTCGGTGGGGGGTGATGTGCTCTTGTACCGTAGAAACGTCCCTCGCACGTCTCTAATGTGGTCGTTTTTATTTTCAAGCACCCAGTGAAAACACTCATCGCTGCAACTCAAGATGTCCTGGTGGCAGGCTACCATGGCGTGTCGCGCAAGTAAAACCACACTGATTCATTTGGGTTGGCATATGCTATTTTATGCATCATACTTCGCAACATTCATTTTTCAAACTATGTCAGAGCTCGAAAAGGCCGCCCAACTCACAAGGTCCCTTTCCTCTGTTTACTTCCGCAAAGTGTGCATCTATCGCTGTGGTTACCAAATATGCCCAGCGGTATGCTATTACTGAAGCCTTTCTGGCGACCTGAGCAACTGAAGTCGCAGGCTTTCTTCAACCGGCGTCGACGTTCAATATGGCTATCCTCAAGTACTTTCCGCGGACTTTGCTCACCGCCTTCTCTCCAGTGTCATCTCTTACACTACTCGCTCCTGCTAGACACAACACAAACACGCAACGACCTCAATGAAGTATCAATTACACGCTAGCTGACAGGCTATCGATGTACCTTTTCGCTGAGCACCGGGATTGGAGCGTGGTCCTGTCTATGGGGACATATCGGTCTATAGCCTCGCTCAACAACACTCCTCGTTACTTATCACTTTTTTTGTGGACAGCAGCATGCTGTATTTCCTCTGAATATACTTTCGGCTTTAGGTGTGACCTTGCACGCCCGCTTAATCTGTTACGTTGACAGCGACCGTTGTCGTCAGGCTGCCGCCTCATTTTCAACTTGGCCGTCACCAGCATACCCAGGAATTCTGGACATGCGTTTAGTTTCTTTTTTCGCCACCACGTGGCGTATCAACCTTAATGATTTGAAATTTGCGCCGTGACGTATGCCATGACGCACAAACTAATGAAAACACAATAAAAAGAAGCACACCCTGAGACTTGCTTCCCCTCGGCACTTGGAAACGAGCGCGCTAATGTATCAGCGTTAACTTGAAGACAACCTGCTACTTGCTCGACTTGCAATGAATCGACGATTTTGCTGCGCACCTTGCCAGACAGCTCGTCAGCATTCCGGTGAGATGTCTGGCCGAGATAACAGCTCCCGCAAAGCTTGCGTTGGGTTCCCTTTCTTCGTTGTTTTTTTCTGTTTATTTGTGCAGAACTGCTGCCGCGGGCTTCGATATAGCGTTATTTTGCGTGTGTTTTCTAAGAACCAGTGTGATTCAATAAGAGGAAGCTTTAGCTCGCGCCCTTCTTCGATGCCGGCTGCTCAAATACATGTAAAACGCATAAATGATTTTATGAGAAAATCGCTCAGCCGATATGAATAGAATTGTTGCATTCAAGAGAGAACGTTAGATCACAGTGATCGCCGCAATAATAATTTTGATCTAGGCCATGGCATCACTGACAAGAATTATCGGAAATCGGCAAATTTGAAAAAGAAGTACGAAGTTTACAAATCCGCTAGTTCGGATGAAAACTGATATCGCATCCCTCTAAACTGCATCCCTTGGAGCATCTCAATCGGAGAAATTCGATGTATGAATTTATAACTTATGTGAAGTTACAATGCCGGTTATGATATTGCGAATACCATATTCAAGGGTTAGTGGTGTATTTCTGGGTGGCATATAATATATCATTTTTGTCTGGATTAAATGAAATATTAGGTGCAGCTTAGAGAATTCCGATATCGTTTTTAGTTGATGAGGTACAGAGTCGTATACTTTGAGTATATTTTCTTGAGATATCGCATTTTTTTAGAATTTAGAAAAGTGGAAACTAAATAAAAATTGGCTTTCTGAAATCTAATTTTAAGTGTTTCTGTTAAGTACAGCATAACTCATGAATTGCGGTGCAGTGGTTGTAAGAAGAAAGGATTGATGATTTCCCAGGTAGGAGCTAAAACTTCCCGTTAAGTTAGGTTTAGACTAATACTTTTGCTGAAAGAAGAAGCAAGACGAGTAGCGCATATACATTATGGCGGCCGCAGTTCGATGGGGGCGAAATGTGAAGACACACGTGTACTTAGATTTACGTGTACGTTAAAGATGCCCAGGTGGTCAAAATTTTCCACATTCCCCAACTACGCCATGCCTCATAATCAGATTGTGGTCTTTATTTATTTATTTATTTATTTATTTATTTATTTATTTATTTATTTATTTATACAATACTGCAGGCCAGTAATTTGGCCCTAGCAGGAGGGGCTACAAAGGATACATTCAATGTAACGATGATGAACAACAACAAAAATCAACAGAAAACCAAGACCGTAGCAATGTTCATCCATCGGAGTTTACAATATGAGACTCGAGTACCTTCGTAAAGTCGGCGGATTCAAAAATCTGTTGGGGCAAGGAATTCCATTCGGACACTGTTCGAGGGAAAAAAGTACTCGTGTGCGTTGGTTCTAGCGAAAATTGGCGATAAAGAGTATTCATGGCTGTGTCTACTTGTCCTTCTAGTTAAAGGTTTTATGCAATTGGGTAGTATTAATATTTTAATTTTTTTTATTTACAGAATTTTTTTCTTATTTACAGAATGTACAGTTAATTAAACTAATTGACAAAGCCAAGCCTACAGCAGGCTAGTCATTAAGGCGTTCACTTCTTCAGACCTAAGCTCGTGCTCATCTTCCTCAGCTTTGTGCAGAGCTGCACAACATATTTCCACTTGGCGTGGAAGCGCCGTCCCGCTGCTTTTTAGGCAGGAAAGGACTGGTAGCGATTTAGGCGGCTGACCTGAACGACGTCATGGGAAGTCTGGATGGAGCGAGTAGTAGGTGTGACCGGAGACATATCGTAAGTTACGTTGGTTACCTGACAGAGGACACGGTAAGCGCCGAAGTAGCGGGATATCAGTTTTTCCGAAAGGCCGAAACGGCGGGTGGCAGATCGAAGAGGGACAAGATCCCCGAGAATATAATCGGCGTCCCGGTGATTACTGTCACAAATGCTTTTACTCTTGTTCTGAGAAGCACAAAGGCGACGGTGAGTAACTTGGCGTGTTTCTTGGGTTCGAGCAATGACATCGCTTGTATACTGAGACACGGACTCTTGAGGGGTAGGCAGTATTGTACTAAAAAGCAATACTGAATCTCGGCCGCACAACAAATAAAATGGCGAGTAACGTGCGGTGTCGTGGCGTGATGAATTGTACGCTAATATGGCAAACGGGCGAGCAGTATCCCAGTCACGATGGTCATCAGAAACATATATGAAGAGCATGTCTGTTAATATTCGATGAAGCCGCTCCGTAAGACCATTTGTCTGCGGATGACATGCATTAGTAAATTTGTGCTTGGTAGACTAAGGACAGAGGAAGTCGCCCACAACTGGATGGATGGCTGGATGTTATGAGCATGCCCTTTGGAACGGGGCGGTGGGTTTCGCCACCAAGCTCTTGCTATTATACTGCCTAGTGTCCTACCTAAGTTAAACAATAAAAAAACATTATGGGCTACCACACCCAAATTTTCTGATCCCCTATTGCGAACTGTGCTTTTGTACGTCTCCGCTTTTTGTCGTTTCCCTACTTCTATTCCACGAATCCTCCAATCGCCTCTTACTAATGCCTATTCCGGACATGTTTACTTTTCCACTGCTCCCGGTTAACCCAAGGGTTTCAAGCAGGCCAGTGTTGCTTAAATCGACTGCTGGGTAGACGTCTTCACATTCTAATAAAACATGCTCCATAGTTTCCCTAGCTTTACCGCAGCAAGCACATGCTTCTTCTTCCTGCTTATATCAGGCTTTATAGTAACGTGTTCTAAGGCATCCCTATCTCGCTTCGAAAAGTAATGAGCTTCCGTTTGAGTTATCATAAATAGTCTCTTTCCTGATTTCGTTTTTTCCTCTTAAGTAGTTACTCATGGCAGGTTTCTTTTCTATTGCCGCCACCCATGAGATTATTTCAGCCTCTCTGACTTTCAGCTTGACTTTCTTTGTTGCTGTGCTGCCCGCCCTACAGGCCCCATACTTGCTGGTAAGTTTCCTAGTTCTTTTCCTCCACTGGGAATCAATGTTTTTCCTGAGCACTGAACACCTGAACACTCTCCTAGCCCATTTACTTTCTTCCATATTCCTCAGCCGTTCTTCATACTCAATTTTACTGCGAGCTTCCCTCACTCCAAAACTAGTCCAGCCCATATAACCCTGCACAGCTTCATTTGTAGTCTTCCCGTGAGCGCCCAATGCGAAGCGACCCGCTGACCTTTGGTTGCCATCGAGTCCTGATTGTACCCCTGATTTAGAGCAAACAACCACCTTTCCAAAAGTAAGTCCTGGAACCATTACACCTTTCCACATACCTCGGAAGACCTCGTCATCCGAGGTAAAGACAAAGGAGCGACCGCTGTCGGTAAGAAGTTGACGAGGAGTGCCGGGGCGAACAATGACGTTTTGCATTAATTACAACAGTAAGTAGGCTACGCCAGTTGGAAGTTTACCCGCCGTGGTTTCTCAGTGGCTATGGTGTTGGGCTGTTGAGCACGAGGTAGTGGGAACGAATCCCGGCCGCGGTGGCCGTATTTCGATGGGGGTGAAATGCGAAAACACCTGTGTACTTAGATTTGGTGCACGTTAAAGATCCCCAGGTGGTCGAAATTTCCGGAGTGTTCCACTACGGCGTGCCACATAATCAGAAAGGGGTTTGGGTACTTTAAGCCCCATAATTAAATTACGTCAGTTGGAAGGGCTCTGGTGAACGCGAACCAAGTTGTATAATGTGTTGCGACGGCAATACAATTGTTGCATCAGTCAGATATGGGGAAAGGTACCAAGAGATCTACACCAACGCAGTAGAAGGGTTCGGTAGGAACGCCAAGAGGTAGGAGTAAACCAACAGTGAGTTCAGATGTTTTCTTCTGGCGTTGACATAACTCACGAGAAGCGACGTAGCGGCGGCCCGATCGGTGCATACCAGGCCAAAAGAATCGTCGCCGGACACGGTCGTACGTACTGATTCCCCAAGGTGACCAAAAGTTGGTACATCGTGCAGCTTGGACGGAATAGCAGTGCGAACATGCCGCGTAACAACCAGCACCATCTAATCCACTGAGGCACATGCTACGCCGATATAACCATGCCGTCCTTGAGTAGGAACATACGAAGAGAAAGGTCCCATGACCTAGATGTGAACTTTTCCATGATACCACGTATGCTTGGATCTCGGCGCTGTTCGGTAGCAAGGTCAGCTAAGCAGATAGAGAAAATACAGAGCAGAAGCATAGGTCGCAGGAACCTCGTCTGGGTGGCGCTACAAGCAGTCGGCATCTTGGTATAAACGATCGGACTCGTAAGCAACTATGTATGAGTATTCCTGTAATCGTAGCGCCCAGTGACCTAGGCGATCGGTAGGGTCTTTGAGGGACGAAAGCCAGCAGAGCGCATGGTGGTCTGTGGTGAATGTAAAGGGCCGACCATATAGGTAAAGGCGCGATTTCGCCACTGCCAAGAGAACTGCAAGGCACTCATGTTCAGTAATGAAATAATTCCACTCAGCTGGAGAAAGCAGACGGCTGGCGTAGGCAATGACGCGGTCGTGGCGTCGTTGACGTTGGCAAAAAATGGCAACGATTCCATGACTTTGGCATCAGTGCTGACTTCTCTTGAAGCAGTCTGGTCGAAGTGCGCAAGAAGAAATGGAGATGTAAGGGGAGAGATAAGCTTCGAGAAAGCAGTTGCTTGTTCAGGTCCCCAAGAAAATGAAGCATCTGCCTTCAGAAGAGCAGAGGACGAGTGACCTCGGAAAAATTGTGCATGAAGCGGCGGAAGTATGGGAACAGGCCCACGAAGCTCCGGAAATATTTAGCACATGTTGGCACGGGAAACTTCTGTACGGCGCGTGCTTTTCCTGGGTCTGGGCCCGCACCAGATGAATGAACAATATGACCAAGGATAGTAATTTAGCGCCGTCCGAAGCGACATTTAGACGAATTAAATTGAAGGCCAGCATTGATAAAAGCAGAAAGAACGAGCGAGAGGCACTCCAGCTGCGTTGCAAATGTAGGAACAAAAGCGACGGCGTCATCTGAGTAACAAATACAGATGAACCACTTGAGGTTCTGAAGGAGTGTGTCCATCGTGCATTAAAAAGTATATGGAGCATTACATAAGCCGAATGATATAAATTTGAACTTGTATAGGTTATCGGGTGTTATAAAGGCGGTTTTCTCTCGGTCCATGTCGTCGACGCAGTCTGCCAGTAAGCGGAACCAAGGTCGATGGAAGAAAAGTACTTCGCACCATGGAGGCAGTCGAGGGCGTGATCAAGGCGTTATAGAGGATAAACGTCTTTATTGGTGATCTTGTTGAGGTGCTGGTAATCCACGCAGAAGCACCAGCTGGCGCTCTTTTTAACTAGAACGACAGGGGACGCCCAAGGACTGGATGATGGTTCAACGATTCATCGAGACAGAATCTTCTCGACCTCCCTTTGAATTACTTGTCGTTCGGGCAAGGACCGACGGTATGGTCGCCTGTGGATAGGGCGTGCGTCACCCATTTCAGTATGGTGTGTCGTGAGAGAGGTCTGGCCGAAAGGGCGGCCCAGGTCAGAAATGTCGCTGAACGCGGAGAGCAGCTAGTTGCCGTGGTGAGGCGGAAGTTCGGGAGCAATAACGTTTGTGAGCTGAGTAAGAACAGCCGGCAAAGAAGAAAAGTCAACGGAAGACGACGTAATATAAGCAGCCGAGGCTGAAAATAGGCAAACTTGGGAGGAAGACAGCGTACCTAAGGCTATGCCTTGTGGTAGGACGTTGTCACCGATCCCTAAGTTGACGAGCTAAAGGCTGGTAGAGTTGTTGGTGATACTGACGACGGTTTGCTGAAGAGCAACGTGATGAACAAGGAGGACTTCCGCGAGAGGAGACACAACACAGTGACCAGGAGGCACAGGTGTAGATGTAAAAAGCAGGACTCTTGTCATGGCTTGTGGGGCGATTCGATAGTGCTGAGCGAAGCAGAGCCTCCTGGGAACTTCCTCAGGAGCGTCAGGACAGGTGGAGCTAAACTATTCTAAGCCAAGTAAAAAATGGCGACTTCCTACACTAACTATACTCCTGTAGTCAGTATAGATAAAAACATAGCCCTATTGACTTCATGAAGCACGAAATTTAAGCCGTAAGGTGATTTATTAGAGCTGGCGTTGGAACTGTAATTGCAGTGCAAGTGCGATTCACTCTGCACGAAATAGCGCCTTGAGAGGCAGCAGGGAGGGAGAGGGAGTGTATATGCGTGTGCACGTCTTGAGTGTGCATGTGCGTTTACTTGAGTTTGTGTGTTCGCCCGTGCTCGTGTCTCCGTATTTGAATCTGCGTGTGAACAAGCGCGTTTATGCGTCCGCGTGCATACGCGCATTTGTGTATGCGTGCATTTCATTGTGCGTGTGTGCGCACATTTTTCTGTGTGTGTACATGCGTGGGCGCGTGTAAATGTGCGTGGAGGTGAAGATGCCAGTTATCTTTACGTCTGTGTGCTTGAGAGAGAGAGTGTGTTTGTGGTGAAAATATGTTTGTGTGTATAGGTGTGTGAGAAGCTAGCATTTCCTTACTTGTACCTATTCTCGCATGCAAATGAAATATCGACGTTAAAATTATGGGCTTTTACGTGTCAAGCTCACAATCTGATTATGAGGCTCATCGTAATGGGAGACTCCGGAATAATTTCGACTCTTTAACTTGCACCTAAATCTAAGTACACGGGTGTTTTCGCATTCCGTCTCCATCGAAATGCTGCCGCCGTGGCCGGGATTTGATCCCGCGACCTCGTGCTTAGCAGCCCAACACCACAGACACTAAGCAAGCACGGCGCAGATATAGAGTTTACTTGACTCTTATTTATATCCACAGAGACAAGATTGAATGGCACTGCCTTTATACCATTATCACTTTCGGAAAGCGAAACAGACGCAAAAAGAAAAAAATATATTAGGAGCCATTGCACTCTGTGAAGATGGATGACCACCTAAGCTGTAGCACATCACACAGGATTAGAAAAGGGGTCATGTATTTATTTTCACCATTTGGTAATGGTAGTGACGATAACCTTGTGATTACTGTGACATATACGGGTTGGCCCGGTTACAACCTTAGACATAATCTTGGCCAAAGTAGAATCTATGCACGACCGTTGTTACCTAATTGAGTTACTTCGATTGGTCTAGCACTTCAAACCAAATTCTTCTTGCACAAGCTCAGTGAACCATTTCTTTTCAGGTTTTGAAATGCCCACATTCAAGCCTCCAATGGTGATCACAAGGGTAGCGTCATCGCGGCTAACCAATGCAAAGTGCGTGGTCATGAAATTCTTAATACCACAATTGGGTGTGCCTGAATATATATAGACAGTGGATATCATAATTCCGTCTTTCGTTTGTACAGTACACACAACCCAACAGTCGGTGCCCCTCTCCTCTTACGAGTTAAGTTTGTATGGTAGTACACATACAATATCCTCCTCTGCATATATGGCAATGCCTTCTGCGCGTGAGGCCATGTGCGATTCCAGCATACCCATCGACGGGAAACAATGCATTTTCATTATTATTATTATTATTATTATTATTATTATTATTATTATTATTATTATTATTATTATTATTATTATTATTATTATTATTATTATTATTATTATTATTATTATTATTATTATTATTATTATTATTATTATTATTGGCAGAGCACTCGAAGCTTGCTTCACCTCCGCCGCATGACAGTCCGATACTCCGCAGCCTCCGGGATCCGCTGGCATTTTTGCTTCCTGATGGGACAAATGCATTTCTGGCCAGAGGTACACAGCTTCGCTGTGAAAGCGGCTGTGCAGTCCGTATTGCCGCCCTGTATTTTGTCTCGGCGGCACCATCACCATCGGCACGGTCCCGCGAGGAGCTGCTAGCGGTTCGCGTTCGTTATCTCCCTTGCCTCTTGACGGCGAAGACGCGCTGAATCTGCACCATCATTGCGTCGTGCATCCCTCCTTCGACCAAGAAAGTTTTCGGCGCCACACGTTCGCTTTTGTATTGACATTAAAGCTTTAAACTGCTTGATATCGAAAAAAAACGAATGTATGTACATCGAATGCGGACTGGCCGCAAGGAATGTACAGTACTCACGGAGCGATGCCATTGATCACATTATCACAAAAGACTGGGCTCGGTCAGGTCGCCCTTATAATCATTCTTTTTCAGCATCAGTTATACTTTGAAAGAGGTTACTTGAAAAACATTTATGCAATACAGAAGCGTGTTTAATAATTATTCGCTCAGCTAGATAATCTCGAGGACTGGCTCCAAGCTAATCATGTCCGTTAGCTGCCTAAGATCAATTATTGACAATTTAATTATCGTACCTTCGTTTATTACGCAAACAACTAATCAACTTACTCCGTATCTAGAGGCTAGCAATTTCAACACTCGAATGATAATAATGTCAGCAAGATTTATATTGCTCTATTAAAGTTTGGCGCCGTTAAAAAATAACTGCCTGGATATCCATGGTGCAGTAGGCTTCTTAAAGATCAGGTGCGATGGCTTTGACGGGTTTTCCTGGCGCAATTCAAGTTCATCAACTTAAGCACATGTGCCCAACAGTGCACTTCTGCTTTTACGAAGGACTCTCCTACGCTATACAAGAAACACTTCAGCGCTACGGTATAACACAAAAGGTGTGCGAGAACATTGTGCGCGCTCCCGATTACTGTATAAGCGTTGGTGGCATCATTGTCGGTTTCCTGGTATCATTAAGAGTAAGAACAGCTGCCGGGCGGAAAGCAATGGATAATTTTTTAGTACATTGTATAAAATAGAGTAGCGCACACGTGTGTGTTAGAACAAAAAGTACTGAAGTATTGGGGTGAGTTCTTTGCGGAATATATTTTAACTGTCTGTTGTTAACACATAAAGAAAAAATACCGGATTTTTTTTAGAAATAATGTTGATATACATATGCAGTCAAGGAAAACATGAGTTCCGACCTAGTGCCCGAGGTGGAAGCAGCCCCAAACCGCACGGCTACATTTTCACACGGTTTATTAAGGCGAAGGGCTCAAGTGGCTCTTAGCAATGGCTCACACACCCCTCCCCCTCCCCCCCCCCCCTCAATAAGTGGTGTCTAGTCCAGTGGTACAAAGTAGACGAGTGATACAAGAAAAGTAAAGGAATAGTACAAAAAATACCAGCAGCAATGGCTCCTTCCCGAAAAAAGGTCGACATAATGAGGCATGGCTCATACCCTCGTAAGCAAGCAAGATGCAATGGCTGAATATGAATGAAGAAACCAAAGGAAAAAAGAACGAAGGAAAGAAAGAAGGAACAAAAGAACGGAAGAGAGAACAAAGAAAGAAAGAAAGAAAGAAAGAAAGAAAGAAAGGAAGAAAGAAAGAAAGAAAGAAAGGAAGAAAGAAAGAAACGAAGAAAGAAAGACAGAGAGAAAGTAACAAAAATCATGAGCCATTCCACTCCGTGAAGGTGGTTGAACAGCGAAGCTGTTTAGCACATGACTCGGACGTGACACATAATTTTGAACAAAAGGTACCAACTCATTTATTGTCTTGAGGGTCGTCATTATTTCACTCGCAACTGCAATCACATTCTTTGAGAATGTCAAATCGGTGCACTTGCGCCGCTGGATGGACTGCTGGGCCGGATCAGTGTGGCATCGCAAGGGATATGCCTGCAACACGGAACGCGTAAACCGCTCCCTTTTCGATACCCACACATACACATTGAAATCACCGACAACGACAACAGAGGTACTGTCATCGCAGCTAATTCACGCAAAGTGAGTAGCCATGAAACTTACGGGACTATGAGTCATTGCATTTTTTGCTTCCTTACTGGGGTATGAGCCATTGATGATGACATTTTTGGACATGCCGTTTTGTATGTTGTATGCGTGATTAGAACGAATTTAAGCACTGTTCGCTTGACGTTTCTGAGGGCATGTAGCCTCTGTCTTACGGGGCTATGAGCCATTGCATTTCTTGTTTGATTGGGAGTTTTTCTGTTGCTATACAATTTTCTCATTGACACTTTTCCCCGAATTATAATATTTGAGAAGTTGATTAATTATTTAGGGCTAGTTATTTAATTAAGCCGAATAAAAATTAATCTGAGTACCTCCAAGCGATGGCAAACAACATTACCTTGAGTCTGTTCAGCTACGTTGTATTTGCATATTTTTAATGTTTGGTTCAAATTACGTGGGACACCCTGTATATACGCATAGGTATATACATTGTTGGACTATGCGTATGATTTGCTGTTGAATTGACACCATGTAATTATTCGTCCTTTCATTAAAGATCGTCAGTCCCGATTTCTCTGTGCTAAACTTAAGGTCTAGGTTTATCGCTGCCTTACCACAAATATTCGCAAGTGTCTAAATAAGATCCGTTGTCCGCTAGTGGCAGAATGTCGTCATCATTCATCAGTCCGGGGACCTTCTGTTGCGCGATTTGTCTATTACTCATGCAAGATAAATCAGACCCTCATTAACTGTTTTCCAGTCGCCCCCCCCCCCCCCGACAACAGTGCCACTTTGAAGTGATCGCGCATCGCGACAAGGTCGGAGAGGCCGGTTTTCACGCCTCATATTTCTAGCCACCCTAAAGCTGTGACTTGGGCGTTACGCCGCTAAGCCAGACGGTGTGGGTTGGAATGCCAGCCGAGGCGGGCGCATTTCCACAGGGACGAAATGCAAGGAGTGTAGCGTACCGTGCATTGTATGGAAGTGGAAAGAACGCCCAGCTGGTAGTCAAAATTAATCGGGATTCTGCCACTACGACGTGCCTGATAATTATATCGTCGTTTTTGCTCGTAAAACTGAAGGGTTTATTATAATTCACCTTAAACAATCAATCTATTCGCAGCAAAGCACTCATCCTAAAATTCCGATATTTTCCGTCCCAACCCAGACGTAATCGGGTCCGCACTGCCCCATCTGTTACGAATTACGGAAAAACATTATCGAATGCTTTCCCCCAGACAGTTGTTATTAAGGTAAATGGCATTATTTGCCTTTATTCAGCATTTCGAATCTATCTATCTATCTATCTGTCTGTCTGTCTGTCTGTCTGTCTGTCTGTCTGTCTGTCTGTCTGTCTGTCTGTCTGTCTGTCTGTCTGTCTGTCTGTCTGTCTGTCTGTCTGTCTGTCTGTCTGTCTGTCTGTCTGTCTGTCTGTCTGTCTGTGCTCCATGGAAACCAAGCCTGATCCCAAGAATGCTCAGAAATCTGTTAGAGGATTTAATGCTCTCGCACACCATTTTTGATGTACCGTGGCGCTGAGGCGTTTCTTGTACAATGTAAGAGAATACATTGTAAAGACAGAGGTGTACGGTTGGGTGCATCTGTTCTAAGTTCATCAACTTGAATTGCGTCAAGAAAACCTGTCCGAGTATTCGCACCTGCATTATTAGGTGCCTACTGCACCATAAATACACAGGCGGTCTTCTTTAACGGCCAAATATTAAGGAAAAGATCAATGTAAATCTTCCTGACATTATTGTTATCATTCGAGTGTTCAGATGGTAACCTCCGGATACGGAGCAAGTTGAGCAGTTGTGTGCGCAATTCGCGAATGTATGTTAATTATCATTTAAATAATTGTTTTTGGGTGGCTAAAGCAAATTAGCAGTCTGGAGCCTGTCTTCGACATATTGTAGGTGAGCGAACATATGCTTATTAATCATGCTTCTGTAAGAACTAAGAACAAATATTTTGTAATTAAACGTTCTCTGAAAGCCTAACTGACGCGGAAAAAGATCGTGGGTAACATCGACCTGACCGCTTCCAGCCTTGTGAGATACTGTCACGAAAGGCAAGGCTCCGTGAGCATGTTCCTTGCGGCCAGACGACTGCCGATATTTATTCCAATCGTTTTACCGAAGGCAAGCCGTTTAAAGCTGAAATGTCAATGTAGCAACGAACTTGCGCTGCCGAAAGCGTGCTTGGTCACAGAAACGATGCCCGATTGAATGATAGTGCAGATTTAGCGCGTCATTGCTCTCAAGGCATTGCGCTGCCGCCAACGGAAGCAAGATAACGAAGTTCAACTGCTTGGCAGCTTCTTACGGGGCCGTGCCAGCCAAGGGCGGCAATACTGACATCACAGGCGCATTTTGTTTTTGTGAGTTTCGCTTTAAGAGGAAGCTTTAGCTCGGGCCCAACTCCAACGCGGCCTATTCAAATACATGTAAAAACGCAAAAACGTTTTTCTGAGATAACCCCTGGACCGATTTTGATGAAATTTGTTGCATTTGAGAGAGTAAGATAAATTCTAGTGACTGTTGGAAGCAGAATTTTGATTTAGGGCTTGAATATTGTTAGAAAGATTTTCAAAAATTCAGAAGTTTGAAAAAAATAGAAGCATGAAGTTTACAAACTAATAGCTCTGCATCAAGAACAGATATCGCGGTTCTGTAAACGGCATCCATTAGATCATTCAAAGCAGACAAATATTATATGTCATTTTACATCTTACGTGAATTTGTTACATTGTTTACGAGGGTTCTGCAAAAGTTGTAATTACATATTACTACATTTTTTGAGATTCATGTGTAACATATCAATTTTGTCCGCTTCAGATGTGCTATCAGATACAATTCACAGAATTGCGATATCATTTTTTCTTGTTGAGTTACAGAGTTGTAAACTTGATAGTTTCGTTTTCAGAAAATTTGCAATTTTTGTCAATTTTTTATAAAATATTGACGGCCTAACTCAAGAATTCGAAACCAACAGTCACCAGATTTTAAGTTTTTCTTTTAAATGCAGCAAACCCAGTCAAATTTAGTGCAGTGGTTGCCGAGAAAAACGAATTCTCCTTTTACATGTATTTAGATAGGAGCACCCGAGCTAAAGCTTCCTCTTAAGAAAGAGATAATGCTACAAATGGCAGTGTCATTCGTTCTTGTCTCGAGGATTTAAACACGGGTTTTAATGCTCTCCGCACCGCGTTTGTTTCCAAGAGTAGGTGTAAGCAGGAAAATGTTCACTCACACCCGAAAACACACAAACACCCTCGCACGCACACATACGCACGCTCTCTCCCTCGCACGAGCACACACTCTCTTCCTCACAAGCACTCAAACGCTCTCTCCATCGCACGCACCTATATCCATGCGCACACAAAGACGCACAATTTTGTCCGCAGGCATGCATGCTGAAAGACAAATACGCACGGTCGCACACGTGCACATTCACACGCCGCCATGCATGCGCCGCAAGCACGCAAGCGCATGCACACATGCATAAACACGCAGATGCAGGCATGCACACACACCGCGAACGCTCACACACGCATACACGCACTTTCGTGCAAGCATATACAAATATGGAGGCACTAGAACGCGCACACTCTCCCCTCGCACGCACACACACGCACAGTCTCTCTCTTCCTCGCACGCCCACACACTTTCTGTCTCCATCGCACACCAACGTACTCTCCCTCACACGCACGTACTCTCTCTCCATCCGTCATACGCACACACACACACACACACATACACACACACACTATACGCACGCACAGGCATCCATGCGCACACAAACACGCACAGATTTGTTAGCAATCGTGCATGCTGAAATTCGAAAATACGTTGGCACGCGTACACGTTCACACGCGGTCACGCATGCACCGCAAGCACGCGCACATGCGCACGCACACACGCCGCGAACGCTTACACACGCGTACACGCAGTCGCGCGCATCCAAACGCAAATACGGAAGCACACGCCCGAACAATCATACACAGAGCGCACAGGCGCATACAACCCTACCCAGGCGTGTTCAAGACATCATCATCATCATCATCATCATCATCATCATCATCAGCCTGGTTACGCCCACTGCAGGGCAAAGGCCTCTCCCATACTTCTCCAACAACCCCGGTCATGTACTAATTGTGGCCATGCCGTCTCTGCAAACTTCTTAATCTCATCCGCCCACCTGACTTTCTGCCGCCCCCTGCTACGCTTCCCTTCCCTTGGGATCCAGTCCGTAACCCTTAATGACCATCGGTTATCTTCCCTCCTCATTACATGTCCTGCCCATGCCCATTTCTTTTTCTTGATTTCAACTAAGATGTCATTAACTCGCGTTTGTCCCCTCACCCAATCTGCTCTTTTCTTATCCGTTAACGTTACACCTATCATTCTTCTTTCCATAGCTCGTTGTGTCGTCCTCAAATTGAGTAGAACCCTTTTCGTAAGCCTCCAGGTTTCTGCCCCGTAGGTGAGTACTGGTAAGACACAGCTATTACATACTTTTCTCTTGAGGGATAACGGCAACCTGCTGTTCATGATTTGGGAATGCCTGCCAAACGCACTCCAGCCCATTCTTATTCTTCTGATTATTTCCGTCTCATGATCCGGATCCGCCGTCACTACCTGCCCTAAGTAGATGTATTCCCTTACGACTTCCAGTGCCTCGCTGCCTATTGTAAATTGCTGTTCTTTCCCGAGACTGTTAAGCATTACTTTAGTTTTCTGCATATTAATTTTTAGACGCACTCTTCTGCTTTGCCTCTCCAGGTCAGTGAGCATGCATTGCAATTGGTTCCCTGAGTTACTAAGCAAGGCAATATCATCAGCGAATCGCAAGTTACTCAGGTGTTCTCCATTAACTTTTATCCCCAATTCTTCCCAATCTAGGTCTCTGAATACCTCCTGTAAACACGCTGTGAATAGCATTGGAGAGATCGTATCTCCCTGCCTGACGCCTTTCTTTATTATGATTTTCTTGCTTTGCTTATGGAGGACTATGGTGGCTGTGGAGCCGCTATAGATATCTTTCAGTATTTTCACATACGGCTCGTCTACAGCTTGATTCCGTAATGCATCTATGACTGCTGAGGTTTCGACTGAATCAAACGCTTTCTCGTAATCAATGAAAGCTATATACAACGGTTGCTTATATTCTGCACATTTCTCTATCACTTGATTGATAGTGTGAATATGGTCTATTGTTGAGTAGCCTTTACGGAATCCTGCCTGGTCCTTTGGTTGACAGAAGTCTAAGGTGTTCTTGATTCTATTTGCAATTACCTTAGTAAATACTTTGTAGGCAACGGACAGTAAGCTGATCGGTCTATAATTTTTCAAGTCTTTGGCGTTGCCTTTCTTATGGATTAGGATTATGTTAGCGTTCTTCCAAGATTCCGGTACGCTCGAGGTCATGAGGCATTGCGTATACAGGGTGGCCAGTTTCTCTAGAACAATCTGTCCACCATCTTTCAACAAATCTGCTGTTACCTGATCCCCAGCTGCCTTCCCCCTTTGCATATCTCCTAAGGCTTTCTTTACTTCTTCCGGCGTTAGCTTCGGTATTTCGAATTCCTCTAGACTATTTTCTCTTCCATTATCGTCGTGGGTGCCACTGGTACTGTATAAATCTCTATAGAACTCCTCAGCCACTTGAACTATCTCATCCATATTAGTAATGATATTGCCGGCTTTGTCTCTTAACGCATACATCTGATTCTTGCCAATTCCTAGTTTCTTCTTCACTGTTTTTAGGCTTCCTCCGCTCCTGAGAGCATGTTCAATCCTTTCCATATTATACTTCCTTATGTCAGCTGTCTTACGCTTGTTGATTAACTTCGAAAGTTCTGCCAGTTCTATTCTAGCTGTAGGGTTAGATGCTTTCATACATTGGCGTTTCTTGATCAGATCTTTCGTCTCCTGCGATAGTTTGCTGGTATCCTGCCTAACGGAGTTACCACCGACTTCCATTGCACACTCCTTAATGATGCAAACAAGATTGTCGTTCATTGCTTCAACACTAAGGTCCTCTTCCTGAGTTAAAGCTGAATACCTGTTCTGTAGCTTGATCTGGAATTCCTCTATTTTCCCTCTTACCGCTAACTCATTGATCGGCTTCTTATGTACGAGTTTCTTCCGTTCCCTCCTCAGGTCTAGGCTAATTCGAGTTCTTACCATCCTGTGGTCACTGCAGCGCACCTTGCCGAGCACGTCCACATCTTGTATGATGCCAGGGTTAGCGCAGAGTATGAAGTCTATTTCATTTCTAGTCTGGCCGTTCGGGCTCCTCCACGTCCACTTTCGGCTATCCCGCTTGCGGAAGAAATTATTCATTATCCTCATATTATTCTGTTCCGCAAACTCTACTAATAACTCTCCCCTGCTATTCCTAGTGCCTATGCCATATTCCCCCACTGCCTTGTCTCCAGCCTGCTTCTTGCCTACCTTGGCATTAAAGTCGCCCATTAGTTCAAGACATGCACACGCACAACCACTCTGTACCATCTCGGCTGCTTCTCAAAAACCTGCACGTGCTAACAGGCTGCATAACACTCCCTCTACCATTACCTTGGACACGGCGGCCGCATTTCGATGAGGGTGAAATGTGAGAACACCCGTGTACTTAGATTTAGGTACACGTTAAACAACCCCAGGTGGTCCAAATCTCCGGAGTCCTCCACTACGGCGTGCCTCATAATCAGATAGTGGTTTTGGAATGTAAAACCCTAAATTGAATTGCCATTACCTTCTCAATGCCAACTGTAATAAAGCGCTTTATGGTTTAAATTTGGCGCTTCTTCAAGTCATTGTGCCCTCTGGCGGGAGGGTGCAAAACGATTTCCTCCTGTAGTGGGACTTCACCGCCGCAGTCTGACCTTTTTTAACTGCTTTAACGCACCACCAATGTTCTGACTAAGTGCCAAAGTACATATGTTGTTAGAAGGGGCTACCCTCTTGTTGCAGTGAGTTGAAACTTTTGGACCCTCAGCCGATATTCTGAAATATCATATTGAAAAATAAAATTTTCCCATTGAATTACACTTGTGCGTTGCTGTGACGTTCCGAAGGAGAATGTCCAGAATCCCTGGACATAAGAGCACAGAAAGTTCTTTAACAAACGAATTACCGGGATTCGATCCCATGCATTCGCAGCCTCCTCCATTTGGGAGCTGGGCGCGCTAAGCAGTACGCTACTACCTCCCCCCACAATTCTGCGTTTATCTCCCTTCCCAATTCTCGTTTTCGTCGCAGACGGAGGCAGAACGGACGCAGAAACGAAAAAAAAGTAAAGATTCTTTGAGCCGCCAGCTGACACATGACCTTAACTTTGGCAGGTTATTCTCATAGCAGCGCATGTGGTTGCGGCTAAGTGGAGATCGTAGGTCGCCTTAGCTTTATTGTAAATTTGCTTTCACCGGCACTTTTCGGATAAAACTGAAACGTAGGACAAAAATGAGACCTACCGTTGTATTTTTTTCTTGTTTTCTAAGTTTAAACCAAAAACACTCATTCGCACAAACAGTGATCTTTTAAAGAAATGGCATAAGGATGATATATTTCGAGGCCATGTCGCTGCCACCACGTATTGACGAAAGCGCATCAGACTGCCGATGCATGCGGAATGTTACTGAATGATGAAAACAGGAAACACGACTGTTTTTCAGTTCACGCAAATTGTAAGACAGAACACCAGGCGCCCACCACCATGACATTTTTTTTTAACAGCGACACACAACGGCGGACTGATATACATCTTAAAGGGTTTTAATTTTATTTTTCCTCGCAGAACCGTAAGCACAGGGCCGCCGCATACCGCGGCCACGCACTCTAGCCGCCCTCCTTCTAACACTATGGCCGCCGACGGCCTCACGCGCTCCGTAGGCGGGGAATCGGACTATCACTCCAGAAGTTTTAACATATAACCTCTTTGCATAGAAACGACAGCATGATTGCTAATATATTATTGGCTTGGATATCTTTGGCACGAGGCCCAAGGCGGCACCCTGTTTTCTAACGCGTTCTAATGTTTGCGTTCGCATCTCTGCCTTGAAGGGACGCGCACCGTAACATGCTGCAATGGTGCTTGTGTTGAGCTTATGTAAGGCGAGAACCGCTGTTCTAAAATGTCTGTTCTCTAACTCGTGCAGCAAACCCATGTTTATAGTATTCGCGCAATAGCAAGAGTCCCGAGTACAACAAGCGTAACCGCAAGCGTCAAGATATAGTTGTAACTTGAAGCGACAGCGTAGATGTAATAAAAAGACCCCGCCAGTAAGAAACGAGCGGAGAGGCATGGCTGATGAATGAGTAATTGCCAAGATTGGTTTTCAGTAAACGTTTGTGACCAAGAACTGTGGGTGCTTATACTACCGCAAAGGACGGATGCTGGGTGGTGACTCCAATCATTTACTCGCCACATCACACATCTACACTGCAATTCAACTGGTTTCACCAACTCTCGCTTATATTCTCTCGACCCTAAACTGCGACTTCGTCTGCAACCCGGGCTCCAGCTTTTCCTCTCTTTGTGCCTCGCTTTTTTCCCAATGTGCCGATACGTGCTTTCACTGATGCTTGCTGCTCCTTTTTCTCAGTAAATGACGGCATTCATTCATTCATTCAGTCTTAAGTTGTTGCAGAAAATAGCGTGTCTTCATCTCCATGACTACCCTGTCTCTCACCTGGACTTACCCATCGCAAAACAATGTTGCTGTGTTGCAAATAGCTGGGCGGCGTCACATATACAATTTTCTAGGAATGGCTAGCAGCGCGGCGTGCAATTTTTGGTGGGTGTCGAGACAGTATACATGAAGCGCCTTCCCTGCCACATCCACTCTTAGCGCTCTGCTCCCTGAGCTAGTATTAGCCACTAGCACGCAGTACGTAATGAAAGAAACCTATCTGGGCTGGTGGGGGCAGCTCATTCTGGATTCTTGATGCGTCGATTTAAAATATATATTTCTTATCTAACCCTATATGAGAGATATATAGGCGATGTGAATTACGGTGGTTCGTTGGTTTGGACTAACGACGCTCCTCACGCAGCACTTTCGTCTTACGCCTGTTTTAGAACGGGAGGGTAACACGCCTTCCTGAAATGAAAAATTCGGAATAACTCTTTGTTTGACGGTTGGACATATGTCAAGGGCCCACGATATGAACCAGCTGCAAGTCGGTATCAGCTTGCAAACGGGAATTCAGATGAAACGTTGTGAAGCGGATAGGCTTTTAATTATCATAAGGATATCTATATTGAAATTCCTTACCCTTGGGTGAAAGCCGACGAATAAGCATTTAAATTGTATTGGTTATGAAGACCTCATGTTAATATGAGGTTGGTGTCTTTTACACCCTCCTAAATTAAAATGTGAGGTATGAATAACAGATTGTTGCAGTAAATGTGTAAACGCAGACGCCAAGAAGAGTCCTAGTGCGTCTCCCAGTATTCACTCAAAATGAAGACGGGGAACATCTATACTCTCGCCCGTTGTAGTGATGTGAAAAACAAAACACTTCCGAAAGAGTGAGTCACGAATATAACATATTATAAAAGGTGAGCTTGCGCTGGAAAACACTCAAAGCACAACGATGGCTGCGCGCATAGTAGTGCTTCCTCTGGATCTGATCTGCGGATCAAGACATCGGTTCATCCGATTGGAATGTCCGTACATTGCAGCGCAATCTCGGGTCCTCAAATGTGATGGAGAATGTGCGCCAGTATTTGCTTCACGCTCGCAAACTGATAAGATAACGCTCTTTCGCTATTGAATCCGTGACAACATACTGGATAATAGAAACACATGCAAGTGCGTATTGAGCTAACCTATAACTTTGGAACAGTGATTAGATGCTAAAAAAATCTCCCCCCCCCCCCACAAAAAAAAAAAGAAGAGAATACAGTTGCTTTTAATATTAGCTGAAACATAGTGCTCGTGGTAAAAAAGCGCCCCCAAGACTGCACGGCGGCGCCGACATGCAGAAAATTGAAGAGCTAAACACTTTCCAATTACTGGTATTTATCAAACGAGCATTTCGTGGTGCAATATAGCCCTGTAGTCCAGGGGCCAGTTCCGCCTCGGGTACTGTGTCGGAGCTCATATTTCATGTCAGCAGTAATTGTCGCAAAATCACAGCATTTTTTTCTTTAGATCGTAACATTAGACAGCCAAAACACATGCAGCGAAACCGTCATCCTAATACTTCATTACTTTTCGTTCTAACGTACATGTCCGCACTGATCCATATAGTAAAAAGTACTGAAAATGTTTCCAATGCTTTCCCCCAGGCAGCTGTTTTTATTCCTGGTGGTGGCACGAAACCGAGCCTGATGCCACGAGCGCTCAGAAATCTGAACAGGAGCGTGGACGATGTTCCCGCGCACCCTGTGTGATGTACCGTAGTGCTGAGAATAGTGCATTGTAAAGGCAGAAGTGCATGGTTGGGCACATGTGCTTAAGAGGAAGCTTTAGCTCGGATGCTCCTACCTAAATACATGTAAAAGCAGAATTCGTTTTTCTCGGCAACCACAGCGCCAAATTTGACGAGGTCTGTTGCATTTAAAATAGGGAATTAATATCTAGTGACTGGTGGTTTCAAATATTTTATTCAAGTCGCCAATCTTTTATCAAAAATTGGCACAAATCGACAATTTTCCTCTAACGATGCTATCAATTTACAACTCCGTAACTAAGCAATGAAACATGTCGCAATTCTATGAATTGCATCTAATAGTAGATTTAAAGCGGATAAAATTGATGTGTTACACATGAATCTCAAAAATTCAGTAATATGGAAATACAGATCTTGTAGAACCCACATACACAACGCAACAAATTCGTGTAAGATATAAATTGACATAGAGAACTTGTCCGCTTTGAATGATCCAATGGATGCTGTTTAAGAACCGCGATATCTGTCCTTGATGCAGAGCTATTAATTTATAAACTTCGTGCGTCTATTTTCGACATTTTGAATTCTTACAATTTTTTTCAGATAATTCAGACCCTAAAGCAATATCCCGCTTCAAACTGTCGCTAGAATGGAACTTACTCTCTCAAATGCAACACATTTCATTATAATTGGTCCAGGGGTAATCTCAGAAAAAGTTTTTGCGTTTTACATGTATATGAATAGGCCGCGTCGATGTTGGGCCCGCGCTAAAGCTCCTTCGTGAGCTCATGACGTTGATTTGCGCCAAGATAACCTGTCCATACTTTCATACTTACTTCATAAGAAGCCTAGCGCGCCACCAATATGCCGGCTGCTTCTAACTGCACCAAACAGATCTATTAAACCAAAACAAGCAATGGTGACATTATTTTATCATGCGAGTGTTCAGATTTGTAACCTTTGGATGCGGAGTAAGTTGAGAAATTGTGTGCATAATTAACAAAGCTACGTTAATTAACTTTTCAGTAATTGATCTTACATGACTAAAGAAAATGAGCAGCTTGGAGTCCGTCCTCGAGATTATGCAGCCAAGCGAAGAAATTTCGATTAAACATGCTTCTGTAAGAGGCATGCGAACAAAAATTTTCTAACGCTCTTGGAAGGCGTAACTGACACAGGAAACGAACATATGTAAAGTCACAGAACAGCACTAGAAGACGGGACACAAAGGAGGAACCACACACAAACTGCGCTGACAACTTGAAGCGCTGTTCTTTCTGTGATAATGAAGCAACTAGCCCGTCAGTCATTACTTGCAAACCTGTAAAGTTAATCAGACCGCACCTAGCCTTTTGTGATGCTGTCATCAATAGTATGGCCCCGTAAACACGTTCTTTGTGGCCGGCCAGTCCGCTTTCGATTTTTATTCACGCTGTTGTTTCGAAGGCAAGCAGTTTAAATTCTTATTGTCAATATAACGGCGAACGTGTGCCGCCGAAAGCTTGCTTGGTTGACGATCATTGCGATGCATGACGCAATGATCGTCAGATATAGTGCGTCGCTGGCATCAAGACAATGCGCTGCCGCCGAGGAAAGGGAGATAACAAAAGCATAGAGAAAGGAATACAAGAGCGGACACTCCCATGGAGCCCAGCGGCCGAATTGACTGCAGCGCACCAAGCCGTGGACGTTAAAACCTGAAGCACACTTCGGGTTTCAATTTTGCGCGCGCGCGTTTTGAATACTAGCTGGTGCGCGTCACGCCGGCTCCGTTTTTTTGCTTTTGCAGCAAATATTTATTTAGATATTGATTTATTTAATAAATATTTATTTGCAAATCATTTTATTAATTAATATTGATTGCGAACGATCTTCACAAGCCTCCATTGAATATGTGCCACGTGCAATTTCATAAAGACGCAGACACCTTGTGAAATGAGGAAAAATTTACGTTTATTTTATTCTTTGTAAGTGCTCGTCGCGGGCTTTTTGTGCATTCATCCAACGTTGGTACCAGGTAAGCAGCAGTAGTTTCCGCAGGAAGCTCCACCAGACCACGTGAGCTGAAAAATTACAAGCGTTATTTGGTATTAACATGTAAGAATAATGCCTGTAGAGTCGAAGCGTGCGAAAGTGGTGAGTGGGCGGCATTACAAACAAAAGCAGTTCGTATTTACACACACGGCGCAGAAAATACCCGGCTCATCCCAAGCAATACGGTACATGCCACAAACACATTCTAATTCCAAGCATTCCTCTATTCCCAATACTTATTTCCTGCACTTTAATAGCACGAATACGCGGGCAACGGCGCGTTTCGCGAACTTGGCTACAACCGACGCGATAGTACGCTACGAATACACAGAGGTGGCCACAACACAGGCTCTCAACCAGAGCATGCTGGACGCTCGCAGAATTCCTTCTACTCGCACTCAAGACAAAATGCGTGGGTGCCGTTCAGAAGACAGAATTTTCGAGTTACCAGTTCCTGGCGTTTGAGCTCCTTGGCTCATCTCTCGTGCGTTCTGCCGGCGCAAGCAACGCGCTCCGGCGTTATCACTCTTGACGATTGCTCGTCGCGTTTTCGACAAGCGTGGGTACCGAAAGAAGGCTTAAATTGTTGCGGGGACATAAAAATTGCCACAAACTTGTCGCAGTAAGATTCAGTACGCGCCAAACTAACTTTGTCACCACGGCCGAGCTGCTTTTCGCTGCGTCACAACATGCGCGGCCAGCGGGCCTCATAACATAAAAGTACCGAAAATAATTTTCAAGAATGTTGGGCGTCAAAGAAAGAAAAGCGCCATGAACTTGTCAGTGCATTAACGCGCGAAACCGCGCACCACGGCCGAGCTGATTTTCGCTAACCGAGTCACAGTGCCAGGCGCGCCCACTGCGCTCGAAAGGTAGCCCAAAAAGTAATGAAATTAGTGTCAATAATGTTGGCAGTCAGAGAAAGCGCCAAAACTTGTCGCAGTAAAATTCAGTACACGCGAAACTGCGTCACAGCACCTGTGCGACTAGCGTGCCCAAAGACTACCGAAATTAGTTTAAGTGATATTGGGGCTTATAGAAAGCGTCGCAAACATCTCCCAGTACAATTCTTTAATTCAAATTAACTGCTCCACGACGACCACGCTATTTTTCGTTAACTGCGTCACAAGTCTAGCCTAGGTGCCAAGCAGTAAGCCTAATTGCTTGAAGTGCGTCGCAGACTGTCAAACAAAGTTTCTCACATTGACGTAGTCCAATAGTGCAGTGCTGCCATGTCGAAGTTCCGAAAGAACGCAATAATTCGCCGGGAGGCCACCAAACCAGGCTAAATCCCAAAATAGAGAAACAGGCAGACGGGTGCCCGAACAGTCCAACGCTCAGATGCGCGGCCGGTCTCTCTCGCTTCGGCGGTGTGTCTGACGAATGAGGCAAACATCTGGCTCGTCATTCGCCGGTTCGCCTGTGGCTAGGCAACGGAAGTAAGCCGCAAAGTTGAATTTAATTTATACGCAGATATATTTAATTTTTGGGGGAAAGAATAAAAAGACTAAAACAATTTCTGTTAATCTCATTTCATTCTTCTTTCTTTCGATGCTCGCGGCCCCAATTCGTAGATGTTAATACTATAGCGTGACCTGTTTCCTGTTACCAATTTTCGCCGAGTGTCCGCTCGTGTTTTATTCCTTTCTCCATGACAAAAGTGAACAGCTTGGCATACCTGCTCATGGAGCCATGCCGATGGTGATGGTGCCATCGTGACGAAATGTGGGGCGGCGGTATTGACAACTGAGGCATTTGTTTTCTTTATTTCTTTTTTTATATATAGCGAAGCCTTTCAGAGGAAGTTCTTGCTGGACTCTAGAGAGAAAGGTGAATTCTATTGACTTTTGGAAGCGAACTTTCCATTTAGGGCCGGAATGTTGTTAGAAGAATTTATTCAAAAGTGCTAAAAAGATAGAAGCGCGAAATTTACAAATTAATAGCTCCGCAACAAGAATAGATATCATGGTTCTGTAAACGGCATCCGTTACATCGTTCAAAGTGGAGAAATTCGATATGTCGATGTATATCTTGTATAATATACTTATATATTATATTTGTTACGTTGTTTACAAAGGTTCTGCGAAACCTGTATTTCCATATTACTAATTTTCCTTTGAGATTCATAATTAACATATTAATTTTGTCCGCTTTATATGTGCTGTAAGATGGAATGAACAGAATTGTGATAGCATTTTTCGTTGCCGACAGGCATAGTTGTAAACTTGGTGATTTCGTTTTGCGAAAATTTGCAATTTTTGCCAATTTTCAATAAACAAATGATGACCTAAATCAAAACTTCGAAACCAACAGTCACTAGATTTTACGTTTTTCTTTAAAGTGCAACAAACCTTGTCAAATTCGGTGCAGTGGTTGGCGAAAGAAACGAATTCTTCTTTTATATATTTAGATAAAATCACCCGAGCTAAAGCTTCCTCTCATGGGCTACTTTCTCCGCTATCGTGTCCGCGTGTAGAACAAAATCCCGAAGATAGTACAAAGCCGGAGTGACCCGCGGCGGCGTTGAAGCAGGCGTTAAGCACTCCCTATGCGTGGGTCGATCCTGAAGATACTGCAAAACCGACCCGACCCTCGGCGGCGGTGAAGCAGGCATCATGCACTCCCCATGCGTGGGCCGATCCCGAAGATACTGCAATACCGACCCGAGCCGCGGTGACGATGAAACAGGCGTTAAGCACTCCCCATAAGTGGGCCGATCCCGAAGATAGTGCAATCGCGGGCCGACCCGCGGCATAGGCACATTTCGCCATTAAGGGGCCACATACACAGCTTTGCTGGTCATCCTTCTTCACAGAGTGGAAGGGCACTGAAATTTTTTTCTTAACCGCGTTTGTCTTGCATGCGTCTGCGATGAAAACAAGAAGCAGGTACGCATGGAAAATCTAAGGTGGCGGCAGGTGGTATCGCAGAAGTTAGCATGCCCAGTACCTGCACGTACTTATATCTGCATTCGTGGTAGTGATAGCGACGAAAGCTCTCCTTTTTCTGCGCGCTCTAGCGATTGTGAAACTAAGGATGTGGTTAGCATGCCCAGCCACTGAATGCAAATTGCAGCAGTTACGAGTGGTGGAATCCCGCTGGGGCTCATTCTGAAGAAAACTTCCTTTGTCTGTCCGCCCTCGCGATGGCGAAGCTAAAAATGAGAAGCAGGCCTGACGGACACTACGTTGATCGTCACCGTAACATAATGAATGGATGACCTGCGGAAAGGGCAAGGCACACCAAGTTTTTAGCACTTCACTTGTCCTACAGTAAAGCGCTACAATGGCTAGTATGTCCTCATGGGTATGGTCGACCGAACTACTTCTCACTGCCAACGCTGGACTGATACTAAGAAAATGCTCCCTTCGCAGACACCTCCTACACTGAAATTGGCAAAACAATATCAGTTTGTAAAAGTGCGTGTGCCAATTATCTGGCTGAATAAACGTGTCCTTCTTGTGTAACTGAACTGTATCTGTAAATGTAACTTACAGTGTAACTGTAACTGAATAAACGTGGTGTCCTTCTTGTGTATGTGGAGGGCATAAAAGTCCTTCCAATGAAACGATAGTATCGACGTTATTGCTGCAGTTGCACACAAACAAAACTCTTTCAAGTGATCGGACAGCGATTGACCAGCCGAGAAGACCAACCCGCAAATTAAAAAAAATCGCTGGTTTCAAATCTTCAAATGTACGTTACGCTCAGCTACCTTCTGTAAGATTTTTCTTTCTGTGCTCTTGTGAAGAGGAAAACTCCACATTACTGCAATATCAACAACAGTACACAAAATAGACTGTCTTTGAAGCTGGGACCACGGACCGCGCTTTTGTACATTTAGTCCATGTAGTATTGGGGCAACACGTTTGAGCAAAATGATTAGGTTTTCGGTCAAAGCACTGTGACAGGCGGGAAGAAATCGTTGTCATTCTGGGTCGAAACAATACTATGTAAAATCTTATTTACTTATATACATTTTTTTGAAAAATCACTCCTCCTCCTCCTCATCATCATCATCATCATCATCATCAGCCTGGTTACGCCCACTGCAGGGCAAAGGCTTCTCCCATACTTCTCCAACAACCCCGGTCATGTACTAATTGTGGCCATGCCATGCCTGCAAACTTCTTAATCTCATCCGCCCACCTAACTTTCTGCCGCCCCCTGCTACGCTTCCCTTCCCTTGGGATCCACTCCGTAACCCTTAATGACCATCGGTTATCTTCCCTCCTCATTACATGTCCTGCCCATGCCGATTTCTTTTTCTTGATTTCAACTAAGATGTCATTAACTCGCGTTTGTTCCCTCACCCAATCTGCTCTTTTCTTGTCCCTTAACGTTACACCTATCATTCTTCTTTCCATACCTCGTTGCATCGTCCTCAATTTGAGTAGAACCCTTTTCGTAAGCCTCCAGGTTTCTGCCCCGTAGGTGAGTACTGGTAAGACACAGCTATTATACACTTTTCTCTTGAGGGATACTGGCAAACTGCTGTTCGTGATCTGAGAATGCCTGCCAAACGCACCCCAGCCATTTCTTATTCCTCTCATTATTTCCGTCTCATGATCCGGATCCGCCGTTACTACCTGCCCTAAGTAGATGTATTCCCTTGCCACTTCCAGTGCCTCGCTACCTATTGTAAATTGCTGTTCTCTTCCGAGACTGTTAAACATTACTTTAGTTTTCTGCAGATTAATTTTTAGACCCACTCTTCTGCTTTGCCTCTCCAGGTCAGTGAGCATGCATTGCAAATGGTCCCCTGAGTTACTAAGCAAGGCAATATCATCAGCGAATCGCAAGTTACTCAGGTGTTCTCCATTAACTTTTATCCCCAATTCTTCCCAATCTAGGTCTCTGAATACCTCCTGTAAACACGCTGTGAATAGCATTGGAGAGATCGTATCTCCCTGCCTGACGCCTTTCTTTATTATGATTTTCTTGCTTTGCTTATGGAGGACTATGGTGGCTGTGGAGCCGCTATAGATATCTTTCAGTATTTTCACATACGGCTCGTCTACAGCTTGATTCCGTAATGCATCTATGACTGCTGAGGTTTCGACAGAATCAAACGCTTTCTCGTAATCACTGAAAGCTATATATAAGGGTTGGTTATATTCCGCACATTTCTCTATCACCTGATTGATAGTGTGAATAAGATCTATTGTTGAGTAGCCTTTACGGAATCCTGCCTGGTCCTTCGCTTGACAGAAGTCTAGGGTGTTCCTGATTCTATTTGCGATGACCTTAGTAAATAGTTTGTAGGCAACGGAGAGTAAGCTGATCGGTCTATAATTTTTCAAGTCTTTGGCGTCCCCTTTCTTATGGATTAGGATTATGTTAGCGTTCTTCCAAGATTCCGGTACGCTCGAGGTCATGAGGCATTGCGTATACAGGGTGGCCAGTTTCTCTAGAACAATCGGTCCACCATCCTTCAACAAATCTGTTGTTACCTGATCCTCCCCAGCTGCCTTCCCCCTTTGCATATCTCCCAAGGCTTTCTTTACTTCTTCCAGCGTTACCTTTGGGATTTCGAATTCCTCTGGACTAATTTCTCTTCCATTATCGTCGAGGCTGCCACTGGTACTGAATAAATCTCTATAGAAATCCTCAGCCACTTGAACTATCTCATCCATATTAGTAATGGATGAACAGGCTGGCAACCTGGATCTTGTACCGCTATCATCGCAGCGCACGAGAGGGGATATAGGCAGCGTCCGGTCACGGCTCGCTTTGGGCACGACACCTACGCCGAAATGGGGCACTTACCGCTGCTGTATTTACAGGTCAGTTACCGCCCTGGCGCTTCATGTATTAAGACTGATAACTATTGCCTCATTGCGGTGTCGTGCCCCGAAGTGCTTTCTGATAAATTGTGCCTGGTGTCATTACTCTTGTCGAGTGTATGTCCTTCCATAGGTAGCTGGTTGATTTTACTTTCTGGGGATGTTGAACAAAACCCGGGACCTGACACAAATGCCATCGCGCAAACGCTTGCTTCCGTTCTTGAGACTGTGCGCAGACTTGAAGCGGGACAGTCAGCTATTCTAAATGAGCTTAAAGGTGTCAGGGAACGGCAAGAAGCCACAGATGCCAGAGTAGATTGCTTAGCTGGAAGGATAGATGCCCTCGAAAACACGGTTGAATCTCTCGATAGTGTTCAAATCTCGAAGCCAAATAACGAGTTACGCAGTTTATGTGACCAACTTCACTCGCTCACTTCAAGATGTGATGATACAGAAAACAGAATGCGACGATGTAATGTACTGTTTTTCGGTATTGATGATGAGCAAGGCGAAAACTGGGTTGCGTCTGAACAAAAAACAATACAGTTTTGCTCTGAACAGCTTGGCCTTACTATGCTGAGCGCACAGTTTGAGCGCGTGCATAGATTGGGGCGTTTTTCTTCTGAGAAACGTCGGCCCATCATAGCACGATTAGCCCTTTTTAAAGACAAGCAGAATATCCTCGCACTTGCGCACAAGCTAAAAGGTACTGAGTATTCCATACGTGAAGATTTTTCTTTGTCCACAAGGCAAGCAAGGAAAAAACTAATTGAATTTGCCAAAACAAGAAAACAGCCTTTCAAACTTACAATAGATAAGGTTCGTATTAATGACACCACTTATGTTTATGACCGCGCTACCGACACAGTTGTGCCGTCCATCCTGTAGGTAAAAAAAGGCAACATTTGCTGGTATTGCTAAGAAATCGCAATCTTCCTTAACGTCAACGCTGTCGTTATCTTACACGAACATTCGCAGCCTACTAAACAAGCGCGATGCATTGAGTGCTTATTTGGAAGATGGCGATCCCGATATCGTAGCTTTAACTGAGACTTGGTTGCACACAGACATCACTAATGAAGAACTTCTTTCCAACAGTAACAAATACAACATTTACACGCATGACCGTAGTGGGAAGAGGGGTGGTGGTGTCCTGATTGCTATAAAAACCTGCATTTCGTCCTTTCTCGTTGACACCAATTCCCCAGCTGAAATAGTTTGGGTCGCGTGCGCAACAGCCTCTGCCCGCGTCCTCGGGGGCGCATGTGATCGGCCGCCCGACGCTGACCACTCGTTTCTCGATGTACTGCGTGAAAGCATTACACGTGCTACTCAACAATGTTCCACGACTCTTGTTTTTCTCCTGGGAGACTTTAATTTTCCACTTATTGATTGGCCAAATCTGTCATCATCATGCCGCTCCTCTGCTGAATTTATTAACTTAACTCTAGATTACAATCTAACCCAGACAGTCGATCAACACACCCGTGGTCCCAACATCCTAGATTTAGTATTAACTTCCGCACCTGATACCGCCGGGCCTATTGCTTACATTGATGGCTTGAGCGATCACAAAATTCTTCAATTAGACATTAATATTCCACAAACTTTCTATCAGGTTCAGACTAAAAGTATTAGAGATTACAATAGGGCCGACTATAAAAATATTAATGCTGAATTGGCTATTTTTCTTAGTGAAGTGTTTCTGCCATTCTTTAATTCAAGATCGGTAAACGACAGCTGGAAACTTTTTAAGAAAAAATTAACAGCTCTTGTAGGAACTTACGTGCCAAAAATCGTTATAGCAAATGACAGATCTAATCCTTGGTTTACAAAGCACCTTCGAACACTAAGAAACAAGAAGAAGCGTCTGTATCGGGCGGCCAGAAGGGATAATCAAGCCTCATCTTGGGCAGCGTAGAGTGATTTTCTAACATTTTACTGCAAAGAGCTATGCGCAGCCAAAGACAAATATTTCTCACGTGACCTGCCATCTCTTTTAATCAACAATCCCAGAAAATTCTGGCAAGTCATATCACCAGCTAACACTGTCCGCAATATTGTGCTACATGATGATGCTGAAAGCCCTCTGTCTGACGCTGATTGTCCAGTAGCGTTTAACAATTTTTTCACATCTGTTTTTACACAGGAAGACTGTTCCACTGTTCCCATAGTTCCCGACTATGAATATCCTTTTATGGAACCGATAGATATTACAGCAGATGGCATTTCGCCTTTATTAAATAATCTGAAATTATCCACATCTTCCGGTATAGACAATATTAACTCAAAAATACTAAAAAATACCGTTACAATTTCAAGCCAAATTTTGTGTCATATTTTTAGGAATTCCTTAGCATCTGGCGAACTACCCCTGGACTGGAAAATCGCAAAGGTTATCGCTGTATTCAAGGGGGATAACAAGTACTCTCCACGAAATAACCGTTCCATCTCATTAACATGCATCTGCTGTAAACTACTGGAACATATCATAGCATCGCATATCTACCGCCATTTAGAATCAAATGACTTTTTTTATTTTAACCAGCATGGATTCAGAAAAGGCTTATCTTGTGAAACTCAGTTGCTTGAATTTACAACAGAATTACATTCCAACATGAATAACAAACAGCAGACTGACTGTGTATTCTTAGATTTTTCCAAAGCATTTGATCGTGTCGCTCATTGTCGCCTCATCTCAAAAATATCCGCGCTCCGGCTGGATTCATTAACCTTATCTTGGCTCCGAAACTTTCTCTCCTTGCGGCAACAGTTCACTGTCATTAATAACCACTCATCGCTTACTTCTGATGTCACATCTGGCGTACCGCAAGGCAGTGTCCTTGGTCCTCTTCTTTTCTTAATTTTCATTAATGACCTTCCACAAAACATATCATCGCAGATAAGGCTTTTCGCCGACGATTGCATTTTATACCGTACAATAAAAACATCTGATGACCATTTAGTATTGCAGAACGACCTTAACCTTGTCAGTTTCTGGTGCAGTACGTGGCAGATGACCCTGAACTCAGACAAATGTAAAGTTATGTCCTTCTCGCGAAAACATTCAAACTCTCACTTTTCCTATGTCCTAAATAACACCGCCGTACCTCCGACATTGTCCTACAAGTACCTTGGCATTGAACTCACAACTCATCTTTCCTGGAGTACACACACAACAGCTATCTGCGCAAAAGCTTCGAAAACTCTGGGTTATCTTCGACGGAACTTGCGTAAATCCCCTGCTACGGTTCGTAAATTAGCATATCAGACTTTTGTTCGCCCACAGTTAGAATTTGCGTCATCAGTATGGTCACCACATCAAAATTATTTAGTCGATATGCTAGAAAAAATTCAGAACAGGGCATCGCGCTTCATCACAAGTAACTACGACAGAACTTGCAGCGTGACCAAGATTAAAGCAGATATTTCGCTCCAGCCACTTGAAACTCGTCGCACGACAAGTCTCCTTTGCCTTTTCCATCGATATGTCCGCGGTAATCGAGCTCACGTGTTGCCGCTTGAAGCACCAGCGCGCACGTCACGTCGCCTTAACAGTAGGCATAGTTTCGTGCGCATATTCGGCAATGCACTGTCATTTCACCCATCAGCACTGCCACGTGTCATAACCGTATGGAACAATCTGCCTGATAACATTGCGAGCATAACAGATCGTGACGCTTTTCGCGAAGAATTGCTGAGTTTCCTGTAGAAACATTGTATAAGGATGTTATTGACCTGCTTTCCCTCCCTGTTTCTCACACTTGTATTTTTATATTTTTGTGAGCATCAGTATATTGCTGTGTTTATGCTCTCTAAAGCTTAGCCTAGACAAACATTTATTGAACTTCGCTTTACTTATCTTGTGAAAGCCTGTATTGATGTTTATATTGTTTACTCCTGTTGAAACACTTACTTTGTGTCCTCCCTTACCCAATGCCCTTAAATGGGCCTGTAAAGTATTTTAAATAAATAAATAAACAAATAATGATATTGCCAGCTTTGTCTCTTAACGCATACATCTGATTCTTGCCAATTCATAGTTTCTTCTTCACTGTTTTTAGGCTTCCTCCGTTCCTGAGAGCATGTTCAATTCTATCAATGTTATACTTCCTTATGTCAGCTATAACCTTTTATACATTTGCTTCGCATGCCTCGTCAATCTCAAAAATGTATTCTCTTTGCGGGAGAAGGCCTTCGTAAAAAACGACAGAACGTCACAGTAAAACCTCCAGCAAAGTTCCTATCCAGATGATTGGAGAAATTGTGCTTTGAAAGCGTGTCGGCTAGTGCGCGATAGAAAGTTGAATTATGATCGTTGTCAGCTTGTGTTGCGTCTAGCACGAGCGAGTAGCGTTAGCGATGTCATTGGTGTGAAAATGGTCAGCTCGGTCTGCGATAAGTTCTCGTGGATCTCCACATTGAACGTCGCAGTCGTCACGATGAGAGCACTCCTGTGACATAATTAGCCGAGTGGGCTGGGAAGCCTCGTGTGGTAGCTCACCTTGAGGGGTATCGGCTAACCATTATTAATATACGTACTTTGCGATTATGAAAAGGATACAGAAACACCACTGGTGTTTAACTATTCGTAAACAGGCCCCCAAATTTCAGTTAGCCCACCCCCAAACATTAATTAGGCCCACCCCTAAATTTCAAGTTGGCACACCCTCAAATTTAAATTAGCTCACCCCTAAATTTAAAGTCGGCCACGCCTGATTTGAATTTCGCCCAGCCTTAAACTTCAAGTTGGCCCAATCGCAAATTTCAATTGGGCCACCCCTAATTTCGAACTTGGTCCACCCACGAATTTCAATAAATCGCCCCCAAATTTTGAATCGACGCACCCCACAATTTAGGTTGGCCCACCACCATATCGCCTCCAAATTCACGTTGGCCGACCCCGAGATTGCCCCCACATATAGGTCGGACCAGCCCATATCACCCCCAAATACACATTGGCCCGCCTCCACAAACCACCAAATTTAGATTGGCCCACTCCAATACCAGCTGCAAATCTAGGTTGACCCACCCCCATATTAGCCCCAAACTAACGCTGGCCCACCCCTCGATCACCTCAAATTTAGGATGGCGCACCACAAATCACCCCCCCAAGTAAGGTTAGTCCACCCATATATCACCCCCCAATTCAGCTTGGCCCAGCCGCACATCACTCCCATGGTTACGTTAGTCTGTCCCCATGTCACCCCCAAATTTAAGTTGGCCCGCCCCCATATCAGCCACATACTTAGCCTGGCCCACCCCTCTATCACCTCAAATTTAGGATGGCCCACCGCAAATCACTCCCAAATTTAGGCTAGCCCACCACCATATCACCCCCGATTCAGCTTGGCCCAGCCCCATATCACCCCCAAATTTAGGTTCTCCCACCCCCATATCATCCCCAAATCTAGGCTGGCCCACCCCCCATATGCCCCCAAACTTAAGCTTACCCTTGTCGCCTGGTCCTGTCTTTTGTTCCTTCTTTGGGTGCCGTTACCGTTGGTGCTTCATTTTTTGAAAGCTATACACCAACTAGCCCCACCAACGTGTTTTACTGCAATACCTTTTATTGAAAGTTAAGCTTACCCACCCCTATATCACCTCAAATTTAGGTTGGGCCACCCGTATATCAGCCTCAAATTCAGCTTGGCTCACTACCATTTCACCCCAAATTTAGGTTGGGTCGCTCCCATATCACTACCAAATCCAGCTTGGCTCATCCCTGTATCATGCCCAAATGTATGCTAATGCCACTTCCAATTTCATGTTGGCCACCCCAGCCCTTTTTAAGAAGACCCATGTATTTATATGGGAAATGCGTCAAGTTTTTTGGCGTTACAGACACGATTTTGTACGACTTTCCTACCAAATTGCTGGGGTACTCGTCAAAGAATGCTGCGCATTAAAAGCAAATGCACCGAACGAGGGACGCCATATGTTGATTCTGAATGCTGACGGCTAGCCAAGCTAGCTTTTCTGTAGAGCGACCGGGGCGAACACAGCACGGGACATTTATTCAAATGGTTTTTTTTACAGCCACACCTAAGGATTCATACCACTTAGCTGTAGCGAACACATTAACAGTAGCTATTAATCGAGACGCTGCACATCTCCTAGTTGGTGCATTTCTTATTTGGATGAATCTTAAGAAATAATTAACGTTCGGGCAGCGACTCAGCCGAGCAGACCCTTTGTTCCACACGAATGTTGCATAGGGATCGCACTGGCCACCGGGTGGCATTGTGGCCCAGGTGTACCTGATTCGCTCGGAGTGTGTGCCATTAAGGACAGCCGAAGGTCGAAGAAAACGGACCTTCCAGAAGAACGCAATAAGAAGAGTAATTTTGTTGTCGCAGGTTCCACGCTAGAAAGCACGAAAGTTTTTTTTTTTTTTTTGCATAACACAAAGCCTTGCGCAAGCTTCTAGTTATGATGTCCAATGAATAAAATCTGTATAAAAGCGATGACTTAACAAATGAACACGACACTGCTAAGTTTTAGGAAGGAAAAATAGAAAACAGAATATTTCAAGAGCACCACTGGAAAACCAGAACCGAAAGCAAATCTTGTGTTTTGTTTGTCTGCCATCCAGTGAGAGACTAGAAAACTAGGTCCTATGCGGCTTAAAAAAGATGCAAAGCGGGAATCCAACCGCGGCCGCCGTGACGCGGGACTCTAGGTGCGCGCGATTCTATCACTCAGCCACGGATGACGAGGCTTCGCCAAGCGGTACGCTTATGCTTTTATAGATACCATGTGAATTTTCACGACAGTGTTACAAAATTCGCTTTTGGGAACAGTGTTACGCCATGTCTAAAGAGCCGAGATAGGCATCAATCGAAAGCTGAGTCTCCGGACTATATACGCTGCACTGGGTATTACGTTAGCCACCGTAGTTTTATCACAAGCATCGTTCTTGTCTGGATAATCGAGTACAAATTTTCGTCGTTTCCATAGGCATTCATTGCGAAATCTTTAACCGCTGTGGGGCCAAAATTCTTACGTGGGATCACTGCATTTGGCTAGTGTGGATTGGCTTCCAGAACACGTCTGTCACCTGCCTTATTTCAGTAATCGACCTGCAGCTTTTGTTATTCGCGAAAAACCCGTTCGTTCCATTGAAAACACGCTATCTTCGTGCGGGCCCGCTTGGCGCGCTGGTTGGTACGCGTCCAGAAAAGCTGGATATGCCCGGCTAGGACGGAGGCAGAGCCTGGTACTTTGAACTTGGACGCTTGTTTATTTTAGTTAACAAACTGGGAGTAAGGAGGTGTAGCAAGCATGAGACGCCCCCTCGGGCATAATCTTCGTTGGCCCGCCAGGCTTGGTGGTCTGCCAGCCTCGGTAGGCAACACTGTTCACCGCACCGCAATAAACACCGGCGAGCACAGCTGCTCGGCGGTCAGTCATCGTTCATCAACACCACGCTGCGGAGCGTCCGTCTAACGGAGGGTGCCTCGAGCCCTCCCTTCTTCACGAACCCGGGCGGATCGTGACAATATCAAAACTTCTCATTGTGGCTGGCACAGTTCCTTTCAAATTGGCGGAAATAACTTCTATTGAACGCTGTAAATACTAGAAATACAGTAAAGCCTCATTAAAACATTTTTCTGGGCGAGTTGGTGTGTACTTGATTTGAAAATTATAACAGCGCTAACACATGCATCTACAAAGGAACAAGGAGGAGACACAAGCGCTGACTGTCAACTAAATTTTATTGACGGAAGACGGATACCTTACATAAAGGGAAAGGCAGAGGTGAAGTGGAAGGGAGCGATACAATTGATAAATGACACTGAGCATCGATGAACGTACGTCACCTCTGCTCTTGCCTTATATAAGGTATCCGTCTTCCGTCAATAAAATTTAGTAAAGCCTCTTTCATTCATCCTACTAAACAAAGCTGTAAGAAATAACGTACTACATAGAAAAACGTACGGTCCTAATGCACCCAAGATCCAGCAGACTCAACTGTAATACACGTAATGTTAAGCGTTGTGTCTGTCGTTGCAGCATGAGACGCCGACGCACGCTGATCTGTTGAAGCCCGGCGGCCCATGTTTTCGTGTCTTTGACAAGCTTACTTTTGTGGCCATCGAATTCAGCCTACGGCAGCAACTTCTTTGGGCGGAAGATTTCGGTGAGAAGTTTCGGCGTGCCCACTTGGCGTGAATCGCTGCGACACGAGACGAAAACGCGCTTCGAGCTAGTGGAGCCCGATACGTCCGCGACACACTTTGTAGTGTTAAGACAGCGACGAAACCGAAACGAAATCGAGCGGATGGGTAACTCCTGAATGTCGCGATGACGATGACGCGCACCTCGTGCGGAGGCAAAAGCGGCGCATTTAGGTTATCGCCTATTAAAGCTGTCTACTACACGCCACACACGCTCCTAAACAGATAGGTGAAGATGCATATCACAGTAGGTTTGGTGGCAATGGCTGTGAGTGGCGACGTGCGACGACCTGCGAGATTTACTGGTGCCGAAACAGGTAAGAGAGTGCGTAGTGGGTGAGTACTTCGGAGATGCTGCCGTCGCGGTCGCCTACTACTCTCAATCGCGGGTGCTTCGCGCCTTGTTCACGTGGGATCTAGCGGCTGGAAAAGGATCGCAGTTTGGTAATATACCGAACGCTGGGGTGCGATCGGAGATCGTTGTTCGGCGCGTTCGATTGGTTACCGGAGCGCGCGATTGGCCTACTCCGCGCCGACATCGCCAGCCGCGGGGCGCGGCCACGATTTCGGTGATGTAAAAATGACGACGCGCTCCTGTCAATAATCTTGCAACCGAGGGCGTCGTCTGCTTGGCGCCGAAAGCAACGGGAGATCGAAAGTTCGGAGCGATCTTACGCTCGTACAAGAATGGATTCGCAAGGCGCGTCTGGTGGATTGGTCCAAATGGTGGCTTCGGTCGCGGAATGGCACACTCGGCTCCAATCCATAGTTTAATTCCAGAAAACGTCACCTGCGATGGGGACTTCGGTTGTTGCATTGGCGTTGGTTGAGGAGGAAAGAGAGCAGTGGAGGTGCGAAAGGCGTTTGAAGAAATGGCAGAAAGCGAATTCCGGCGTCGCTTTCGTTTCTTGAAATAAATAGTGCATTAGTTGTGCGGCAAAGTCGACCCCATCATCGCATGCCAGCGAGCCACTACAACATTGCTGTTGCCTCTTGAAAAGTGCGCCACTGTTTTATTTATTTATTTATTTATTTCATATACATCACAGGCTCCAGAAGGAGTATTGCGTTCTCGTCGCTTGTGTTTTTTTTCCTCGCGGTGCACGACACCACCTAGGGGCGACGCTGAGAAACTAATAGTTATAGGTTGTAGTAGTCACAAGTATTACTATTTTAACAGGTGTTTAAGGGTGAGAAGAAAAAGTACATTTTTTAGATAAAGATTTCAGTCATTGGGAGAAGAGAACCATTTCGTTTTGTAGTATACTGTCTGCAAGCAGACGACAAACAAGGGAAGTAAACATCCGGGGAAGTCACCGCTTGCTGATTGGCCGCTCTCTTCGCCCCATTCTCACAAATTTTGCCTACTGCCTATTTGTGACGTTGCAGCAACCGAGCTGAACGCATATCGAACAAAGATCTCTGATCGCGCCCTTGATACCTAAAGAACGTGTTTTCCGGGCACGTGGGCGTAACCAGGCTGATGATGATGAGGATGATGATTAACCAGTAAAAAAGAAGCGTAGCTGTATCGGCCCTATAGTGAAGAATGCTCGGCGCTGCGGTGTCTGGCAAATGTGGCAAATCTCAGTGACCCGAGAAAGAGTGCCAAGGTTTTTCGATAGCAGCAAATGAAAGGCATTGTCGGAAAAGCCTTTCATGATGTGACAAACATTGTCCGCCTCCGTCATCGTTCAGTTGACACGCCGGCAGAGGTCGACGATGTCCTCTATGCAGCTGGTGAACGTTTCACCAGTCTGCTGAGACAGGCTTTGCAAGCTTTGTGCAGCGCGGAGCTTGCGCAGGCCAGTGCGGCCTAAAAGTTCTGTGATACGGCTTTTGAAGCTAGCTCACGTCAGGAGATCGGCTTCGTGGCTTTTAAACCACAGCTCCCTACTCAGCTTTGATGGTCTGCGCTTAAAGAGCGCGTTGTTGAGCTTCAGGGGACCGTCCCAATTATTGGTGGCGCTCGCTATTTCGTACGATTCCGGCCAATCTTCAACGTCTTTCTCATCGATGCCGCTAAAGATATCAGGATCTCACTGACGCTGGGCGCCGGCGCACATAAGATGGCTGGCGAAACCTGTGCTTATGTCTGGCTGGTGTCGTCAAGTATGACGGATGGCAGAGTCCAGCTGCATAATTCCATGGTGGTCGAAAACCGCAGCAACCCCCACCGAAATCTAAACAATTAGAGGTCAGAACATGAGAGCAGCAGGCAGCGTTGGCAGCGGTTTCAACCAGAGCAGCCCAGGTAATCTCTAGCTCGTGCCTGCCCGGAGAAGTGGCGATGTGGCTGTGGCGCCGCGCGTTCCTTTTCACTACAATCCATTTTTTTTCTGTTCTCGACACTAACGTTGGCGCCGGAAAATCGTACGAAATGGGAACGTAACAAAGATTTTCTACTGTATATTGCAAAAATAAGCGGTTGCACGTAGCACGTACATGCAAATAGTGTGTAGCTCGTTCCTTACATTTGTGAGAATGATTCAATGGCTACTTGTACAATTTAGAGGGTGCGTTTGCAGGAACTTTAACAAGTTGGCATTACCATATTCAGTGAGGCTCTGGATTAAGTTTGATTGCACATCTCGTCTTAATCGCATCTTGTCGCCTGCGCTTTCTGTTCACACGTGCTGAGAACTCAACCAATGTGCAAGCCGTGAGAAACCGAAGTTTGTTAAATACGATGAACCTTTATTGTTCCACCTCACTAAACAATCCTGCTGTCTACTAATATTGTTGTACCATGGCAGTGCCCATGCGGTGACCAATTGCAGTGCATGGGCGCTAAGGGGGGGGGGGGGGTTATAGTATGATGCATAGATTAGGCACGGTATCCTGACCATGAGCACTGTCTTCGTGCGCACGGTCCGTTTCCTAAAGAAACATGATGATGTGTCTAGCGCATACCCACACACGGGGATTGGCCAAGAGTCGGGCATATTTTGCGCATGTGTTAAGGTAATAAATTTAAACACCTATAATTTTGAAGAATCTGTTTCTTTCTGAAGCATACACCTGCGAAATTGTCACATAGAAACACGACAACACCTTCCACCCTGGAAACTCTCTCAACACGAGTATATTTTTGTGTCATGATGCACTCAGCATGGACAGATGTGGGCACACCCAGAGCATGCGCTGCAGAGGCCGGTATCAGAGGTACTTCAACTGCTCCAGGACCCCTCGGTGATCCTGCATTGAGACAAGTTGCACTTGGTGACTGGAACACTACTGACGAATTTACTCTAAATCCTGTCTTCTTTTTTCTTGGAGGCTGCACATTCAGTATACGCACTTCCACATCCGTATCGTAGAACGTTCCTTCAACCAAAACACTTTTCCTGGACTCGAGAAAGTAGATAGCAGCACCACTCCTCAACACGCTTCATGATCATCTACAGCAATTCCTGAGAAGTGTAGTTGAGGGGTGGCGCTGTGCTCAACTTGGTGGAATGGAGGATGAGAATATGGGGGTCAGTCTTCTCTTGAATGCCAAAACAGAAAACGTTAGCAGTGAAATCATGCTATATAAAGCTTGGAGCTAAGTGCTACAGCACGCACGGTGATGCAGTGCAGGACTTGCCCGACTATATGACGGAGGTATTTGATTACGTGCTTTATGCGATAAACAAGGTGTCTTTTCTTCTAGTCAGTAAAGGAATTGACAACATAGTTGTGGTGTGCGCTAGTTAACATGTTGCGCGAGTACCCTGCCATATTTGAGAGCTACTTCTTATATGGAACATAGCAGCAGCGCAAAAAAAGTGAATTTTCGCCAATGCCTCAGCTTGTTAAAATATGGGCAGCAAGAAATTATTTATTCAAACATACTCAGCTTTGATGGTTTATCAGTGCTCTTTGTGCTGTGTATTGTCAACAAGGCTATGCTCAGAAGCAGTCGTAGAAATGTGGGGCTACTACACCTTCACTGTCTGCCTGGTGTTAATAGAAAAAAATCACCGAGTTCCTATTGCGTAAATTATATTGCACTCGGTACCACTGAACGTGTTAAATACCTCGCACTTACGTTTTCTGAAACGCCTGACTGGACTAATCATGTTAACTCAATTATCGCGAAAGCTTACCGTCTTCTTAACTTTTTAAGACGAAATTTTAAGCATTCTCTTTCATTGCTGAAGGCAACCTTTTATATAACAAACGTCAGGTCTATTTTGGAATATGCATGCGTTACCTGGGATCCGTACCCTAAAGACCTCATAGATAAAATAGAACGCGTCCAGAAGCAAGCAGCACGCTTCGTAACAGGAAATTATTATTTTACTACCAGAGGATCCGGAATGCGGGAAGGGTTTATTTATTTATCTATTTATTTATTTATTTATTTACTTATTTATTTATTTATTATACCCTCAAGGTACGGTTGTACATTGCAGAGGGGAGGGGCAAGGTAAATACACAGGCAAATCACATAATTGTTGATTATAGAACAAAAATATAAGTACAAAGAAGCAAGAACATTCGAAAAAAAACTGACTGTGGCTTAGCTAAGGTTAAGCCCAGGATGCGAAGCATACTAGCCTTTATTTTAACGCGACAGCGTTAAGGAGCTCGTGTCGCAGAAAAGCCGGTGTCGTCGGCGTCGGCTCAGGCGTGCGGCGCTTGCTCAGGCGCACATTTCGTTGTCGCGCCGAACGCTGCGTTGCTCGACGCTCACTGCGTCCGATGCGGGGCGCGTAGTCGCTGCACCGTAGCAAAGCCACCTAGAAACAGTCTCTGTAGCACGCCGAACCTTCGCTTCTCATTCCAACGAGCAGCTCTGTTTCCAGGAGGCATCTCACCAGGCCCCGCACACTCTCAAGTTCAACAAATGGCCACAGAGGGCGAAAAATCAATCGAGGCGCGTTTCAGCGTAAGCGCGCAAGTGGAGCTACTGTAATTTGGTCGAATACTTTAATTGGTGCTTTCTCTGCTAGGGGCGCTGAACATGCTGATTTTTTAAATTTACACAAACCATTGACATGAACAATCGAGGTGTCTAAGGATGTTTTTTTACCTCAGGCAAATAGGCAGTTGATTTTTTTTTAATTTGATTGTTGAAGCTGCTTTTTAGTCATAGCGTCAAGGTTTTTGTACTTGATTAACCACCGACAGCCGACAGCCTATTGGTATCGATGTGTTTCCTGGCTGTTGGCGTTCGAATACTACGGCGGTAAAACATTTTCGAAAGCATGCTGGTTTCGTCTGCAAGTCATTACACAGACTTGCTGTAAAGAGGTCTACTCTTGGCAAAAAATAGTGCCTCATTTTGTTTAGGCTTTGATTATCATAATGAATGCGGCGGAGGTTGACGGAATACGCTTGAAGGTACGTTTTTATGCCGTTGATCTCCATAACACCGTAAGTACGCAAACCGATGTCACAGAACACCCGATGCATCATTGTGTGTTCTCCGTCATCGCTTGTTTGCTGTACGCCTACGAATTCTTCACTTCTTCTTCAAGTGTTGCATCCTCCTTTTGTCCTTGTTCTCTTGTGCTTCACTTACAGTATGTCGTTCCGTCAGCTGTAATGCGCATTTGCAAAACCAATACGTTTGATAAGACGCAGTGGTTATCATAATTTCACTACACATGTATTAAGCTGGCACATGTGGTTCAGATAAAGGTACCTGTATGCGGACTTGCACGACGTTGATGCGGAGATTAGGATAATTATGACACCCGTAAGGAAGAGGCAGCTGACGGCCTTAAGCTGTTGCGTTCTTTTCGCCAAATTACCCGGCCTGGTAGTGCTCTAAAGATGCTGTATAAAAGTGACACGCGGTGACAGGGAAGTTATGTTTAGCAGCCGACTGTACGTTTTGTAGCTTAGGTCTTCTTTCTTGTGCGTCTGTGCTACCCTTATTAATGAGCCATTTCTTGACTAGGTTCTTGACTATGTAACCGCGTTTGTGTGGATCCGTAGACGTGTGCTTTTTGTTGTACTTGTAAAATGCAAATAAAATATTTTCAAGCTTACTCAATCTTTGGTGTGTGCGTTTATTCCAGTCGAGGCCATCGTGCCACCTGGAAACCGCACTCTGTCAGTAGCCCTACACGAAATGCAACAGCTGGAGCGCGGCGGCACAACTCGGGGTAACGGCGGCGTAATAAACGAAAAACCGCTCGGGATGCCCTTAAAAGTCAGTTCAGAGTGTGCCTTAACTCGATATGACTCAGCGCTACATATATTCTGCTGCGCCTTGATCGTGCTCCCGCCAGTTTGGTTGCTGTGTGGCAAACGTAGCGCCTACATACGTATGTAGGCGCTACGTTTGCCACACAGCAACCTAACTGACGGGAGCACGATCGATGCGCATCAGCCAGAACCCAGTAGGTAAAGCGACCATACTGTGCAAAACCCCGTTTCCGTTTCCTGTTGTACAGCGCCACCCGTGGTCACATACTTTAGTTCACGACGCCACCGCTACGCTTATTTCCGTAGCACTGTGGAAGGTACAGTTTCCCTTCTCTAAGTTTGTATAGGTGTTCTGTGATCTCACCTCGTGAGTGTCTAGCAGAGGCAAGCGCAGCTGCTTATATTGGCCTCGAGCTCCACCACTGGAATAGCTGGCGCCACCGTCGGCGTGACGTGCTAGGAGGGATCACGTGGACATAGCGGCCGCGTCGGCTGCTTCGGGCGCGCCGAAGCGAGCTGAAAATGAGTTTAAATTCCCCCGTACGCTGCGGTTTTCATTTAGTGGCGAAATTTTTCCGCTTCGAGTGTCTCCTTTACAACGCTTTAAAGCACTACAATAGGTAGCGGCTGCCTTTGAAGGCGCGCAACATGGTAGGCTACTGCTCGGTGCCGCAGGGCCAGACGCACGTAACGGAGGCCGGTGTCAGCCTTATTCACACGTAGCCGCAGCACAAGAAGCTGCGTGAAGCTTGGCTCGCGAAACATAAAACCGGCAAACAGTCATCGGCTACAACTCTGGTATGCAGCAAGCACAGACGCGAGGAAGATTTCTGCTACGGCGCCCGGTCTGCGATTTTTTGAAAACGCGCACTGAGACGCTCGCCCGAGTCCGCTGCCCGACTAATGTCATGACGGTTTGGTCTATGAACTTATCGATACTATAGATATTGGCAAGTTCAGTGGAGTGGAAAGGCAGCGCTAAGAAGCACATTTAAAGAAAGCATGGCATATTGTCATGTTTGTGTTATGAATTAATGCACTGGATTACAAAAAAGGATCAGCGGGAAATTGCACACTGAGAACGCCGATAAACATACAGTGCGACGCAACTCGAGAAATAGTATTGAAAGGTCAAAGAATTTAGCAGAAAAAAAGATTGAATCGTCGCGACGGCGCATCACAGTCCCCGTAGGCGTCGAAGTCTCTACAATGAAATTATTTTTGAACAGCTCTGATAGCGCCCACGCAGCAATGATTGCTTGTATACTGCCAAATGCTCATATTCTGCGGCCTAAAGCTCATGGCACGGTGCGAAAACGCGCGCGCGGGGAAAGCGAAACAGTGCGCGGACAAGCATGCAGACGCGCAGTTGGTCGCTGCGAATCTGGGCGATCGCTGCATTGAGGCTTCATTCTATTACGCTCCATTTAGTTATACAAACACTACAAGAACGTATTTCACATAGTTTGCTCTCAACGTTTACCTACCTTTCACGCAAGAAGCCGGTTCGGGAGACTCCATCGCGGCGACCCCGCGCAGTGGCGTTCACTGTACGTATTCGGTAAAGAGATAGCGGCTGTAAACGATTGTGTGCTTTCAGTTTGCCCAAGATTGTTATTTAGACAGTAAGAAACTTCTCTCGTTTCGAAAGTACTTACAGAAATGTCCGGGAGAGCTCGCGCGTGGTGTTTTCAGTGAGCGCTGACAGCAAAACCTATGAGGAGCGCGCCACGTGATCCCTCATAGTACGGCAGCGAGGCGCTTCCGATAGAGGGCGACTCCGTAACTCCTCGCCGCCAATACCGCCGCGACGCCGCGAGCGACGGCGCGAGTTGGAGCCCCGTTTCTCCTCTGTCGTGACGTCACGGTGTCACGTGGTCAGCCTTGAAGGCGACGCCGCGAGCGACGGCGCGAGTTGGAGCCCCGTTTCTCCTCTGTCGTGACGTCACGGTGTCACGTGGTATTGAAGGCGACACCGCCGCGCCTGAGGAGCTGGGTTGAGCTCTAGTAATATGCTTCGCATAAAACGTCAAAGCTAAATCCGTGGAAGTCAAGAATTAATAAAAAGAACAAGGAAAAATAAAGAAGGAATGCAACAACGTGGCAAAAACATCGCAAAACATGGTATACAAATTAATAGGAATGATAAATAATAACTTGGAACTTGAAACTTAGCTTGGGTTGGAAAACTCTCTCTTCACGCAGGAAAACCCTGAGATTGAAATTCCTTTACAATATACACAAAAGTAAAACTGGTATTGACAAAATGTTCATTAAGGAGCTGCATTACGTTTCACCTAGGAGAGACCAGGGTAACAAAATTAGAGCTTATCAGTGCCGTACCAATGTGTTTAAGTATTATTTTTTCCTAACACGATTAACGATTGGAATGAGCTCCCTAATGAAGTGATGGCAGCGTCTAGTATTGAAAATGTTATTGAGAGCCATATTCTTTGAATGTTTTGTTATTAATCTCTGCACATACGCTACTGTTTTCTTTTTTAGTTACTTTGTTACTTAATTTGTTTGGTAATTTGTTAGTTTGTCTTCCGCTTTTGGGAATTTCAGGGCTTAAGAAATGTATTTACTGATATATTTTTTTCATGTTGCTGAATATTTTCATTGTAACCACCTGTATTTGAACCCCTCTACAATATTGCCTTGCAGGCGATGTAGGTCTGACGAATAAAGTAGAATCCCAAAGCATCACTTCGTTTCCAATAAACACTGTAGTTAGCTTATAGAGACTGCCTGCCATAAAGGGACACATGTTTTTGAAGCTCATGACATAGGTTTCTTATGGTGTCCTCCATATTTCGTACTGTCAAGTCCACCGCCCAGACAAACTTTATGTGTGCACCCAGCTCATTGCATGTTTATTTGCTTGTCTGTCCGCACCGTTAATCCCAGTAAAGGCCATTACATTGGTTAAAGACAGGTCATAAAGAAATTACCGAGATAATTTCACATTCACCTAAAAAGGGTTGACTAGGTCATGTAACGCACTAGACATGAATGCGCCATAAACAAGTCGTATTGAATCTACAAATAAACGTAATAATAATAATAATAATAATAATTTGCAGTTACATAGTTTCTCGTTCAGTCACAAGGTATGGTGGGGCCGGATGCTGTGCATATGCGCTGGACATTTTTAACAAATTGGCAGACGAACTTTTTAACGTGTCATCGAAAAGCACGCTGAAAGAATTGTTAAAGCAGATATGTTGAAATTAACCTACAGAACATTCTGCAACACATTATTTACTTCTTGAACCTCTTTTGTTTTAAGTAGATAAACCAAATGTGATCTTGTTCTATTCAATTTCTTTGTCATTTGCTTTATTTAGTAAATCTACATGTCTCTTCAATTTGTACATTTTTTTTCTTGCCATGCCTATCATATTCCTAGGTGCGGTCTTACAAGCCAACTGAGACAGACCAGCCTGTTTGTGTTGTTTTGTATATTTTGTTAATTAATTGTTATGTTATTACGGTGCATAAATAATAATAATAATAATAATAATAGTAATAATAATAATAATAATAATAATAATAATATTTATTTCTGCACCACAAGAAAAAATACATAGTAAGCGGGCCTGTCGAAGCCTAAATGGCTTGTGTGACTAGGCCCGGCAGTGCCGGCAACAGCGATGAGGTCAGTGTATGTACATACATGCGTAACCTTAGTGCCGACAAAATATTGTGCATAAATGAAAAATAAATACATGTCAATACAATGTAGCGTGAACATATTTTCACGCTTATATAGATGAAAACAGAAAATTTTGATACATGGTAGTCGAACAAAGTGAACATATTTTTTTATGCTTACATAGAACAAAAAACAAAAATTAAAAACAAGTTATGGCAACGTAATAAACATTTTTGTAAGCTCATAAAGATATACAGGTTAATACAACCAAATTACTTCAAATAAACACATACCCATACATAAAAGAAAACTCAAATGGAAGATAACATCTTCTTTAAAACATTTTTGACTGAACCGAGAAAAATAATAATAATAATAATAATAATAATAATAATAATAATAATAATAATAATAATAATAATAATAATAATAATAATAATAATAACTTAATATTCCCTTAATAAGGGGGAGGCAAAACGATAATAGAAACATCGAAGGAATGGTCATCTACAAAGCAAAATAAGGCAACGACTGAAAAGACACTAAAAAGAACAGGTTTTTGCATAATTAGTTACAAATATGGGTGGTTAGTAACTCTCGAAATTTCGAGAGTTATTAACATAATAATAATAATAATAATAATAATAATAACTACTATTATTATTATTGCAGCGGTACCCCGAGTTATGTGGGCCCAAATGTGACATACCGGATGTTACAACAGATAAGTGCAGTCCCGGCTAGCTCCCCAAAGAGAGAGCGCTTTAAAAATCTCGATTATACAACGCAATATCGCGCGATTCCCTTTCCATAAAACGGCACAACGTAGAATCCCCTTTCACGTAAAGAAACCCTACAAACAAGCAAGCGCCAGGCTGGGGTAGATCTCTACCCATTGGAAAAATACTGGTGGATTATCGACGGCAATGGAATTTGACGTATGTACCTCCCACATACGAGGCAGGCGCTCGACCATGTTGCCACCGCTGCGGTGCGGGAGGCAGTCTAGAACTGCGGCCTAGTACCTACCAGTCAAATAGGTACAAGCATGCTCCCGGCCACGTGCTCATTCATTATGGGACTTCAGTGCTTGGAGAGCTGTGTTTTCACCCGAACTGAGGGGTTTCCCAACCTATTAGTGGGCACGGCGAGGTCCCCCGAATGAAGCCGCCTTAACTTTTTATCCCATTTTCGCAGGTCTTCCTCTGCCTTGCTTAACATTGGATCGCGCTTCAAGTACGTGCTAAATCGCTACTAGATACGACAATCATATATCGCGGCTGTCTGTGTGGAAAGCTGCCACTTGGAACGGACCTGCCCATGTGTTTCCGGCGACGGCTTCTGCAGCAAGGATTGCGGACAGCACCTGCTACTTCAGCTCAGTCGACATCGGGCCATCCTGTGGGCACGGTGAGGTCTCCAGAATGAAGCCGCCTTAACGTTTTACACTGTTTTTGGAGGCCTTCCTCTGCCACGATTCAACTTTGGATAGCACCCCAAGCACGTGCTCATCGCTACCAGACACGACAATCATCTATCGCGGCTGTCTGTGTGGCAAGCTGCCACTTGAAACGGACTTGCCCATGTGTTTCCAGCGACGGCTTCTGCAGCAAGGATTACGTACAGCACCTGCTACTAAAGTTCAGTCGACATCGAGCCATCCCATGGGCACGGTGAGGTCTCCAGAATGAAGCCGCCTTAACTTTTTATCCTGTTTTCGCAGGCCTTCGTCTGCCATGCTTCAACTTTGGATCGCGCCGCAAGTACGTGCTGAATCGCAACCGGATACGAGAATCATCTTTTGCGGCTGTCTGTGTGGAAAGCTGCCACTTGGAACGGACTTGCCCATGTGTTTCCAGCGACGGCTTCTGCAGCAAGGATTGCGGACAGCACCTGCTACTAAAGTTCAGTCGACATCGAGCCATCCCATGGGCACGGTGAGGTCTACAGAATGAAGCCGCCTTAACTTTTTATCCTGTTTTCGCAGGCCTTCGTCTGCCATGCTTCAACTTTGGATCGCGCCGCAAGTACGTGCTGAATCGCAACCGGATACGAGAATCATCTTTTGCGGCTGTCTGTGTGGAAAGCTGCCACTTGGAACGGACTTGCCCATGTGTTTCCAGCGACGGCTTCTGCAGCAAGGATTGCGGACAGCACCTGCTACTAAAGTTCAGTCGACATCGAGCCATCCCATGGGCACGGTGAGGTCTCCAGAATGAAGCCGCCTTAACTTTTTATCCTGTTTTCGCAGGCCTTCGTCTGCCATGCTTCAACTTTGGATCGCGCCGCAAGTACGTGCTGAATCGCAACGGGATACGAGAATCATCTTTTGCGGCTGTCTGTGTGGAAAGCTGCCACTTGGAACGGACTTGCCCATGTGTTTCCAGCGACAGCTTCTGCAGCAAGGATTGCGGACAGCACCTGCTACTTAAGCTCAGTCGACATCGAGCCATCCCGTGCGCACGGTGAGGTCTCCAGAATGAATCCGCCCTAACTTTTTATCCTGTTTTCGCAGGCCTTCGTCTGCCATGCTTCAACTTTGGATCGCGCCGCAAGTACGTGCTGAATCGCAACCGGATACGAGAATCATCTTTTGCGGCTGTCTGTGTGGAAAGCTGCCACTTGGAACGGACTTGCCCATGTGTTTCCAGCGACGGCTTCTGCAGCAAGGATTGCGGACAGCACCTGCTACTTAAGCTCAGTCGACATCGAGCCATCCCGTGCGCACGGTGAGGTCTCCAGAATGAATCCGCCTTAACTTTTTATCCTGTTTTCGCAGGCCTTCCTCTGCCATGCTTCAACTTTGGAACGCGCCGCAAGTACGTGCTGAATCGCAACCGGATACGAGAATCATCTTTTGCGGCTGTCTGTGTGGAAAGCTGCCACTTGGAACGGACTTGCCCATGTGTTTCCAGCGACGGCTTCTGCAGCAAGGATTGCGGACAGCACCTGCTACTTAAGCTCAGTCGACATCGAGCCATCCCGTGCGCACGGTGAGGTCTCCAGAATGAATCCGCCTTAACTTTTTATCCTGTTTTCGCAGGCCTTCGTCTGCCATGCTTCAACTTTGGATCGCGCCGCAAGTACGTGCTGAATCGCAACCGGATACGAGAATCATCTTTTGCGGCTGTCTGTGTGGAAAGCTGCCACTTGGAACGGACTTGCCCATGTGTTTCCAGCGACGGCTTCTGCAGCAAGGATTGCGGACAGCACCTGCTACTTAAGCTCAGTCGACATCGAGCCATCCCGTGCGCACGGTGAGGTCTCCAGAATGAATCCGCCTTAACTTTTTATCCTGTTTTCGCAGGCCTTCGTCTGCCATGCTTCAACTTTGGAACGCGCCGCAAGTACGTGCTGAATCGCAACCGGATACGAGAATCATCTTTTGCGGCTGTCTGTGTGGAAAGCTGCCACTTGGAACGGACTTGCCCATGTGTTTCCAGCGACGGCTTCTGCAGCAAGGATTGCGGACAGCACCTGCTACTTAAGCTCAGTCGACATCGAGCCATCCCGTGCGCACGGTGAGGTCTCCAGAATGAATCCGCCTTAACTTTTTATCCTGTTTTCGCAGGCCTTCGTCTGCCATGCTTCAACTTTGGATCGCGCCGCAAGTACGTGCTGAATCGCAACCGGATACGAGAATCATCTTTTGCGGCTGTCTGTGTGGAAAGCTGCCACTTGGAACGGACTTGCCCATGTGTTTCCAGCGACGGCTTCTGCAGCAAGGATTGCGGACAGCACCTGCTACTTAAGCTCAGTCGACATCGAGCCATCCCGTGCGCACGGTGAGGTCTCCAGAATGAATCCGCCTTAACTTTTTATCCTGTTTTCGCAGGCCTTCCTCTGCCATGCTTCAACTTTGGATCGCGCCCCAAGTACGTGCTCAAATAAAACTTTTGCATGGGCTAGTTGGTTCATGCTTGAATTAGTATAGGCAAAGCGCAGAAGACCAGGACTCAAGAAGAAGAACACAAACGACAGGACCGGCACCACTCACAACTAAATTCTTTTCCGCAACAAGCCTGCCTTATGTAGGTTAATGAAGCCGAGTCACACACGAAACGTTGGAAGTAAGAAACAGCAATCTGTCGAGCACTCAGAAACCATATCTGGCACCAAATATCACATGAGATACAAGAACCACATGTGGAGCTGCACGGGAATCAATTTCTCGAGCATAGTCTTTTTCCAAGCCAACGGGGACAAAAAACGAGACATGAGAAGTATCGTCTACGCTTCACTATCAAACTATCCACAATATAACACACTTGAAACGCCTAAGGCTCAGTCAGTGATAAAACCAGCACGACTATGGGAAAAATGACTAACGAATAACACGGAAAAAACATGAATAAAGTCGTCTAAGTACAGCGTCTGCGTCAAAACTAAAATCTCTAATAGTCATTCACCTAAAAAATTGATAAAACATGTGACCGGGCGAAAAATGAACCACGTGACAAACAATGAAAGGGACAGAACCGTTTAACGATAAAGCTATGAAGAACCGTGTCTGCGTCAGAACAAAAAAAAAACGCAACAAAAGCTTAAGAGCCACTGGAAAATTGTCCACAATATAAAAACTAGTTAAGTAAAAGGAAGACAGACGGAAAAACCTAAATGAAATCACTCTAACATGAGGCCTAAAGGAAACCTTATAAAAAGGTAGTCTCGTTGTCACTAAGCACAATGGACGGCCTGCTGACGCATGTGTTTGCCTCTTTCTTGATAAAACAGGCTTCCACAACTTCCCGCTCAAACCTGTCTTTTCGAAACTTCAAAAATTTAGTTTTGTCAAACTGAGGGCGGCAGTTAGTGCAGTCTCTACAATGCTCTGCAAGGAAACTCCCTTGATTGTTGCGCAGATTGTGACAATTTTCCATTGCACGCTCATTGCAACATCGACCTGTTTGTCCTATATAGCTGCGACCATAGCTTAGAGGGATTTGGTAGACGACACATGTCCTGCATTCAGTGGACTTCTTCTGATGCTGAATTGAACAAGCCGGTCGTTTCTCTCGGTTCATGGCACAAAGCTTAGACAACTTGCAAGGCGCCGAGAAGACAACCTGAAAATTATGCGTGCTCGCCACTTTCTTAATGTTGTGCGATACCGTATGAAGGTACGGAATTAGCGCAACAGAACTGCGTGAAACTTGCTACCTCATAAGGGGCGGGTGCTTGAGTTTTTGGACCATAGTTTCGCAGACAGTTGAAATCAGACATGGCGGAAAGCCTGCCTGTCGTAGTCGTTGCACTGGAGTGCTAAAGCTACTTGACACCAAATGGATACAAGTCTCAGTTAAAACAGTTTGCAGAGCTTTGGCAGAAATTGCACGCTTTACAATCTTGGAATGGGCGCTCTCAAACGGTAACAGGCCTTTCAAAGAACCTGGATTCTACATCCAACAGATGCCTTCCTTTGGAAACACTAGCCTGATATCCAAAAAATGGAGTTGACCGCTGTTCGGAACTTCCATGCCAAACCTGAGACCCTGAGTGAGGTTAGAGAAGATAGTTATGGTTCTCTCAACGGGTAGAATCTAATTCCTACTCAAGGACGTTCTTCATATGACGAAGAAATCATCAACATATCTGTAAATGGATACTACATAGGATCACGAAGATTATTACTGATCTCAGGTCCTACAACAGATAGGAAGATATCACAAAAGACAGGAGCTACAGAAGAACCGATGCATAACCCTGTCTTCCACACATAGAACTTTCCTTCAAACGAAACGGCGGTTGAGTTCAGGTAGAACTCTAATAAGGGAATGAAATTGTCCGCATTAGCGCTCAAGTGCAACGATTACGACAGGAAGGCTTCCCGCCGTGTCTGATTTCAGCTGTCTGCGAAACGATGCTCCAAAATCTCAAGCAGCGGCCCGTTATCAGAGAGCCAGTTTCACGCAGTTCTGTTACGGTAATTCTATTCCTTCATAACGTATCGAACAAAATAAAGAAAGTGGCAAGCAGGCATAATGTTCAGGTTGTCTTTCCGGCGCTTTGCAAGTTGTCTAAGCTTTGCTGCATCAACCGAGAGAAACGTCCGGCCTGTTTAATTCAGCACCAGAAGTTTAGAAGAACTTGTTGGGAGAGTTGGTAGATATTAGCGAACATTGTTTAACTGCGCGAACAAACGGACCACAAAGACAGGATGAGACATGGACGGGCGCAGACTTGCAACTAATGTTTATTCCACAACGACCACATATAAGTACACACCCGACATACACCACTGCGCGTGCGCAAAAAAAGGCAAGATAACAGAAAAGTAAAACCTTGTATAAGCAAAACGCGACCTACATACGCTCGTCAATAAACCTCATCTCACTGTTGTGTAAATAAACTGAGGAGTCAAGGACACATTATTGTCCCTTCTTTCTAACATGGTACGCCTCGAGTAGCTCTCTGGCTCGGCTATCTCGGCAGCGGCACAAAATCTTTACTTCCTTCATGATCGGCTTACATGTGCACGCCAAGCAGTGGACAGGCAGGTGCCCATTCGTTTTATTTCCAATTGACAATTCATGCTCACGCAAGCGCACATTCACACACCTTCCTGTTTGACCTATGTAAACTTTGCCGCATGATAGAGGTGCCTGATAAACTACTCCAACACTGCAATCAACGTGGGAAATAGAGTGCTTTGTTCCACGCCTTTGGAAGTTATCTGTACTTTTTCCTATGCGCGAGCATAACCCTGCGAGCTTGCCGGGAGTCGAGAACACCATACCGTTTCACCACCTTTTTTAAATTGTGGGAAGTCTTGTGAACATAAGGCACAATTTTACGTTTCTTATATTTGCGCTCCCTTGCGTCTTAAGTAATATTGCCTTGTGTCTCTATCTTCTTAAGCACTGCCTCCACTACTGCTGAAATGACTGATTCCGGGAAACCTGCTTCTTCCAACCTTACAATCGGATTATCAAAGCTTTCTTGTATTTTGTGCGTGCAGGACTTTCTTAAGGCTGATATGATATACTGGATGGATATTGCCCGCTTTACAGTTTTCGAAAGAGCCGAATCGTAGGGCAACAATTTCTTTTGGGATCTTGGGTTATATTTCCAGCACACATGGTCGTCACAGAAGCTTATAGCGTTGTCTAAAAATTGAATATTATTATCCTTTGTTAGTTCATGGGCGAATGTTAAACCTTTGCCAAGGCGTTCAAAAATGTGTAGTACACCTGCGATGGCGTCGTCATATGTGTAACTGGCTTGCTTATTTAAATGTACAAGAAAATCGTCAACATAACGGAACACGGTAACAACCTGGTCACGCTCGATCCCTTCGTTTACCGCTCTGTCAAATTCCGATAAGTAAACATTGCACAACATAGGAGCAACGCAAGATCCCACACATATACCATGTTTCTGCACGTAATAGTCTTCTTTAAACTGGATGAAGGTAGATTTGAGGTAAAATTCAAGCAACGCTAAAAAGCTGTTAACAGTGAACCCGGTAGAATTTTGAAAAGACACTTCGCCATTAACTTCAATACATTTCTGAACAGCCTGAAACAATGCAGCGTGAGGGATAGAATAAAACAAATCTGCTATGTCAATGGAAAAAACATGGCCAATATCGTCATTCGACTCTATAAACCTAGTAACAGCTTCCGAGTTCTTTGTTTCAAACGGGTCGTCCACTTTCAGGTTCGATAAACATTTCTGCTAAAACTTGCTTACTTCGTTCTGCCAAGTTCCTCTTTCAGTCAGGATAGACCGGAAAGGCATATCTCCTTCGTGCGTCTTGGCCGTAAAAAACCCATGATAAAGCTATCACCTTTGCTTTTGTTGACTGAGGTAGCCAGTTTGTGCAGTTCCATCTCCTTGCACATAGAAACGGCCTTCACCTTTATCCTTGCGGCTTTCACTGGCCCAGGCTTGATGTTCTTTTTCACAGCAGCCGTCGCCTTCTCGTAGAAAAGCCCCAACAGCATTACCACAGACCCTCCTTTATCCTGTTGTAGCAGTCTGATGTCGTTCTGTCTAAAATATCTGACGATTCCTGACGTTGGGTCCTTCCGCTTTGGCCTTTCTTCAGTCTTCTTGACTGTGTTGATTAGGCTGTCCACGCCCTCCAATAAACACCTTTCTTGATCCTCTGCCTCCGTTTGCTTGGCCAGGCTCCGGTTTAGGATCAACCATTCATGCGCTTCCAGTGAAGTTTCCATGCTGTACTTGGGCCTTTCTTGAGGGCGGACAGCATTCTTTCGCGCACCGGAGCTTCTCTGAGCTGCATATAACATTGCCCAAAGCTTGTGGTTTGGTGTTCTTCATCTTTGCTAAGGCATCTCGGAGGGAACAGCGCTACCAACGTTCTGTCGTCCGAGATTCTAGCCGTTTGGCGTCACGCATTTTGATGGCAGCCAGCAATGCAGGATAATTCGCAAAGAAGAGGAGTCGTAGCAAATCTACAGACTTCCGCGTCAGCTCCTTCAGCTCGTCGCCTATATTTCGACGTACTTGTTTTCCATGTTTCAAGGAAGGTTTAACATGCCCATACAGTCGGAGTACATCTTCAGGAACCACATTCTTCCTTATGTAGAAGGCGTACAGGCGCGCGTTGCACTTTGCAGTGACGATGTCGGCAATGATATCCGGAACACGGTTTACAGGAGTGGGAACACAAAAACCATAGCGCGCTGTAGAACATATGTAGTTTAGAAGAACTTGTTGTTGGGCAAGTTGGTAGACATTAGCGAACATTGTTTAACTGCGCGAACAAACGGACCAAAAAGACAGCATGAGTCATGGACGGGCGCAGACTTGCAACTAATGTTTATCCCACAACGACCACATATAAGTACACCCCCGACATACACCACTGCGCGTGCGCGAAAAAGGGCAAAATAAAAAAAGTAAGACCTTGTATAAGCAAAACGCGACCTACCTACGCTGGTCAATAAACCTCATCTCACTGTTGTGTAAATTAACTGAGGTGTCACTTACACATTCTTGTCCCTTCTTTCTAATATGGTACGCCTCGAGTAGCTCTCTGGCTCGGCTATCTCGGCAGCGGTACAAGATCTTTACTTCCTTCACGATCGACTTGCATGGGCACGCCAAGCAGTGGACAGGCAGGTGCCCATTCGTTTTATTTCTAATTGACAATTCATGCTCACGCAAGCGCACATTCACACACCTTCCTGTTTGGCCTATGTAAACTTTGCCGCATGATAGAGGTATCTGATAAACTACTCCAACAGTGCAATCTACGCGGGAAATGGAGTGCTTTGTTCCGCACCCTTGGAAGTTATCTTTACTTCTTCCTATGCGCGAGCATAACTTCTTCCTATGCGCGAGCATGTCGGGGGTGTACTTATATGTGGTCGTTGTGGAATAAACATTAGTTGCAAGTCTGCGCCCGACCATGTCTCATGCTGTTTTTGTGGTCCGTTTGTTCGCGCAGTTAAACAATGTTCGCTAATATCTACCAACTCGCCCAACAACAAGTTCTTCTAAACTACATATGTGCTACAGCGCGCTATGGTTTTTGTGTTCCCACTCCTGTAAACCGTGTTCCGGAGATCATCGCCGACATCGTCACTGCAAAGTGCCGCGCGCGCCTGTATGCCTTCTACACAGGGAAGAATGTGGTTCCTGAAGATGTACTCCGACTGTATGGGCATGTTAAACCTTCCTTGAAACATGGAAAACAAGTACGTCGAAATATAGGCGACGAGCTGAAGGAGCAGACGCGGAGGTTTGTAGACTTGCTACGACTCCTCTTCTTTGCGAATTATCCTGCATGGCTGGCTGCCATCAAAATGCGTGACGCCAAACGGCTAGGAGCTCTGACGACGAAACGTTGGTGGCGCTATTACCTCCGCGATGCCTTAGCGAAGATGAAAAACGCCAAACCACAAGCTTTGGGAAATGTTATGCAGCTCGGAGAAGCTGCGGTGCCCGAAAGTATACTGTCCACCCTCAAGAAAGGGCACAAGTACAGCATGGAACTTCACTGTAGGCGCATGAATGGTTGACCCTAAACCGGAGCCTGGTCAAGCAAACCAGCCGTGCTTGCTGAGTGGCTATGGTGTTGTGCTGCTGAACACGAGGTCGCGGGATCGAATCCCGGCCATGGCGGCCGCATTTAGATAAGGCGAAAACACCCGTGTACTTAGATTTAGGTGCACGTTAAAGATCCCCAGGTGGTCGAAATTTCCGGAGTCCTCCACTACGGCGTGCCTCATAATCAGAAAGTGGTTTTGGCACGTAAAACGCCATAATCTATTTTTTTTTGGTCAAGCAAGCGGAGGCAGAGGATCAAGAAAGGTGGTTATCGGATGGCGTGGACAGCCTAATCAACACAGTCAAGAAGACTGAAGAAAGGCCAAAGCGGAAGCACCCAACGTCAGGAATCATCAGGCTTTTTAGACAGAACGACCTCAGACTGCTACAATAGGATAAAGAAGGAGGGTTTGTGGTAATGCCGTCGGGGCTTTTCTACGAGAAGGCGATGGCTGCTGTGAAAAAGAACTTCAAGCCTGTGCCAGTGAAAGCCGCAAGGATAAGAGTGAAGGCCGTTTCTATGTGCAAGGAGATGGAACTGCACAAACTGGCTACCTCAGTCAACAAAAGCAAAGGTGATGGCTTGATCGTGTTTTTTACGGCCAAGACGCACAAAGAGGATATCCCTTTCCGGTCTATCGTGACTGAAAGAGGAACTTGGCAGAACGAAGTAAGCAAGTTTTAGCAGAAATGTTTATCGAACCTGAAAGTGGACGACCCGTTTGAAAAAAAGAACTCGGAAGCTGTTACTAGGTTTATAGAGTCGAATGACGATATTGGCCATGTTTTTTCCATTGACATAGCAGATTTGTTTTATTCTATCCCTCACGCTGCATTGTTTCAGGCTGTTCAGAAATGTATTGAAGTTAATGGCGAAGTGTCTTTTCAAAATTCTACCGGGTTGACTGTTAATAGGCTTTTAGCGTTGCTTGAGTTTTACCTCAAATCTGCCTTCATCCAGTTTAAAGAAGACTATTACGTGCAGAAACATGGTATATGTATAGGATCTTGCGTTGCTCCTATGTTGTGCAATGTTTACTTATCGGAATTTGACAGAGCGGTAAACGAAGGGATCGAGCGTGACCAGGTTGTTACCGTGTTCCGTTATGTTGACGATTTTCTTGTACATTTAAATAAGCAAGCCAGTTACACATATGACGACGCCATCGCAGGTGTACTACACATTTTTCAGCGCCTTGGCAAAGGTTTAACATTCACCCATGAACTAACAAAGGATAATAATATTCGGTTTTTAGACAACGCTATAAGCTTCTGTGACGATCATGTGTGCTGGAAATATAACCGAAGATCCCAAAAGAAATTGTTGCCCTACGATTCGGCTCTTTCGAAAACGGTAAAGCGGGCAATATCCATCCAGTGTATCATATCATCCTTAAGAACGTCCTGCACGCACAAAATACCGGAAAGCTTTGACAGGCAGATTGCAAGGTTGGAAGAAGCAGGTTTCCCGCAATCAGTCATTTCAGCAGTAGTGGAGGCAGTGCTTAAGAAGATAAAGACGGAAGGCAATATTACTGAAGACGCAAGGAAGCTCAAAAATAAGAAACGTAAAGTTGTGCCTTATGTTCACAAGACTTCCCATAACTTAAAAAAGGTTGTGAAACGGTATGGAGTTGAGGTAGCGTTCTCGGCTGCCGGAAAGCTCGCTGGGTTATGCGCGCACATAGGAAATAAAGATAACTTCCAAGGGTGCGGAACAAAGCACTCCATTTCCCACGTCGATTGCAGTGTTGGAGTGGTTTATCAGATACCTCTATCATGCGGCGAAGTTTACATAGGTCAAACAGGAAGGTGTGTGAATGTGCGCTTGCGTGAGCATGAATTGTCAATTAGAAATAAAACGAATGGGCACCTGCCTGTCCACTGCTTGGCGTGCACATGTAAGCCGATCATGAAGGAAGTAAAGATTTTGTGCCGCTGCCGAGATAGCCGAGCCAGAGAGCTACTCGAGGCGTACCATGTTAGAAAGAAGGGACAATAATGTGTCAGTGACACCTCAGTTTATTTACACAACAGTGAGATGAGGTTTATTGAAGAGCGTAGGTAGGTCGCGTTTTGCTTGTGCAAGGTTTTACTTTTCTTTTATCTTGCCTTTTTGCGCGCCCGCGCAGTGGTGTATGTCGGGGGTGTATTTATATGTGGTCGTTGTGGAATAAACATTAGTTGCAAGTCTGCGCCCGTGCATGTCTCATGCTGTCTTTGTGGTCCCTTTGTTCGCGCAGTTAAGCAATGTTTGCTCAATAGAATAGCAGCTCGGGCTTGTTGGTTTTCCAGCGTGCTAGTAACAGCGCAAAATGTAGACAAGAGACGAGACAAGAAGACACCACAAGCGCTGACTTTCAACAAGGTTTATTCCGACAGAAACACGGCTCAAAATATTGCGCCGCAGAATTCAGATGCTGTAAAGTGCTGAAGAGACACAATGACCAGCTGGTCCGGGAGATAATTGAGGCAGCCGAGATTACCAGACTTCGTGACGAAAGCATTATCACGCCGTCATTGTTACTGACAAAAAAGAACTTGAGCTTTTGCACGTGCAACCACTATCGTGAGTGCAAAAAAGAAAAAAGTGCATGTTTCACATGATGTGCCATCACGTGACTGCGACACTGTGGGCAATGGTTATAAGAAGCCGTGTTTCTTTCGGAATAAACTTTGTTGAAAACCAGCGCTTGTGGTGCCTTCTTGTCTCGTCTCTTGTCAACATTTTGCGCTGTTGCTAGCAGAGTGTTTGCTCAGCATCAGAAGAAGTTCACTGAATGCAGGACACGTGTCGTCTGCCAAATCCCTCTAAGCTGCGGTCGCAGCTATATCGGTCAAACAGGCCGATGTTTCAATGAGTGTGCAATGGAACATTGTGGTAATATGGGCAACAATGAAGGGAGTTTCCTTGCAGAGCGTAAATGACAGGTTGACAGGAAGGTGCGTAAATGACAGGTTGCGTGAACACGCAAATATTGTGCGGACTGGAGGAGTGGGACATCTGGCTTTTCACTGCAGAAAGCATGGATGCAGTCCCATTTATAAACAGTGCACGGTGATAGGAAGAAGCCCAGCGCAAACAACACGTGAGATTATTGAAGCAGCGAAGATCGCAAGCTTGGGGAGCGCTTGTGTTAGCGCGCCTTCAATCGATCTTTCAAGAAAAGAATTTGATTTTTTATACGTGATACAGAGGGTGGCCTGATGGAGATTACATTTTAATCTTGCAATTACATAAAATTTCTTTTGGCTATGCATGGTCGTTCTTTCATCTTTGAGATCATCTTAACTTTCCATTACACATGTCTCGTTGCTATCTCATTTGATTAGTAATCAGTACATATGCGCATGCGTACGGTGGTGTCTGTTACCTACATATATGTGTACTGCTTCGTGGAATAAAACAATTGTTGGAAGTTAGCGCTGTGTCCGCGTCTTGCCACTGTCTTTCGTCCCTTTTCGTGCGCTAAAAAACCTCAGTTATGGAATACCAACACGCCTTAACCTACGCTCTTTCAAGTTACTTCTCATATTTAAAGCTTCTTGCGAACAACATTGCTTACCAGCTGATTGGTTACAGGCTAGAATAGTACCAGTACACAAACCTGGAAGCACACACATTCCAGATAACTATAGACCTATTTATATCACTTGCACCTGTTTCAAAATACTTGAGCCTATCTTGGCAAAGTGCTTATCCGAACACCTTGAGGACACCAAAAAGCTAATTCCAAATCAACACGGTTTCAGACGGTAGGCATCTACCGTTACCCAACATCTAGAAACACTGCACGATTTTTCTAAGGCAATGAATCACAGAGATCAGGTGGATGCTGTTTGCTTGGATATGTACAAAGCATCTGACCGTGTTCCACATGAAGAGCTTCTTAGTGAGCTGTTTGACCTTGGTGTAAACAGAAATACTGTGCTGTGGATAAAACATACCTGACCAACAGAACTCAGATTGTGGAGGTAAATGTCTTAAAATCCGACTTCTTTGGGGTACTGGTGTCCCTCTGGGGTGTGTGCTAGGTCCCATATTATTCTTATGCTACATCAATGACGTTGCAGTTTCCATCCCGCTCCATGTTACAGTCCACCTATTCCCGGATGATAGTATAGTTTACTCGGTTATCTCAAAACAAGAAGACCAATTCACACTACACTCTGCATTGAACACTGTTATTCAATGCAGAGTTCAGTGGTGTACAGTATACAAAATGAAAATTAATTATGCAATGACATCATATATTACAATTACAAACGAAACCAAGAACGTATTTTCTTTTGGTTATGAAAAGAACAGGCAGTTTTTAACTCGAGTCAACCATTTCAAATATTCAACTGTCACTATATAATCTAATCTACACTGGCATACACATACCGATAACATATCCTCTAAAGCCGAAACTAAGTGTGATTTATCAGAAGAAAACTGAACCTTGGTTCCACAAAAGCAAAACTAACTGCCTATCTAGGATTGGTACGTCCGACACTGGAATATGCGCGCGTCGTATGGGATTCGCATCTACAAACAAAGTTGATAACATTGAAAAAGTTCAATAGAGAAGGGCGGCTAGGTTCATTTCACCTAGGTTCATATTTACAGATTCAGTGACTGACATGCTCCGTGAGCTAAACTTACCTTCACTTTCAAACCGAAGAAAGGTCCCCAGGCTAGCATTTCTTTATCTGTTGCCCAATAATCACTTCAGCCTAAACACAAGCTCTTACTTGAAGCAGCATTCCTCGTGAGCTGTGCTAACTTCTCACAAAGACCAGATTACACCCATGATGGCCCAAATTAGCTCCTTTAAGTACTATTTCTTTCCAAGAACAATCGCAGAATGGAATGCCCTGCCTCAGGTTCTCTTACAATCTGATAACCTGCTCAATTTCGAACACTGTCTCTCGCATTACTTATCCGAATAGAAATTCTGGTCATTCTCTAGTCTTCTTGCCATGTCTTTCGTGGAAGTTCGGATTTTCACTAGTTTAAAGCCTGTCGTACTGTTGTGACTACTGTAGGTAAGGTGTAGGTATTGTAGGTTGTATTTGCGGTCTGGATCTACACGGCCGCTGGGCGATTGTGTTATCATGGTTGTTGGTCTCAAGTTAATTGAACTAGGTTTGTATTAATGTTGTACTTGTGGCTGTGCGCACTTGTTGAGTTGCATTGTTTACATCCACACTGTAACGGCTTTATAGCTGACATTTTTCATAAATAAATAAATGATTAAATATATAAATAAATAAATTAATTAATTAATAAATAAATAAAAGTTAGGTGCATTGGGGCGCCACATACGATATCGTTGCCATGGGAGTGGCGCAAACCTCCTCCTTGGACGCCTAGACGACTGGGCTCGGGAGTAGCTTTCTTGATGTCACATTCTTTGTTACCTATGCTTCCCAAACATATTTATGGTGCAAAGCACTGAACATGAAAGAAAAAACGCAGTGCCCTTTTACTCTGTGAAGAAGGATGACCAGCGAAGCTGTGTATGGGGGCCCCTTAACGGAGAATTGCACCTCCGCCGCGCGTCGGCCCGGCATTGTAGTATCTTCGGGATCGGCCCACGTATGAGGGGTGCTTAACGCCTCTTCACCTCGGCCGCGCGTAGGCCCGGCATTGCACTATGACAATGATGATGACGTTTATTTTTGCGTGCGTACAGTGTAAAGATACGAAGACGCGTGCGGAAAAAGCTGTCATTTCGACAGCTTGACCAAGCCGCAGGCTCCCGCATTGGCGATTACAGCAACAACAAACACAATCACTTTATAACTTTTGAAAATTTTTACACAAATATACGCATAAAATAGAACAAGGTTGTGCAGCATAATGCAGACTTACACAAACCTACAGATATACATGAAGCATAAGCATATATTCCTACACAGGCAATTGTAATCTTCTATAGTGTTGCAACAGAAAAAAAGGAAAGAAAAAAAGGCTCGGTGTACATTATTTTGCACACAGTTTTCTGCTAGACGGAGATCAAGAACGAACAGAGCATACATACTGTTCCTGTACAAAAAAGGCAGCAGACCAAAAACTATTTTCTTGCAAAAAATCAGAGGATTGAAAAAAAGAACACCAAAGAAATTCGCCTACTTTTAAGTTGAAATAACTGTTAATGTAGGTAGTGTAGGTGTAGGATAAAGGTAGCGTTCTGCAGTTGAATCGCTTCGCTGTGTAATCTATATAGTCTAATACGAAGCGTCTGTTGCCCATATTTAGTTCTTCTTGTTGGTAATTTCCAGCGTTCCTTATTGCGTGCTGCATATTGACACGTGTAATTATCTTTATCGGGCGACCACGTTTCGCCGCCTAACAAATGTTATCGCACAGCGCGGGACGCGCCTGCATGTATCCGAAGTTTCTGGAAAGTTATCGATGCTTCTATCCGCTGTCTGTGGTCGCCGAACCTTGTATTATCTGATTTCATCGCCTGACGCGAATGGTGTAGAACTTGTGCTATTGAGTGTAGCCTGTTTTGTGGGCACAGGTTCGCCCAATAAAAGTTAGTTTTGTCGTTCACAGTATTGCTACTGTGTTCTTCAACGTCACCACCACGTGACATCTGGGGGAGGGGCTTTACGTTCATGTACCGGACGCCCCCGACAAGCCGTAATCCAAGACCGGACCGCAAAGACAACAACAACGTCGTCCAAGAACACCGAGCAAGCCGCCGGTTACAGCAGCTGCCCCCGGAACACGGTCTTCTACCAGATACGACCAAGAAGACAGTCCAATAAGAACGTCCAGAAACGACCAAGAAGACATCCCCAATGGCAGCCGCAGCGGCCCCAATAATTCTTCAGCCCCTCCGCCCCCCAGCCCAGGGAACCACCGACATTCCGCGGTTCCACATTTGAGGACCCGGAAAGTTAGCTGGAAACGTAGGAGAGGGTGGCTACGTTTAACAGCTGGGAAAGCGACGACAAGCTGCGACATGTCTTTATTGCATTGGAGTGACACGTGTACTTATCCTTATCGGGCGACCACGTTTCGCCGCCTTACAAATGTTATCGCACAGCACGGGACGCGCCAGCATGTATCCGAAGTTTCTGGAAAGTTATCGATGCTTCTATCCGCTGTCTGTGGTCGCCGAACCTTGTATTATCTGATTTCATCGCCTGACGCGAATGGTGTAGAACTTTGTGGAAGGCACGCGGCTCCCAACGATTAGTCTGAAACATTCGACGACTGCTGTATAAAAGCCGACGCGCTTGATCCGTTGATCAGATTTTCGACGATCGCCGACCGTATTCGCCGCTATCGTTGTGCCATAAGTGTAGCCTGTTTTGTTGGTACAGGCTCGACAAATAAAAGTGGGTTTTGTCGATCTCAGTATCACCTCAGTATCTGTGTTATTCAACGTCACCACCACGTGACATCTGGTGGAGGTGCTTTGGTTCATGTACCGGACCACCCCACAAAGCAGTGACCCAAGCCCTCACGCGGGCACCAACGTCGGCAAGAACCTGCGAGGTAGCCGCAGGCTGCAAGGACTGCCCCTGGAGCACGGACTTTTGCCTGAGACGACTAGGAAGATGGCCACCAAGTCCACCCCAATGGGAGCCCCAGCGTCCCCCATCGTGCTGCAGCAGCCCAGGGAGCCTCCGACGTTCCGCGGTTCAACTTTCGAGGACCGCGAAAGCTGGCTTGAGACGTACGAGAGAGTCGCTACGTTTAACAACTGGAACGGCGACGACAAACTGCGATATGTCTTCTTCGCATTGGAAGACGCGGCCAGGACGTGGTTCGAGAACCGAGAAGCCACCTTAACGACCTGGGAACTTTTCCGTAGCGGCTTCCTGCAAACATTTACATGCGTCGTGCGGAAAGAGCGAGCTTGCAAGCTCTACTGGAGACCAGAGCGCAGCTGCCGAATGAGACGATTGCGATCTTCGCTGAGGAAATGAGCCGTCTGTTCCGCCACGCCGATCCAGAAATGTCCGAGGAGAAGAAAGTCCGCCTGCTGTTGCGTGGTGTGAAGGAGGAACTTTTTGCCGGAATGGTACGAAGCCCACCGAAGACCGTCGACGAGTTTCTTCGCGAGGCCACCAGTATCGAGAAGACACTCGAGATGCGAAACCGGCAATTCGACCGCCGCACGAACTCGACAAACTACGCCGGAGTTCAGTCACTGGCCACGGACGACCTACGCGAGACTATCCGAGCTGTCGTGCGGGAGGAGCTACAAAAGCTGTTCCCATCATCACAGCCTCAAGTGGCTTCGCTTGCCGACGCCGTGCGTGAGGAGCTCCAACAACAACTTGGAGTAGCCCCTGAATTGCCGCAGCCTGAGCCGCAAGCGATGACCTACGCCGCCGTCGCACGCCGTCAAGGTCCCCCTCCGCGACCACACCAGGACCCTGTCACGCAGCAGTTCCGTCGTCCGCCGCCGCCGCCGCCAGCACGGCCACCCGTCGCTCAGCGCACCTACGCGAGGAAGACGGACATTTGGCACGCTCCTGACCACTGCTCGCTCTGCTGCCACTGCGGAGAAGCGGGTCACGTCTACCGCCGATGTCCATACCGGGAGATGGGACTGCGAGGTTTCACCATGAACGCTCCGCGCCCGGAGCAAGGTGAACGCACCCGCGGTATCACCGACTACCTCGTCGCTACTCAGTGGAGCTCTCGACGACCGTCGCGTTCGCCATCACCAGGCCGCTACCTGTCGCCACAGCGCCGACCATACACTGGCCCACCCCGGGGCCGGTCAGCGAGCCCATATGCGGAAAATTAAAAGCAGCAACCGATGGAGGTGCGGTTGCTGTTCGTCGAACTGACGAAGATCCTCCGCCGCCGACGAAGACACCGAAGAAACTACCTCGACGACATAACGACACGCCGCCGTCCCAACGAAATCAAGAAGCCAAGACTACATCGAAGAAAGACGACTTGACGACGCGATGTTCGAACTTCAGTTCAACACGACGCAGCCGTGATCCGACGCCGAGACCTAACTGCAACGCCAGACAAAGGACCACCGACCTCGACGTGCTTTTTGACGCCCACGCAGTCACCGCCTTAGTAGACGCAGGAGCCGATTACTCCGTCATGAGTGGACCCATCGCCGCCCAGTTGATGAAAGTTAAGACTGCATGGGAAGGCCCTCAAATTCGGACTGCTGGAGGACACCTGATTACGCCGACTGGGATCTGCATGGCAAGAATTACCGTTCATCACCGGACTTACCCTGCCACCTTCGTTATACTCCAACAGTGTTCACAAGCCGTCATTCTCGGCATGGACTTCCTGAAACATCATGGCGCAGTCATCGACCTGAAGTCGAAATCGATAACGCTGTCGCAAGATCAAGCGATACCGCCGGAGAGCTGTCGTAGTCACCACGCCTTGAGTGTGCTCGAAGATCAAGTGAGCATCCCGCCGCCCTCCAGCATGATTATTTCCGTCGGCACCGAAACACCCGCTGACGTAGAAGGCGTCATCGAGGGCGACCAACATCTACTGCTCGACCGTGAAATTTGCGTCGAAAGAGGGATCGCTCGACTCCACGGAGGGCAAGTGGAAGTTAGGCTAACCAACTTCAGCCAAGAGTTCAAGCACATCAACAAAGGCACGACAATCGCATATATCGAAGAAATTGTGCAAACCAGCAATGCCTTTGTCGTCTCGGATTCAGCCCCATCTACCCCGATGAGCATAGTCCCCGAACCAGACTTCGACGTGAATACAAGTCTTCCTATGAGTAAGCAGCAACAGATCAGAAGTCTTTTCCGATGATACAAAGACTGCTTTCCGACGTCATTCATCGAGGATTCGACAAACACCAGTTGCAAAGCATCGTATAATAACCGTAGAGAGCGCTCGACCACTCGCCAGAGCCCTTACCGAGTTTCGACGCGAGAACGTGAAGTTATTAGGCAACAAGTCGACGAAATGCTGCACGACGACATCATCCAGCCGTCGAAAAGCCCGTGGGCCCCTCCTGTAGTCCTGGTGAAGGAAAAGGACGGAGCCCTACGCTTCTGCGTCGATTATCGTCGACTGAACACGATCACGAAGAAGGACGTGTACCCCCTTCCACGGATAGACGACGCACTGGATCGGCTGTGCAACGCTAAATACTTTTCGTCGATGGACCTCAAGTCTGGCTACTGGCAAATAGAAGTCGACGGGAGAGATGGCGAAAAGACTGCCTTCATCACGCCAGACGGCCTCTACGAGTTCAAGGTCATGCCATTGGGACTGTGCTCGGCGCCTGCAACGTTTCAGCGCGTTATGGATACGGTGTTAGCCGGACTGAAGTGGCAGACGTGCCTTGTTTACTTGGATGACGTCGTTGTCTTCGCCGGAAATTTCGACGATCACCTTAGGCGGCTTGCGACAGTGTTAGAGGCCATTAAGTCATCAGGGCTCACTCTGAAGCCGGAAAAGTGCCGCATCGCTTACGATGAGCTTTTGTTCCAAGGCCACGTCTTCAGCAAATCAGGAGTACGCCCCGACCCACAGAAGACAGCTGCCATCGCAAAATTCCCGCGCCCAACCGACAAGGAGGCAGTGCGCAGATTCCTTGGCATGTGTGCCTACTATAGGCGCTTTGTCAAGGACTTTTCACGCATCGCGGAGCCGCTAACACATCTAACCAAATGTGATGTCGAGTTCAAGTGGGAAACGCCGCAGGCCAAGGCATTTCAAGAACTCAAACGACGCATGCAGTCGCTGCCGGTACTTGCACACTTCGACGAGGACGCCGATACCGAAATCCACACTGACGCCAGTAGCCTAGGCCTCATTGCCGTCCTAGTCCAGAGGAAAGAAGGATTTGAACGGGTGATATCGTATGCTAGCCGGTCGCTGTCAAAAGCGGAAAGCAATTATTCTACGATTGAATAGACACCACCGACAAGGCCAGCCGGATTACTGCAGCCAATCGAGCCTCCTTGCCGACCATTCCAGCAGATCGGGACGGACTTGCTGGGACCATTTCCGACGTCAATAAGCGGAAATAAGTGGATCGTCATGGCGACGGACTACCTCACCCGCTTCGCTGAAACAAAAGCGCTGCCGAAAGGTAGCGCAGCCTAAGTGGCGAAATTCTTTGTCGAAAACATCCTGCTGCGACATGGCGCCCCAGAAGTCCTCATCACCGACAGAGGAACGGCCATTACAGTGGAGCTCACCCAAGCCATTCTGAAATACAGTCAGACAAGGCACAGGAGGACAACGGCCTACCACCCGCAGACGAATGTTCTTACGGAGAGGCTGAATAAGACCCTCGCCGACATGCTAGCGATGTACGTCGACGTCGAACACAAGAACTGGGATGCCGTCCTGCCGTACGTAACGTTCACTTACAACACGGCACAGATCACGCCGTTCAACACAGATCACGCCGTTCAAGCTGGTCTACGGCAGGAACCCGACGACGACGCTCGACGCCATGCTGCCGCACGTCACTGACGAGGAGAATCTTGACGTCGCTACCTATCTCCAGCGCACCGAAGAAGCCCGTCAGCTCGCCCGCCTGCGGATCAAGAACCAGCAGAGGACCGACAGCTGACACTTCAACCTCCGACGACGCTTCGTCGAGTACCAGCCCGGCGACCATGTTTGGGTGTGGACCCCGATACGCCGCGGAGGACTCAGTGAAAAACTACTGCGACGATATTTGGGACCCTAGAAGGTCATCCGACGTATTGGCGCACTGGACTATGAGGTCGTGCCAGACGGCATTTCGCATTCACAGCGACGTCGCGCACGATCTGAAGTGGTCCACGTGGTGCGCCTTAAACCCTTTTACGGAAGCTGACGAACTTCCTTATTTTGTTGTTTTCTTTGCTAGGAGTGCTTTTCTTTTATTACTTTCGTTTGTTTGCAGCATCGGGTCGATGGTTTTTAAGAGGGGGGTATTGACACGTGTACTTATATTTACACGTTTCGCCGCCTAACAAATGTTATCGCACAGCGCGGGACGCGTCTGCATGTATCGGAAGTTTCTGGAAAGTTATCGATGCTTCTATCCGCTGTCTGTTGTCGCCGAACCTTGTGTTATCTGATTTCATCACGTGACTCGAATGTTGTAGAAATTTGTGTAAGGCATGCCGGTCCCAAGGATTAGTCTGGAACATTCGATGACTGCTGTATAAAAGCCGACGCACTTGACCCGCTGATCACATTTTCGACGATCGCCGACCGTGTTCACCGCTATCGTTGTGCTATAAGTGTAGCCTGTTTTTGTGGGCAGAGGTTCGCCCAATAACAGTTAGTTTTGTCTTTCACAGTATTTGCTACTGTGTTCTTCAACGTCACCACCACGTGACAGCTGCAACAAAAAATTTAGAGACCACTCAGAACCTCCTAACGGAATGAGAAGGGATTCACCCAGACAGACACGCAGGTAATGTACACATCCTAGAGCCGTTTTGATTTAAAGGGGACGGACGCATCAAGCTGTCAGTACTCGAAATAAGCAAGAGATGTATAATGTATGTGTAACAGGCATAGGCAGCGGCATAAGGCTTTAGGAAGTGAAAAAGGTTACGGAGGCGTACACAAAAATTCCACAATTTAGAGCATGTGTAGCATACCTGATTAACTGTAGTAGGCTAGGTGAATATTTGTCATAGCTTTGTTTCAAAGGAGATGCCAGGAAGTCATGATCATCAGCTGCTACTCTACGCTGGGCTGGTGCGAAGTTGTAATGACAACGGCAGCTGTTCTGCCGAGACGAAGTGCTCGCATTTTGATAACTTTTGCCAACAGAGGACCTGGATTGGGAAGAAATTGGGATAAAAGTTAATGGAGAATATCTTAGCAACTTGCCATTCGCTGATGATATTGCCTTGCTTAGTAACTCAGGTGACCAACTGCAATGCATGCTCACTGACCTGGAGAGGCAAAGCAGAAGAGTGGGTCTAAAAATTAATCTGCAGAAAACTAAAGTAATGTTTAACAGTCTCGGAAGAGAACAGCAATTTACAATAGGCAGCGAGGCACTGGAAGTCGTAAGGGAATACATCTACTTAGGGCAGGTAGTGACTGCGGATCCGGATCATGAGACGGAAATAATCAGAAGAATAAGAATGGGCTGGGCTGCGTTTGGCAGGCATTCTCAGATCATGAACAGCAGGTTGCCATTATCCCTCAAGAGAAAAGTATATAACAGCTGTGTCTTACCGATAGTCACCTACGGGGCAGAAACCTGGAGGCTTACGAAAAGGGTTCTACTCAAATTGAGGACGACGCAACGAGCTATGGAAAGAAGAATGATAGGTGTAACGTTAAGGGATAAGAAAAGAGCAGATTCGGTGAGGGAACAAACTCGAGTTAATGACATCTTAGTTGAAATCAAGAAAAAGAAATGGGCATGGGCAGGACATGTAATGAGGAGGGAAGATAACCGTTGGTCATTAAGGGTTACGGACTGGATTACAAGGGAAGGGAAGCGTAGCAGAGGGCGGCAGAAAGTTAGGTGGGCGGATGAGATTAAGAAGTTTGCAGGGACGGCATGGCCACAATTAGTACATGACCGGGGCTGTTGGAGAAATATGGGAGAGGCCTTTGCCCTGCAGTGGGCGTAACCAGGCTGATGATGATGATGATGCCAACAGAGGTGCAGCGGTGGCGTAGAGGTAGAACATCCGCCTCGCGCCCAAGAGAACCGTGCTTCGAATCCCGTTGCCGCGCAATTTTCCACCGGATTAAAAGAAAATCCGCGTGTTGATAAAATTGCATAAACAGGCCTGGAATGTGGCCTGAGCCCGGTGACCAGAACCGGTAACGCACTCCCTCACCAGAGCAGGATTGGCCACCCTGGTGCAGTACTTGGCCACAACCTCCGATATGAACACAATAATCAAACCCCGGCCCTCAGTCCCCAGCAGCTGCGAAGCAACTGACCACGGCGGCGGTAAGACCTGCGACGCAGCAGAGGGTGCTAAAAATTCCTGGTTCCGGACAGGCCGCCATTGGAATCTGAACCTGGCAACGTTTAACTCTAGAACGTTATCTAGTGAGGCGAGTCTGGCAGTGCTATTGGAGGAATTATAGGGCAGTAAGTGGCATATAATAGCGCTCAATGAAGTTAGGAGGACGAAAGAAGCATATACAGTGCTGAAAAGTGGGCACGTCCTGTGCTACCAGGGCTCAGCGGAGAGACGAGAACTAGGAATCGGACTCCTGATTAATAAGGACATAGCTCGTAACATACAGGAATTCTATAGCATTAACGAGAGGGTGGCAGGTCTTGTTGTGAAACTTAATAAGAGGTACAAAATGAAGGTCGTACAGGTCTACGCCCCTATATCCAGTCATGATTACCAGGAAGTGGAAATCTTCTATGAAGACGTGGAATCGCCGATGGGTGAAGTCAAAACTAAATACGGCAGAAAATTAGGTGGGCGGATGAGATTAAGAAGTTTGCAGGGACAACATGGCCACAATTAGTAGATGACCGGGGTAGTTGGAGAAGTATGGGAGAGGCCTTTGCCCTGCAGTGGGCGTAACCAGGCTGATGATAATGCTGATGCGAACACAAGCTCAGTAATGGTACAAGGTTACGATCACGAGGTTACGATGGTACAAGGCTACTTGGCTCCCAAGATTGACTGCCCGAACCGGGAAATGGGGGCGCGTGTAGTCCGCTAGATTCTCGCTAAAATAGCATTAAATGATCATTCGGATTGTCTTTTCATGAACAGTAACAAACCGAACAGTTCTTGCGCTAGCACAAACCCGCGCGACCAACTCGAGATGCGTTCAGTTGTCACCATCTAATCAATGGTAGCGCGCATCTCTATTGCTTCGTTACTTCACGCTTGTTTGTTCAGACTGATCTAGGGACCAGGAAAGGGATTCGGTTCTTAGTCATCTGGTCTGTATGCTCGTGGAACGAGTTGCGGCCGGAGAGACTGGCAGTTGCGTTTAATTTTTCGTTTGGCTTCATTATTTCCTCGAGTGAAGGCTCGCCACGACGCTGGGAGATCCCCGGAACCATATACCAGCGATATGGGCTAGGTGAGATGGAAAACAAAATAATGCGAAACAGCGCGCCCATCATCAAGCCCTGCAATAACATTTAAACCCATAAGCAATACGAATGTCACCTGTTACTTCATCTGGTGTTTCCCTAGTTGTACAGCACTTTTCGTGCAAAATTGGCAACTGGAAACAAGATGAAGAAAAAACCAGTCACAAAACACAAAGGACAAGAACACCACAATGACTGGACTATCAACTGAGCTTTATTAGAAACAGCGTCTTGTCCTTTGTGTTTTATGCCTCGTGTTTTTTTTTTTCAACCATGTACTAACTTGCCCGGATTTCAAGCCTTCTGGAAAAAAGAGTCCCTAGATGTTGAGAAATTAAGTGGTCTACTAAGGGTAACAGCCAAACAGTAAGGAAAAGCGAAAATTAACAAATTTAACCGTGTTTTACGAAAACATTTATGGATCAACATCTATTTCTTCATAAGGCAGTAGAGAATACGCTGCCGGAAGTGGTGAACAATTCCGTGCGTTTGAATGACAATGACGCCTCTACAGTTATCAGTCAAACCGCCTGACGTAGCTACTTCTCCGCTGCGCTTATGTGGGTGTTTTTCTAACCTTGCGAGGCAGGCGCAGTATGTTTAGAGACGCAGCGACCTGCGCTCAACGCAGTTGTACGGGACTGGCGGCCCCGCATCGTTACGCAACTTCCCGAATGACAGTACGAGTCGGTTTTGGCACTTGGTAGAGCAGTAAACGAGGGACCCAAAAGAACTGCGATTGTTCCGCAAATATATATTTCTCTGTAATTCTTCCAGAGCTAATTAAAAGAAAACGCTACTATAGTCGGATACAACTTAAGTCTGCAGTGAAGCCCTGCCCACGCCCTCATAACTGCCAGCCACTGTTTCTCCGCGAGGCTGCAAATTCGTACTTCAAACCTTTCTTGTTACCCTAATAAGGCGGTAACCACAACAATGAAATTATTAGCGCGTAACTTTATACGTTTTCTTTCGCCTATTATAGTGGAATGGTGAAGGCCTAATTCTGTATTGAAGTGAAATAAAACGCTTGTTTTGCTGCAACTATTTACGGTGAATTTTCACTTCAGTTGGCAGTGAAGTTTCATGAATAAAACGGGCTAAGCAGTTAAATGACCTGTACCTCAAACTTTTGAAGAGTGAAATGCTCAGACTTCATACACTTTGTCTCTGTCTGTTGCACATCTCATTGCTTCCGCCGATGAAAAAAACTCTTCAAGAACAGCGAACGCTCCGGAGCTATCAAGCACGACGCCATCTTGAAAAGGCCGCATGACGACCATTTTGCTTGCTTCTGTTATTGGCTGGCGGAGTAACACAAGCCCGCGTGGTGCGTGTGCTTGCCAACTGCTGTTCTTTTTAGGTTGCATTCTACTACAGAAACCTTTATTTTCCACTTTAACTTGTTTGCTTGTTCTTGGCAGTGTTCTTCTTGAGCTTCTTTCCTGCGCGACTCTATTTGATGTGGTTCCTTGTTTGCTATGTAAAGGAGAGGTGTATCTCTCAGGCCTACCTGTGATATACACTTTGTTTTCTTTCTCTTTTGCTGGTTCACGGGTCTTTGTGGAGAATGGTGGACGTTATACATATTTGTATTAGTAAAGGTACCACCCCCTAATTTGCATAGAAAAGTTACCTTTCTATGCAAATTATTTCTCCCTCTCCCCGAAAAAGATCCTGGGTACGTGCCTGTTCTTGTATATCAAGTCATAGTGTTGCTTGATTTCGTAAAGTTCGCAATAGTTGCTACGTCTAATTTGTAATGTTCCCTTTCCCGCGCTTTAGAACTGAAAAGAGCCTTAACGTTCAAGTACGAACAATGCCCACTTCTATTATTTCTCCGAAGCTGCCGGTGAGTTGAAGAAGAAAATTGCCCGCACATATTCACTGCGCACCTATCCTTCGTACTGCTGCCGCTGTGCGATGCGGAAAAGCTACCTTGGCAGTTTAGAAAGAGTTGCATCATCTGTTCAGCAATCAGGTACGAGACACAATGACCACACAAAGCACTGGGATATACCTGTTGGCAGCTTTCAATTACCCTAAACGTGTAACGATACTGAAAAAAAAAGCTCCACTTTCCTTGAAACAGCTTTAATTTCTATGGTACCGTCTGCCACGTGTACATTTTGTTTGCATTTCTTACACCGCTCCCCCTACTCTAATCTCACTACTGAAATGCAAAACACTCAAAAATCCTATTTTTGCGTTTTTATTTTTGTTAATTTATGCAATTACAAACAATATAACGCATTCTGTCTGCCTATAACAGCACGAGCCATGGAACAGACCGCAGAACCAGACGACAGCGAGCAGGCTGAAACTAACGCCACTTCACTCGGTCCCAAGCGTTGAAAAGGGCGAACAAGACCAGGCGCGACGAAGGAGGGACATCTGTGCACGTATGGAGTTCAGTAGGTAATGCGCAAAATCGCGCTTCGTGGCCATTCTGTGATGGCGATGAAGCTGCGCTTGAGGGCTTTGGCGGTAGGCTGTAGCAAACGCTGCGAACACGGTTTTGGTTTCCTATTTTATTGTAACGCGCAGGCAACTTCATACCCATTATCGTGGAAAAAAGGGGCATGTTAGATTCAGGTACATACGGTATGTTAAAAGTAACAATATTTCATGAAACAAATTCCTAGCCACTTATTTTATAGCACATATTGCAGTGCACCATGCATGGATGCGCCAGTGATTACACAAGTCACATCCACTTGGAATGAATTTTGAAACAAGAACCAGTTTAGAGATAAGCACTGTCAAACTTGCGGTGAAAATGTATTGTTTTTTCAGAAAATTAATGCAATTCTTTTCAGCGAAATTGTCTTTTTATGGATTGAGAACAAAATGTTACTGGAATGTACAATCTCTCCTTGCAAACTTCGGGAACGCATATCTCGAAACTGTTGCTATGACTTGATATGACTTTCGAAGTCACCAACTACAATTCATAAACTGCATAATGAGCCGTAAAAAAAAATTAGGTGAAGTAAAAAATAAATAAATAAATAAAGTTAATTAGCAAAGTTTCTTTAAACCCGCCGTGGTTGCTCAGTGGCTATGGTATTGGGCTGCTGAGCACGAGGTCGCGGGATCGAATCCCGGCCACGGCGGCCGCATTTCGATGGGGGCGAAATGCGAAAACACCCGTGTGCTTAGATTTAGGTGCACGTTAAAGAACCCCAGGTGGTCAAAATTTCCGGAGTCCTACACTACGGCGTGCCTCATAATCAGAATGTGGTTTTGGCAGGTAAAACCCCAAATATTATTATTAAACTTTCTTTAACTACCCAACTATTCGTTTAATTTGTTCTGCAAATACCGTCCGCCTTTAGAGTAATCAAGCTCAAGTTGTAGACTTGTGCTATATGCCGGGGCTGATGTTTGCAAAGTCTGTTATGAAGATGAAAAAAAAAAGCATGCCGTGTATGCTGTGCACTGTAACATAGAGAGAGAGCGTGTCCTCACCTGTTCACGAAGGAAGAGGAACGACTGAGAAATGAAGAGCCGCTTGATAGAATGGTCGTACCTCCACAGGTGGATGGCGTGGCCTGTGGTGACAAAACTCAGAGTATCAGGTATTACGTATGCGGTTGCGACCTAGGAGAGCGATTAGTGCTAACACTACTTATCATTTACCGAAATATTAATACACGGATAAATTCTTTTTTGGGTGTAGTATGGGGGCAGCCCTCCCATACTAATAACTACACCTCCTGCACTTCTCTTGACTATTTTGCACTCTCAGTACATTTCGGTATGTAGAGTACTTGATCCATTTTGTTATTCCATTAGGTACGCAAGGCAGTTGAGGACATAATGACGACTTGAGGAACAGCAATAATATTCCACTGAAGCGTTGAAATATTTCTTTCAAATTGTTTTTGCACACGACAGGCGCTAACTCACTAGTTATTTTGGGTCGCCCAGAAAAAAAGGAAGTAATAGATACACACAGTATAGCACATGCGTACACGCTCTTCGTGGCAAAGACATAGAAAATTTAAAAAGGCGCGCCTCGCCACAAAACAAGCAAATCGACGTTTCGCTAACGCAATCTGTGCATCTTTTTCTAATGTTTCCGAGCAGTAGTATCCTTACTTCTGCCTAGAATCTTAAGCATACGCGACCGTGGTTTACACAGTGCTTTTTTGCGCTACGATGGGTTCAATACATACATCAAAGAATTCGCCCAAGAAGAAGTTTTATTGTTTTTACACAGTTTATTTTACCACTGTTTTTTATGGGTACTGAATAAAACCATCTTCGGCCTCAATTGTTGAATTCTACTTCAATAATGGCTCCAAGTTGAGACTTTAGAGTATAGGCCCATGTTCGCTAGTGCGTGCACAATAGCACCTTTAAGCAAATTTTTAACATTGCATGGTTTCTTGCTAGTTTCGCTTTCAGTGAGAATGCCCATCCAAAGCAGCATGGCAGGTTTAATTTGAGGACTAGCGATGTCACGTTAAGGGTGACGTGGCTACGGATGCTCGAAGCCAGTCGCGTCGCGCAGGTCCAGTGGAATATTCAAGAGTTAGATGATCGCACACCTGGTCAATTATCACGAAAGAGAAGAATGTGACAGCTAGGTTAAGTAAAATTTGAAGCAGCGCGACGAAGACGAGGACAACAATCGAACACACACACAACAGGATTGCTGTCCTCGTCTTCTTCGCGCTGCTTCAAGTTGTACTCAAAATGAATCGAGTCGCCCAAATCAAGTTGTTGAGAACTAGGCTTCTGCTCGAATCACTACTGACATAAGCCGCATCTAACACTATCAGCTGGACGAATGGCATCAAGTTTATCTTGCTCTCTTTGATACATGCTACTTCTATAAATCGACTGCGACACAATGTCGGATCCACTGCATTGTGATCAAGGAACCCGCACGGGATCCAAAACGTAAATGAGAATTTCGACACTGTTGCAGGAAGGAAGTGCCTTATTTAAAGGGATCCTGAATCGCCCTTAGGGCTTGATAAAAAAACATAGCCCACGGATAGCATTCGCTACTCTGAACATCTCAGCCAAATTTTGCAGTCGTGTACGGCGCGTGGAGCTCGCATGCGGAGCGCGAAGGGCCTTTCTCTCAAACGCTCTCTTTCCAACAGAAGCCTGCTCCTGACTATTTTCTGGACGCTTTATTACGTAATAGTAGATTCCCATACTCGGCTGCTATTTGCCAATAACTGACGTCAGTCAGAAATGGTGTTCGGATCAGTGCACTTCTTCATACTGTTTGTTACTGTGTATACTTATTGAGGCTCAGAGGCTTTAGAGGCTTTCATACATTGGCCTCTAACCAGCCTCTAACCTAAGCCTCTAACGCTACAGCTAAAATAGAACCGCCACAGCTTTCGAAGTTAATCAACAAGCGTAAGACAGCTGACATAAGGAAGTATAATATGGATAGAAGTAAACATGCTCTCATGAACGGAGGAAGCCTAGAAGCAGTGAAGAAGAAACTAGGAATAGGCAAGAATCAGTGTATGCGTTAAGAGACAAAGTCGGCAATATCATTACTAATATGGATGATATCGTTCAAGTGGCTGAGGAGTTCTAGAGAGATTTATACAGTACCAGTGGCACCCATGACGATAATGGAAGAAAGAATAGTTTAGAGGAATTTGAAATCCCACAAGTAACGCCGGAAGAAGTAAAGAAACCCTTGGGAGCTTTGCAAAGGGGGAAGGCAGCTGGGGAGGATCAGGTAACAGCAGATTTGTTGAAGGATGGTGGGCAGACTGTTCTCGAAAAAAAAATTGGAGGACACTTAAGCTTCGCCTTAAGAGTGCAACGCGATAGCGTTCCCGTCGACCCGCCAAGGGGCGTAAGACAATGCGCTACCGAGCAGCGATCACTTACAAGGCGCCCCGCATCGGACTTCGCACCCACCAATCACGCGGTGAGCGCCGGGCAACGGAGCGCTCGGCGCGGTAACGAAACGTGCGCCTGAGCAAGCAGAACGAACCAAAGAACTCGGTTCGGAAGGAGAAATGATCTACGCCAGCCAAACGTCGTGATCGGCACGGACAGCCGGGCCGCGACGCGCTATGAAGGCCGACGCGATCATGGGGCTGACGCCTCGATGGGATCGTCCTCTATCTCGCTTGGGAGCACCACGGATTCGCATGACTCCTCGGAAGCAGCTCGGCACGTATCGCAGAGGACGCTTTCCCACCAGACGCGCTACGGCGCAGCGATCACGTCAGAGGCGTCCCGCATCGGACGCTGCACCTAGGAATCGCGCTGTGAGCGGAAAGAGGAGCCGTGTCGCCTAAACACGAGAGTTCGAGTGACGCACGCTGGAAGTTGGAAAGTGAGAGAGCGAGGAAACTTATTAAACGCAAGGGTAGTGGGGCATCCTCGCACCGGTCCCCGCACGGCCCGAAGGGGAGAAGCGGGCGAGTGGCGCGCCATGTGTCGGGGCAGCGTCGCACATTGCGAGGAGGAGGTCTTGTGTGTTTGCCGCAAGATGGCTCTGCGTGTGCGCAGAGCGGAGAAGAAATGTAGCAGAAACGTACTTCACTACTAGTGTAGCTGCGACTTCTGTAAGTTATAGGCTCATAATTACCAATATACACCGCAATAAAACTTTCTATGGCACGTTTCTCAGGCAACACCGCATTCACTAGAGGCGCTTTTGTACCGCTTTGAAGCAGCGAATTCGTGGCTGAGTGGCCGCACAAACTTGTTCTTGCCAGTAAAGAAAGGGGGCCTTGGGTTGGCACATTTATTTGGGCGACAAGTTGTTTCGCGCTTTATGTACCTTCGCGATCGGAATGATGTGTTCCTTCGCACAGTCATGCAAGTGCTTTTATGTTGTCACCTTCCAGGATTTGTTGTATGCTGGTGTGAAGCAATGCATGGTTCCGTTAAAGGTTACCTGCGAGAAGTCGTGCTTGCGTACAGAATGTTGCATGTGCGGTTCTCTGTGCACTATCTCGCCAATATTACTAGGAAACAACTGTATAAGGACTTAATTGAGACAATGCTCCCTGTACCGATTTACCGTATGTCAAACCGTGGAGGCCCAGGAGATGTCCTCAAAAGGGTTAAAAGAATGCCAGTACCCCCTTCGGCAAAAATTTTTCTTTAAACTAGACACTAACACATTATCAGTTAAAACATGAATGCATAACAGGGTTTTTTTTGTCTCGTGGTCCATTAACTGCTTCTTATGCAGGAAACCTGAAACGATAGAGCATACGTTTCTAGATTGCTGGTATCCCATCTTTTTCTGGGATGTGCTACAAAGGACTTTAAAGAAAGAGTTACCTTTAGATCCACATGGAATAAGATTCTTACCTGTAGAAACGGAGGCTTTTCCATATGACGCTATAATGCTCCTGGGCCTCCACAGTTTGTGGAAAGCTACAACGCAGTTCAACAATGCTGATGTCAATTCGCGACCTACACGTGATCACTTCATTGAATCTGTAGTACGGTTCAGGGATGTCCATCGGGCACTCCCCGAACAACCAACATGGATTGACATGCTAGATAAACTTGCAGCATTGAAAAAATTTTTATATGTCGTGAAAATCCTTGTTGACATGTTTTTCCTTTTTCTGTATTGTTTGTGTATGTCAAAGCCGGCAATAAAGAAAAAAGAATTCGTGGCTGAGTGGTAGCGTCTCCGTCTCACACTCCGTAGACCCTGGTTCGATTCCCACCCAGACCATCTTACAAGTTGTTTTTTTCATTTATGAAGTGCCTCCCTGGATTTATCAAACACGGCCAACGCCACCGACACCGACGACACCGGCTTTTCTGTGACACGAGCTCCTAACGATGTCGCGTTAAAATTGGCCACCTTTTACACGCAATGCCCCATGACTTCGAGCGCACCGCAATCTTGGAAGAACGCAAACATAATCCTAATTCATAAAAAAGGGGACGCCAAAGATTTGAAAAATTATAGACCGATCACCTTACTGTGCGTTGCCAACAAAGTATTTACTAAGGTACTTGCAAACAGAATCAGGAACACCTTAGACTTCCGTCAACCGAAGGACGAGGCAGGATTCCGTAACGGCTACTTAACAATAGACCGTATTCACACTATCAATCAGGTGATAGAGAAATGTGTGGAATATAACAAACCCTTATATATAGCTGTCATTGATTACGAGAAATTGTTTGATTCAGTCGGAACCTCAGCAGTCATGGATGCATTACAGAATCACGGTGTAGACGAGCCGTATGTAAAAATACTGATATATATATAGCGGCTCCACAGCCACCGAAGTCCTCCATAAAGAAAACAACAAAATCCCAATAAAGAAAGGCGTCAGGCAGGAAGATACGATTTCTCCGATGCTATTCACAGCGTGTTTACAGGAGGTATTCAGAGGCCTGGATTGGGAAGAATTGGGGATAAGAGTTAATGGAGAATACCTTAATAACTTGCGATTCGCTGATGATATTGCCTTGATTAGTAACTCAGGCGACCAACTGCAATGCATGCTCACTGACATGGAGAGGCAAAGCAGAAGGGTGTGTCTAAAAATTGATCTGCAGAAAACTAAAGTGATGTTTAACAGTCTCGGAAGAGAACAGCAATTTACAATAGGTAGCGAGGCACTGGAAGTGGTAAGGGAATACATAGACTTAGGACAGGTAGTGACTGCGGATCCGGATCATGAGAGTGAAATAATCCGAAGAATAAGAATGGGCTGGGGTTCTGAGATCATGAACAGCAGGTTGCCATTATCCCTCAAGAGAAAAGTGTATAACAGCTGTGTTTTACCAGTATTCACGTACGGGGCTGAAACCAGGAGGCTTACGAAAAGGGTTCTACTTAAATTGAGGACGACGCAACGAGCTATGGAAAGAAGAATGATAGGTGCAACGTTAAAGGATAAGAAAGGAGCAGATTGGGTGAGGGAACAAAGGCGAGTTGATTACACCTTAGTTGAAATCAAGAAAATGAAATGGGGGAGGGGCATGGGCAGGACATGTAATGAGGAGGGAATATAACCGATGGTCATTAAGAGTTACGGACTGGATTCCTAGGGAAGGCCTAGGGAAGGGAAGTGTAGCAGGGGGCGGCAGAAAGTTAGGTGGGCGAATGAGATTAAGAAGTTTGCAGGGACAACGTACATGACCGGGGTATTTGGAGAAGAATGGGAGAGGCCTTTGGGCTGCAGTGGGCGTAAACAGGCTTATGATGATGATGATGACTCTCCGTTATAAAGGCCACGGTGGTGCTCCTGTTGTCGTGACATCGGGGGCGAGCCGCAGCTGTCCCGTGGCGGCTCGATGGACGAAAGATAGGGTGAACGCAGGACTGCACTTCTCATGATAGTTGGCAGCCAGGCAGAAGCAGCATACGGCCCGAGGCGGTGCTGTAACGGAATACAAGCGACGATTAAGCCACTGCACATGGTGGCCGCGAATCCCAAGTTAATGGTGTTTGACGCTCCGTTATAAAGGCCACGGTGGTGCTCCTGTGGTTGTAACGCCGGGGGCGAGCGGCAGCTGACCCCGGGCGCTTCGATTGACGAGACCTAGGCTGAAAGCTGCACTTAGCTTCTCATGATACTCGGCATACAGGCAGCAGCAGCATACGGCGCGATGCGACGCTAAACGGAATGGAAGCGACGCCGGGGCACGCCACCGCAACGACCGTGGTCACAAAAATCCCTTTTTTGACGCAGGTCCTCGTCCTGTGGTTCGTATTGTCGCTTCGGCTGAGCTTGCACGGCAGCAACACGTTTCTGGCTTATCACCAAAGCGCACCCGCCCAGATGCTACCCATGTTCCTGAACGATTCTTCGCAAGTCACCTCACAAAAGCAGTTCTTTGCCACAGTCCGGTTTTTCGTCTGGCAACATCGAGCAACCATGCACGAGGGATAGCCGCATCGACTACATATTGCACCACCTGATTGGGGCCAGTTGGGGCACGCCACTGCAATGACAGTGGTCACAAAAATCCCGTTCTTGACGCAGGTCAGTTACCTTCCGAACGCGGATTGTGTGCGCTCTGGAAATCGCTGTTTTCTTGCGGTGTCGTGCCCGCCTTGTGTTATTGGAACTTGTTGTGGGCTGTTGTGTAAAATGTTATCTCTATACATCAATGATAAAACAATTACTCGGCTCCTGTTGATTTCGGGAGATGTAGAATTAAACCGAGGACCAAATGACGTTTCACCGCCGTCCATTAAAACTATTGCAAAGGCCATATCTCGCATAGAAACATCACAAAGCTCTGTTCTGTCCGAACTTTATTTATTCCGAGCATCACAGAATAGCATCGAGACCATTGTGACCAGCCTTTCGGCTCGCGTTGATGCCCTGGAGAAGATTGTCCAGTCGACTCAGTCAATCTAAATGGGTTTAAGGGTGGACGTGAATGGTAGCCTTGCAAAACTTTCCACTGAAATCATAGTTCTTACGGAAAAATGCGATGATGCAGAAAATCGCCTGCGTCGATCAAACTTACTTTTTGTTTTTTGAGGCAATTCAAGACACAAAGGGTGAGACTTGGCTTGAGTCTCAGACAAAAATAGTATCATTCTGCTCCGAGAAACTCGGTTTATCCGTTAGTACAGACGACTTGGAGCGTGCACACCATTTTGGTCGTTACCAGCAAGACAAAACTAGGCCTGTTACTGTAAAATATGCAAGATTTAAAGATAAATCAAGAATATTTGAAGTGGCTTCTAAGCCCGAGGGCATGAATTTTGCGATTAGCGAGGACTACTCAGCCAGAGTTCGACAGGCGCGAAGAAAACTTTATCTTCATGGACAACAGAGCGGCAGATCATTTAAACTTCGCTTTGACAAGCTGCTGCTTGATGGCAAGCAATTCACGTACAATGCTGAATCTGATTGTATAGTTGAACTGAGGGCATAGTGGTCACTGCGTCTCCAAGGTAAATATACCTGGTAGCGAAGCTTCCATAGGAGCCCATACGTTCAAAACATGGCGGTACATCGGCGGTCCATGGAGCTTAGCGCCATCTGTATGTGGTGGGAACACTTCCGGCGGAAAAAAAAATAATGTGACGCCATGTCCGTTAAAAGCGGAAGTGACGTCATTTTGTTTTCGAAGGCGCGAAATTTGTTTTGTTGTTTTCCTTTGGAGCTATATATTCAAAGGCCCCGCCATTCGACTTGATGGGCGTTTCGAGATTTCAGCGTGGAAAGCGATGCAAGAAAAGGCCAGCCGTACGGTTGTCGAAATTGCATCCCTGCAAAGAACATACTTTCTTTGGAGGCCGACGAAAGCTTTAGGTGTAGAGTGCTGATCCTATTGTTGGATGCCAAACCCGTCGGCCAGCGCAGTCGCACGAAAACAACTACACAATTATCTGGGGGTCGTAACTCACTACCTTTGACTGAACAGATAAAGAAGCAATGAAGCTACCCGCGTCACCAAATTCAGACAAACTTCTACAAGCAAGAAAGCACAAACTCTGAGGGGGGCGTATTTCAACAGGTGATACGAGCGCGCCTTTCTGGCCATTTCAACACGTGCATTGCATTGCGAGTGATAGTTGCGTCAACGCCCCCTGTACCGATAGGCGCTGAAAAGAAATGCATTTATTAATAATAATAAATTAAACTTGTATTTTTTAACTCGTCACGAATATATAAAATTGACTAGGAATTTTATTTTGGTTGAATGAATGTAACTGTCTCGCTTGAATTAAAGAACGCGTTTTTCCTTCCCAATGTTTGTTCCCTCCAAACATAGTCGCACTTCAATCACTGCTCCCATAACCCCCCATGCTGATGTCGGTGACAATCTGTACTGAACCGCTTTTCGCCCGAAGCTTCGCGACCTATTTGAATCGGCCTTGGCGTCTCTCCAAGCATGCGCGTCCCTCTTCTCCCCCCCCCCCCTTACCTGCCTCGCCTCGACTACTGTCCCTCTTTATCAGAATATGTCGGTCTTGCTCGCAAGCATGCGTAGTTATCTGCCTAAGAAAGACGCCCTAGTATCTATTGTGAAAGACAAGAATACTTAACTCGCTAAACTTACGGAATCTTGGCTGCATCCAAATATTGCTGACCACGAGCTAGTAAATAATAGCCAAACATACGCTGTTCACAGGCTTAACAGGTTGGGGCACAGGGGAGGCGGCATTTCGATTTTTGTGAAAGAAAGTATTTCTTCATATGTCAGCAAATTGAACAGTCAACATGAAATTTTGTGTGTAAACATATCACTTCGGTCAAGTATGACTGTGATTATTGCTTGTTATCGCGCTCCTGACTGTGATCTTTCTTTCAACCATGAACTAAATTCTGTACTAGCGAACCTTTACTCACGCTTCCCGTCTGCAAATTGTATGCTCTGTGGCGATTTTAATTTTCCGGCCGTTAACTGGGCAAATCTAGAAGCACATAACCGGCAATCCAAATATTTGACACAATCCTTAAATTCAACTTTACTCAGATAGTTAATATGGCAGCAGAACTGCTTGTTGGCCTAGTTGGTGCTTGCTAAAAGACATATGGCAACCCGTGGGGAGAACATTCTAGACCTTGTCCTTGTTTCTAACCCCAAAATAATAATATCGCTATCATCCGTTGCTGGTCTAAGCGACCACAAATTACTGCTATTTAATCTCTGCATCCCAGTTCCTTTCAGACGGCCCTCGACCAAATACATTATGGACTACACCAAAGCAGATTTTAGGAAAATTAACACGGAACTGAACACTTTTTCAAATTTTTTTCGTGAGACTGCTCCTTCTCGTACAATAGATGATAATTGGTTGTTATTTAAGAATAAATTATTATGGCTTGTTGAGAGACATGTGCCTCTGCTTCGCATTCGCGGCGATATAGGAAAACCCTGGTTTTCTAACACACTTCGGAGGCTGTCGGGAAGGAAAAAAAAACGTCCGTTTCGTGATGCGAAACGCTCTGAATCTTGTTCAAAGTGGGACAAGTACTTTGTGGTATAGTGCCTCCCCTTACCAGATCTCCGTGTTATCATACATTTATGTTTCGTAGTAGTCTAGCTAGATGGCGCACCCCCTTCTGTCATGTGACGAGCTTGGACCAATCAGGAGGTGTAATCTGGCATGTGAAGTCCTTTTTAGTAATAAACGGCCGCGAGCCGGCTCAGTCTTCGTTCCGGTTTTCATCAGGCGCAGTTAGCTCCGCGTCTCCCTCTCTGCGTCGGCGCTTGCCGCGCGTTCGCTGGGCGCGGGCCCCCGTTGGCCTGCCGCTGCCGACACATCTTTTGGCGACGAAGATGGGATTCCCGCTGCGGTTCCGACCGAAGCCCCGGGCAACCAACGAGCTTCGTAAGTGAAGCGTCCCTTCCTGTGTCTGCACGGCATGCAAACGCCGCCTACGCACTTGGCGTCGCGAGGCTTCCGAGCCTAGGCCTTCTCGACCCCTTTGTTCTTCCTTGCCCCATTCCTGCTGCGAGCTCCGGCTTGTTTTCTGCACTGTCTCCTGCACGCTACCGGGCATGGCTTCCTTTTCGGCGAACCTTCCCGTTTTTATTGAATTGCCCGGGCCACCGTTAATTCCATGCCATCGATGGAAAAAAATTTTTCAGGCCCACCTCGAAGCGGCCGGCGGTGGCAACTGGACGGACGCGCGACGAGCGTCCGCGCTCGTTCGCGCTCTCGGGCGTGAGGGACAACGAAAGTACTTTGCAGACAAGCAGCAGGAAGCAGCAAGGCAGTTAACCAGCGCAGCGTCAGCGTCAAGCGAAGCAGCAAGGAAGTCGACCGGTGCAGCGTCAACGTCAAGTGATGCGGTCCCACCAGCGTCAGAGTTCCAGAAACTCTTGCAGCGGCTTGACCGGCTGTTCGCCGCGTCAACAAATGTTCTGGCGGAGAGGCACGAATTCACCAGTCGACGGCAGTTCGAGGGAGAAGGATTCCTGGAATTCGTGACCGCACTGAAGGAGAAGGCGGTACAGTGCAACTTCGGCACAACCTACAATGAGCGCGTCCGAGACCAAATAATACATGGGGCAGCGAACGTCAGCGCTCGCGAAAAGTTATTAGCTCATGGCGAAACCCTGTCCCTGGACAAAGCAGAAGAAATTGGACGCTCTTTAGAAGCCTTGCATCGAGCGAACCACGCGTTCGGCCCGGAACATTTACGAAGAATTGAGGTATTTCAACCTGGCGTTCCGTCGACAGGCCAATATGACTGACTTCGTCCGAGAAGCCGCCAATATGACTGACTTCGTCCGAGAAGCCGCCAATATGACTGACTTCGTCCGAGAAGCCGCCAATATGACTGACTTCGTCCGAGAAGCCGCCAATATGACTGACTTCGTCCGAGAAGCCGCCAAGAGGGCCGACTTCGTCCGAGAAGCCGCCAAGAGGGCCGACTTCGTCCGAGAAGCCGCCAAGAGGGCCGACTTCGTCCGAGAAGCCGCCAAGAGGGCCGACTTCTTCCGAGAAGCCGCCAAGTGGGCCGACTTCTTCCGAGAGGCCGCCAAGTGGGCCGACTTCTTCCGAGAGGCCGCCAAGTGGGCCGACTTCTTCCGAGAGGCCGCCAAGTGGGCCGACTTCTTCCGAGAGGCCGCCAAGATTGTCGACATTTCGCACATGGCTCCTCCGGGAACCGTGGTGCATGCGATCGGTGTGGCAGCAGGAACCATATCGCGTCTTACAGGAATTGTCCAGCAAGAAATCGGCGATGCAACGCCTGCCACACGTTGGGCCATTTCGCTTCGGTATGTCGAAAGACCCAAACAGCGGTGCAACACGTCTCTTCCGCAGAGACGCTGTCTTCGTCAACTTCCGCAGGGCAGCCGTCCGCGTCTGTCTTGACGGTAAGCGCTTTTGAAACTAAAAAAGATTTGGAAGTTCCGGTCGTAGTTAACGGCGTCTCCATGCGACTGCTGGTGGATACGGAAGCGTCTGTATCATTCATGACGGCCGAAGATTTTAGAAATCACTTTGGTAGACAGCACAGGCTGTCACAAACAGTGGACTTGAGAAATTTCTCCAAGCAACGCATCGACATTCAAGGCCTGTTTCAAGCCACTGTCCAGTTTTTCCAAAGGTCATGCTCCGTCACGTTCCACGTAACGACTACAGAAACATCACTGCTGGGTGTTGACGCCATCCAACGCTTGGGCATACAGATTGACGGTACGTCGCTGACATGTCGTCTACCATCGCTTCCTTCAGTACAGAGCTCCACAGGTGTGCCTCCGGGTTTTGATCACCTCTTCAGTGACGAGTTGGGTCTCGTCAACAACATTGTGCACCGAATTCATCGGCTGCAAGATGCGAAACCAGTATCTTCAAAGTTGCGCCGACTACCCCTGGCTCTCCGTGACCAGCTAACAAATGAATTGCGACGTCTCCAGGACTGCGACGTCATCGAGCACGTAGAGCCTTCTGAGTGGGTGTCTCCACTCGTGGTGGTGCGCAAGAAGGATGGAACCATGCGGCTCTGTGTAGATCTACGGGAACAGGACAGTCTTGTGCCTCAAGTTCAAGAAAGAGTCTTGCAGAAGCAGTGGCAAACTAAGCAGTGTGTAGACAAAGGTAGAGGTGCTCAGGCAACTCGTGTCAAGGTGGGAGACACCGTCAGAATTAGATTTAACAGGAAAGGATTTTTTAAGTACAGTAAACCTCGTACAGTTAAGGCCCAGATCCAGCAGGTGGTACATTGTGTACAAGTGATAGAGACTTTTTGTACTCATATTCAAATCTGGATAGTCATTCCGATGACTCGTCTGTGCTGACAGCGTCTTCTCATAGTTATAAGCATCAGCTAAGTAGTTCGTCTGACTGTATCACTTCCGAGTCTGCACAGTCAGCAGTCGTCTCTGATTCCGTGGGGGAATCGGTAGTCTCCCAGGACTTGTTGAGACTTCGAGAGGAGCTTCCTGGGCAACCCTCTCGAGCTTTGAGCGACACCCACATTCATTTGTCCAACCAGGGGGAGGGAAATAGTAGTGGGACGACTGGGTCTTCGAAGTCGACCGATACGCGTCGGAGCCCCCAAAGTTCTTCTGAGGTACGCACACATCCTCATCGTGACAGAAAACGGCCTCCGTGGCTTGATGATTTTGTTTTCTGAGTGTAGAGCGTATTGCCGTCTGAGGCTATTCACTTGTTTCATTAAAACAGGTATAAAATGTGTTCCTTGTTGCGGTGCAGTGAGTCTTGTGCCGTGTTCCTTGTCGGATTTTGTTTTGAGTGACTGCCTGTCTTTTGGTGTCCAACATTGGTACGCGTGTGTGTGAACTTGGGCGGGAACGAACTGAATTTGTCTTTGGACTTAAGTGCGCGTCTTGTGTGCGCGTTTCACTGTATGCTTACTTTGTTTTCAGGGGGGGATGATGTGGTATAGTGCCTCCCCTTACCAGATCTCCGTGTTATCATGCACTTATGTTTCGTAGTAGTCCAGCTAGATGGCGCACCCCCTTCTGTGATGTGACGAGCTTGGACCAATCAGGAGGTGTCATCTGGCGCGTGAAGTCCTTTTTAGTAAGAAACGGCCGCGAGCCGGCTCAGTCCGTTCCGGTTTTCATCAGGAGCAGTTAGCTCCGCGTCTCCCCCTCTGCGTCGGCGCTTGCCGCGCGTTCGCTGGGCGCGGGCCCCCACTTGCCTGCCGCTGCCGACACAACATACTTCAAATGCCTGCGCAAATACACTAGCACTTTGAGACAATTCAAAAAGAAGTTCTTCCACCACGATTTGCCTAACATCATACGTGTCAACCCCCCAAACTTTTGGAATATTCTGAAACCAAACAATAGCTCCAATAACATTTCCTTGACTTATCCTGACGGTTCAGACGTGCCGCTTGATCAGCGGTCTGACGTAATGAACTCATATTTTTCTTCTGTTTTCACTCGTGAGCCTGCACTGAAGGACTTTGATTTGCCCAGCCACAGTTTTCCCCTCATGTCTCCCATTACGGTTAATACTCAAGGCATTATGAACCTATTGATAACCTAAAGATTTCTAGTGCCCCCAGGCCAGATAAGATCACTGCTAAGGTACTAAAAGGTACGAAAGTAATTTCCACTCTAATATTGCAAATAATTTTTACCCAGTCCATTACTGATAGTTCACTTCCATATGACTCGAAGATTAGTAAAGTGGTACCGGTATATAAGTCAGGCAGCCACTCTGACCCTTCCAACTATCGCCCCATTTTCCTAACGAGTATTCCCTGTAAACTCCTAGAACATATAATATATTTGCAAATAGCATGTCATCTGGGTGATCATTCCTTTTTTTCACAATCAGCACGGTTTCCGGCCTGGTTTGTCATGCGATACACAGATGTTTGAATTTAGTACTGAATTTCACTTGAACTTAGACTCATCACTTCAAATTGACGTCATATAACTAGACTTCGCCAAAGCATTTGACTGTGCTCCCCAACAGTGGCGTTTCGACAAACTTTCATGCCTCGGTCTAGACCCTATCGCATTGTCCTGGATCCGTTGCTTTCTTACTAATTGATTCCAGTGCACAGCTATCGGAAATCATTGCTCAACCACTGCTAGCGTCATCTCCGGAGTGCCACAGGGGTCTGTCCTTGGTCCCCTTCTCTTTCTCATCTTCATAAACGACCTTCCCAACGGCATATCATTCATTATCCGACTTTTTGCAGATGACTGCGTTATCTACCGTCGCATTACAGACCCAACCGACCGTGCAATGCTCCAAAAAGACTTACATTCATTACAAACCAGGTGTTCCAACTCTTTAATGAAACTTAACATTTCCAAATGTAAAGTTATGCAGGTATCCCGTAAACGCTCCAACAAGGATCACCCGTACTCTTTAAACTCAACAGCTCTATCCAACGTTGAATTGTATCGTTATCTCGGTATCACTATTAATAGCAAGTTGACCTGGTACGACCACATAACAAAATTGGCTACCGACACCAATAAATCACTTGGTTACGTGAGACGTACCCTTGCGCTGTGCCCCTCATCCACAAATAAACTAGCTTATGAAACTTTTATTCGAAGTAAACTTGAATACGCCTCAGCTCTTTGTAGCCCGCACCAAGCTTACTTAAAATATTAGAACCAACACAAATCGTGCCGCTAGATTCATCACTTCCAGGTACAGCCGTGAAGAAAGTGTCAGTGCGATTATATCATCTCTAGGACTCGAACCATTAGTGTTGCGTCGGAAAATTGCAAAACTGTGCCTTTTCCAGCGACTTCATTATAACTTCCCCGAAGTGCATGGAAGGCGTCTAATCCCACCAACCCGTACATCTCGTCGCCTTTTTAACTCTTGCAGCATCCAGCGCTTGCATGGTTCAACATTTTCCTTTAATAAAATCGTTTTTGCCTAGCGCCATTACAGAGTGGAACAATTTACCAGATAGAGTAGTCAATGAGCACAACCCCATTACCTTCAAGCAGCTGCTTACTGATCACCTTAAACCCTAACCTTATAATGACCGTACTGTTCCTTCGTTCTTTTGCGATTGCCGTCTCACATTGTGATTGTTTTGCTTAATTTCTTTTCCATTCTATTCAGTGTGCCTCTTGGCTTTTTTGTTGTTGTTGGTTTGTTTTAATACGAATCCACAGGCTGAGTCTTGTAAGAAATTGTAACCACATCTTTGTTTCTATTCTTATCTTCTGCGGAATACAAGGGACGATGCAGTCACTGCACATGGCGGCCACGATTCCCAAGCTGGCCGTGTTGGACACTGCGTTATAAAGGCCGCGGTGGCGCTCCCGTCGTCGTAACCTTGGGGGCGAGCCGCAGCTGTCCCGTGACGCCTCGATGGACGAGAGATAAGGCTACAGCAGCACTGAGCTTGTCATGATAGTCAGCAGCCAGACAGCAGCAGCAAACGGCACGAGGCAATGCTATAACGGAATGCAAGAGACGATTCAGCCACTGCACCTGGTGGCCTTGAATCCCTAGGAGGTGGTGTTTGACGCTCCGTTATAAAGGCCACGGTGGCACTCCTATCGTCGCGACGTCGAGGGCGAGCCGCACCTGTTCCCTGACGCCTCGATGGACGAGAGGTAGGGTGAAAGCAGCACTGAACTTCTTATGATAGTCGGCAGCCAGACAGCAGCAGCATCCGGTACGACGCAATGCTATAATGGGATACAAGAGACGATTCAGCCACTGCACCTGGTGGTCTTGAATCTCTATAGCAGGTGGTGTTCGACACTCCGTTATAAAGGTCCAAAAACAAGAAAGGGGCTGACAGATGGAATAGCACACTGTGGTATGAAGTTTGTAAACAGGGATAAAGTGCCTCAGAAAGGCTGGCCAACGTTTCGATAGGAGGACCTATCTTCGTCAAAGGCGGCCTCGTCATCCTTGGCGTGTTAGTTTTAAAGGGTTAGTGCAGTGACGTCACGTGTGGGTGTTGTCGCTGGCGGCTGGTTTTAAAGAGAGAGACTTCAGAGCAAACGGGCGCTGTCGTCCAACGTCTGTGAGCTTCGTTCCCAAGACGAGGGGACAAGAGCGTGAAAGTGGGCACGCGGGGAGAAGAGAAAAGGAAGAAAAGCAGAAAAAAAGGAAAAAAGGAAAAAAAAGGGGAAAGGGGGGTCAGGGCGGCACAAAGACAGAAAAACAGGGGAGAGAGAAAAAGAACAAGAAAGAGAAAAACAACATTTTAAGGAAGACAGGGGCTAGGGAGCATGATTACAAAGACGGCGCCGAATAAAACAACACACGAAGAAGGGGGACACGAGACAGCACGTAGGCGCGTGTTGGGGATGCGAGAGGTTAGGAAACATTCAGGGGGAGTCGTTGGCGGCATGCTTTTGTGGCATTAGAATGGCCGGTCGGGCGGTCAGTGCGCGAGTAACACAAAAGACAAAAAAGCACGCACGCAGACAGAACAGAAAAACATGAATTGAAAGAGTGACTTGAGTAGCATAGCAGCAATACGTCTAGTAATTTTGAAATAGTTAAGATGGCGACGAGGAGTCTGCGGTGCAATGTATGGGGTGACTGTAAGGCAGCGTCATGGTCTTTCAAGGAGCAATGCCCCAGTCGCTCAAGGTAGGTGTCGTCACGGCGGCATCCAGAGATGGCGATACTCTGGGTTGAGGCGCCGAAAAGGGCATATTGACTTCGGAATGTGTTGGTGAGGGGGTTTCAAAAAATAGATTACAAAAAAGGAAGGGAAAAGAGCAGGGGAGGGGGGACCGAAGCCGGAACAACAAACAGGAGGGTGACGCGCGTAGAAGCGGGTGGGGGCAAGTGTACATGGCAGAAGGGGGTCGTACAGTTGGTGGAGACGTAAAAACCTGAAAGAGAACATTAAATTGAGCAGGAGGCAGGAAAAATAATTTTCGAAATGGAAGAGTAGGTGAGGTTAAGAATTAAGGTTAGCTGGTGGCCTAATGTGTTTTGTGTCTTGGTTGATGATGTGAGAATTTCAGATTTAAGTTACCGCTTTCAAAGATTCTAAGTTGCCGCGTGCCAAATTAATTCCTGTCGGGTGTAGGCAATTAAACTTGTGTATGAGGTATGATTCCATATACTTTCTTTCACGAGGGGAACGGAAATTTGTTTGTAGTATATAGAGACTTGCTTTGTCAAATATATGACCATGTTCATTAAAGTGGCTGGCTACTGGTTTGGGTAAATTGTGTTTTGTGTCCGCGCGGTGACCGTAGAGTCTTGTATTAATTTGTTGTCCAGTCTCGCCTATGTATTGTTTGCTACAAACGGCGAAATCTAGACAGTAGACTACGTTGCTTGATGTGCAGGTGAAAGCCGAAGTTACCTTGTGTGCGTAATTCGACGCTGTGCTTTTTACTGTAGTAGTAGATTGAATATGTTTGCATGTAGCGCACCTGGGGCGGCCACAGGGATTGGTTCCCAACTTCCTCTTTGTCTGTAGTTTGGCGTGCACAAGAACATCTTTAAAATTAGTGTTGCGTCTGTAGGCTACTCTGGGAGGGTCGGGAAAAATCTTAAGTTTCTGGTTGCTGGTGAGAATTGGGTAGTATTTACTAAGGATGTTATTCACGTTTGGGAAGGCGTTTGAGAATTTAGTAGTAAGAAGAGGCGTTGTTGTTCTTGTGATCCTCGGGTGGGGCTTGAGGACCTCGGCTCGATCATGTTTGGTTGCAGCGATGTAGGCTGTTTGAAGGTCACTGTTTGGGTGGTTCCTGTTTGATAGGGTTTCTTTAAGGTGATCGAGTCTATCTATGTAGTCTTGGTTTCAACGCAAATGCGACGAAGTCGTGTGGCTTGGCCTTTAAAGATGCCTTGTTTGCAATGTCTCGGATGGTGGCTGGTATATTCTAGGTACTGTTGTTTGTCGAAAAGTTTCCTATACAGCGTTGTCTTTAGCTCCCCGTTGTCAATGTATATTGTTGTGTCCAGAAAGATTATGCGCTCAGTTGAGGATTCTGATGTGAATTTTATTGTTGGGTGAACAGAGTTTAGAAATGCTACATATTTATCTAGACTGTCTTGACCATGTCCCAAGATTATGAGTATGTCGTCTGTATCGTAGGTATGTGTGGGGCTTGGTAGTGCAGCGCGATAGGAAATCTGTTTCTAGAATCCCCTTAAATATGTTCGCGTAGGTTGGTGCAAAAGGCATACCCATGCTTGTACCATGTATCTGTAGGCCACGATGGTGCGCCTGTTGTGGTGATGTCCGGGGCAAGCCGCAGCTGTCCCGTAACGCCTCGATGGACGAAAGATTGGGTCAAAGCAGCACTCAGCTTCCCGTGATAGTCGGCAGCCAGACAGCAGCAGCATACGGCACGAGGCAATGCTATAACGGAATACAAGAGAAGATCCAGCCGCTGCACCTGGTGGCCTTGAATTCCTAGCAGGTGGTGTTGACGCTCTGTTATAAAGGCCACGACGCTGCTCCTGTCGTCGTGACGTCGGGAGCGAGGCGCAGCTGCCCGTGGCGGCTCGATGGACGAAAGATAGGGTGAAAGCAGGTCTGCGCTTCTCATGATAGTTGGCAGCCAGGCAGCAGCAGCATACGGCCCGAAGCATTGCTGTAACGGAATACAAGCGACGATTGAGCCACTGGACATGGTGGCCGCGAATCCCAAGCTAGTGATATTTGACGCTCCGTTATAAAGTCCATGGCGGTGCCCCTGCGGTCGTGACGCCGACGGCGAGCCGCAGCTGACCCGTGACGCTTCGACGGACGAGACCTAAGATGAAAGGAGCACTGAACTTCTTATGATAGTCGGCAGCCAGACAGCAGGAGCATCCGGCACGAGGCAATGCTATAATGGAATACAAGAGACGATTCAGCCACTGCACCTGGTGGCCTTGAATCCCTAAAGCAGGTGGTGTTTGACACTCCGTTATAAAGGCCACGACGGTGCTCCTGTCGTCGTGACGTCGGGAGCGAGGCGCAGCTGCCCGTGGCGGCTCGATGGACGAAAGATAGGGTGAAAGCAGGTCTGCGCTTCTCATGATAGTTGGCAGCCAGGCAGCAGCAGCATACGGCCCGAAGCATTGCTGTAACGGAATACAAGCGACGATTGAGCCACTGGACATGGTGGCCGCGAATCCCAAGCTAGTGATATTTGACGCTCCGTTATAAAGTCCATGGCGGTGCCCCTGCGGTCGTGACCCCGACGGCGAGCCGCAGCTGACCCGTGACGCTTCGACGGACGAGACCTAAGGTGAAAGGAGCACTGAACTTCTTATGATAGTCGGCAGCCAGACAGCAGGAGCATCCGGCACGAGACAATGCTATAATGGAATACAAGAGACGGTTCAGCCACTGCACCTGGTGGCCTTGAATCCCTATAGCAGGTGGTGTTTGACACTCCGTTATAAAGGCCACGGTGGTGCTCCTGTTGTCGTGATGTCGGAGGCGAGCCGCAGCTGTCCCATAATGCCTCGATGGACGAAAGATTGGGTCAAAGCAGCACTGAGCTCCCCATGATAGTCGATAGCCAGGCAGCAGCACCATCAGTGGGCTAGGCTGCAGCGGCACCGGCGCCATGTTTAATCGCTGCTTGTTCTTCATGCAGTTCTTCGGCTTCCTTGCTGTATCCCCCCTTTGCGGTGTCACATGGCTTGGAACTGCGTCGTCTGACTTGGCTCCCTTTGCGGTCGAGCACGTGGACGTCATCGAGTGCTTGCCCAGGAACTGCTCTATCGCTACCATATGCGATTACCTTGGCGTGCCCACTTCAAGCTACAGCATGCCAGTCACCCCGATGTCCTGTCCTTTGATCAGCCAATCATCGACAACTCTCGCGGTGTGACGTCAGCAGCCGACGGTATACATGTCCAGCGGGTGGATCGACTCTTCAGTGGGCTAGGCTGCAGCGGCACCGGCACCATGTTTAATCCCTGCTTACTCTTCGCGCAGGTATGTTACTATTCTGATGCCGAGTGTATACGATCTGATGATCGCTTTCTGCTGCTGCTCTCTTGCCCACAGCGTCTTGTATCCTGCTGGTCGCATGCATTGTAGTGCGCAAGTTGTCTCCTCTTAAGCGGAGATGTGGAAATCAACCCTGGCCCGGGCCCTCTGTCTAAGTCTAGGCGTGGATCCGCTACCACTCTCGATGAGAATGACGATGCTCGCCCTTTCTTTGATAGACATGACAAAAACGACCCTTCGGTATCCGAAATTTCTCTAAATTATTGGAGGGGCAGACTCAGTTGGCACGAGATGTTGCGGAAATTATGTCATTTCAACAGTCAGTTGCGCGTCGCTTTGATGTTTTAGAGTCACGTCTTCATGCACTAGAATCCACTGCTATGTCCAAAGACTCTAGTTTACTGCGTGATTTACGTGCTGAAATAAATGCCTTGACTACTAAGGTAACGGACTTGGTCTTACAAAATGACAGTCTTGAAAATCATTCTAGTAGAAACAATCTGATAATACAGTATTTCTGAAGCAATGGATGAAAACGCTACCACCCTGATGACTGCAGTTTCATCTGTGTTTACAGAGTACCTGAAGACTAGCTGCCCTCATATTGAGCGCTGCCACAGGCTCGGTAGAGCACGCACTGGTTACATTGGTCCCGTCATTCTTAAACATTCTAACTTCAGCGACAGAACCGAGGTTCGTAGGAACGTTTCAGAACTCAAGGGCTTAAATTTCGTCATTAAAGAAGATTTCTTTTCCAGGGTTCGGTTAATTCGGAAAAGAGATCTGGGACGCATCAGCCCCGTTTCGGGACAGCGGCTCTGTTGTGAAGTTGAGATATGATCATGCTTTCATTAACAAGGTTCGTTATAACTGGGATGACAGTTCAAACACATTAGTAATGGCACCCGCTCAACGTGTTTCTTCTGAGTCTGGCCATTTGACTTCCGTTCCATCCACTTCCTGAATTCATCCTGGTCGTCTTGAGAACCTTGCTGTCTTGAATATAAACGCTCGTAGTATTGTTTGTCGTAGTATAAACGCTCGTAGTATGGCCACAATTAGTACATGACCGGGGTTGTTGGAGAAGTATGGGAGAGGCCTTTGCCCTGCAGTGGGAGTAACCAGGCTGATGATGATGATGAGTATTGTTAAAAAATTTCCTGATTTATTGTCCCTTATATCTATTCATTCCCCCCATGTTATCGGCATCACAGAGACTTGGCTGCACAATGGTATTTACGAATCTGAGTTCACTACACCCGGTTTTCTTGCCGTGCGCTTAGACAGGATTAGCGGTACTGATGGTGGCGTGTTGGGTATCCGGTCGGATCGTATCCGGTCGGATCTACGATTCTCAGTCTTGCCTTCTCCTTCAGAAACAGAAACCGTGTGGTGTAAAATTTACCTTGATAATCGGTGTATTGTGATTAGTGTTATATATCGTCCCCTCGGCTCTACTCTTGATGTTCTTCATGCTGTTGCAAATTTCGTGAGCGAGATCAACATTGCTTCGTCGAGTTTTATCTGTATGGGTGACTTCAACGCCCCTGGCATCCACTGGCCATCATTGTCTGCAGTCGGTCGCGACACAGCTATTTGGAAAGAACTAATCAACATTTTCTTGTCGTTTGGTCTCATCCAGGTTGTTCCTAGTGCAACCAGATTAAATTCCGTCCTTGACTTAGTTTCTTTAAGCGCTAACCTAGCCGAACGTTACGTTTCTTGCGAAGTAATTGATGGTATTTCAGGCATAAAGGCGTTTTAGTGTCACTCTCCTGTCCAATTCCTAAATCCCCCTACACGTCTACTAGTTTCCCTGATTTCACTCTTGCGGACGACAACTCCATTACTGATGCCTTATCTCATCATTTCGATACGTTTAGTCCACTTGCAGACAACCAGGACGTCAACTGCTTTGCTAATTACTTTGAGCGTCTTGTCAAATCATGTATCGAAAGTTCTGTGCCCATTAAAACTAAGAAAAAAAATTCTAACATTCCATGGATGACTCGTGATATCTTGCATTTGTCCCGTCGCGTTCGAAGGTTAAGGCGTTCCAGAAGAGGCACTGCTCCCATGGTATTGGATAGATTTGTTAAGGCAAAGAAAGAACTCAATCTTAAGTTGCAAAATACCAAGGATTTTTTTTTTCGCGTTCGCCTGCATAATTTGTTAAGAACCCACGAAAATTTTGGTCTTCTATTTTAGCTAGCGATGCTTCATCCACTTCTTTCAGAATAGATAATGACGTCACCAACGACCCGGCGGTGATATCCGATGCATTCAACAAGTATTTCTAATCCGCGTTTGTTTCCGATAACAACTTTATCCCGACAATTACCAATATAGTTTCTTCTGAAGCAATCAGTGACGTTGAGATAAACTGCGAAGGCATCCTCAACCTTATATTAAACCTGGATGTAAAGAAATGCATCGGTCCGGACGGGATACTCAACGCGTTCCTTGTTCGTTATTCGTTGTAGTCATCAAAATATCTGTCAGTCATATTCACAATGTCCTTATCATCCTCTACTGTACCTTCTTTATAGAAGTTAGCCAAAGTGCTCCCTCTTTATAAATCTAGCGATAAGCAGTGTTTGTCGAACTGCAGACCAATTTTACTGACGTCACAGTCATGCAAAATGTTGGAACACATCATTCATAAGCACATCACGCTCTTTCTGGAATCAAATAATTTACTGTCGAACATGCAACATGGGTTTAGGCGCGGTTTTAGCACGTTAACGCAGCTAGTTGAGTTCACGCATGACATTTCATTTAACCTTGACGTAGGCAACCAGCTTGATGCCATTTTTATAAATTTCTCGAAGGCATTTGACACCGTTTTACATTCTAAACTTATTGCTAACTTAATGCTGTACTGAATAAACTTCATTTGGTTAACTGCATTTCAAGCTTTCTCTCATTTCGCTCCCAGTTCGTGTCTTACAGTACGACTGACTCCGCTACCGTTGATGTGACATCAGGTGTGCCCCAAGGCTTCGTCCTTGGGCCGCTCCTTTTTTTTATTATACATAAACGATTTGCCACTTCACTGCTCTTCTAACATCCGTCTCTATGCTGATCACTGCGTTCTATATGAAGTGATTAAATCTTCTAATGATCATTATCGCCTTCAAGAGTCGTTTTCTAGGTTTTGCGATTGGTGTAACACTTGGCAAATGAACATTAATTTCAAGAAAACCGTTCTGATGTCTTTCTGCAACAAATCTTCCCTCTCCCTTTTCAGTTACTCGTTCAATGGCCGTACAGTAGATAAGGTTTCTGAGTATAAGTATCCTCGTGTCATTTTTACGCATAACATGTCATGGTCCAAACACATTGGTTACATATGCAGTAAACCACTAAAAAATAGGTTACTTGAGGCAAACGCTAACCCGTTCTCCCAAAGACACAAAGTTACTAATGTATAAATCTACAATCCGCCCTGTTCTTGATTATGCATCTGTAGTTTGTAGCCCGCATAAGCAGTTAGAGATCAATAAACTAGAGGCTATACAGCAAAAAACCTGTGCGATTTATATGTCATCGTTACGATCGCGACTTTTCGCCCTCTTCAACACTTTCTTCCTTGAACCTAAACACGCTCTCTTTCGTCGCCGTGTCGAATCATTAAAATTCTTGCATTGCATTGTCAATTCTTTAGTTAGGCTCTCAAATGATAATTACATTAACTTCGCGCCGGGTCATCAACGAAAAGACATCATGACCTACACTTGATACCCAACTACGCACGTACTAACATGTTCAAATTCAGTTTTTTTCCCCGCTCAATCGAAGACTGGAATTCATTACCTGGGTCCATTCGCTCATGCTCATCTCAAATTTTTGCAACCGCCATCCCAGATGCATAGTCGTGCTCACCCATGCCTGGTAGCATTTGGGTAACTACTTGTGTATTTTTCTTTCATCAGTGCTCTTTAAAAGTGTTCACTTGTGTTTACCGCTGTATACTCCGATGCATTTTCTGCACCTTTTCTTAACCCATTCCTGCTATAGCGCAAATTGCGCTGCAGTATGTATAAATAAATAAATAAATACATAAATAGGGCACGAGGCAATCCTGTAACGGAATACAAGCGACGATGCAGTCACTGCACATGGCGGCCGCGATTCCCAAGCTGGCCGTGTTGGACACTGCGTTATAAAGGCCACGGTGGTGCTTCTGTTGCCGTGGCGTCGAGGGCGAGCCGCTGCTGTCCCGTGGCGGCTCGATGGACGAAAGATAGGGTAAACGCAGGACTGCGCTTCTCATGATAGTTGGCAGCCACCCAGTAGCAGCATACGGCACGAGGCAATGCTGTAACGGAATACAAGCGACGATGCAGTCACTGCACATGGCGGCCGCGATTCCCAAGCTGGCCGTGTTGGACACTGCGTTATAAAGGCCACGGTGGTGCTTCTGTTGTCGTGGCGTCGAGGGCGAGCCGCAGCTGTCCCGTGGCGGCTCGATGGACGAAAGATAGGGTAAACGCAGGACTGCGCTTCTCATGATAGTTGGCAGCCACCCAGTAGCAGCATACGGCACGAGGCAATGCTGTAACGGAATACAAGCGACGATGCAGTCACTGCACATGGCGGCCGCGATTCCCAAGCTGGCCGTGTTGGACACTGCGTTATAAAGGCCACGGTGGTGCTTCTGTTGTCGTGGCGTCGAGGGCGAGCCGCAGCTGTCCCGTGGCGGCTCGATGGACGAAAGATTGGGTAAACGCAGGACTGCGCTTCTCATGATAGTTGGCAGCCACCCAGTAGCAGCATACGGCACGAGGCAATGCTGTAACGGAATACAAGCGACGATGCAGTCACTGCACATGGCGGCCGCGATTCCCAAGCTGGCCGTGTTGGACACTGCGTTATAAAGGCCACGGTGGTGCTTCTGTTGTCGTGGCGTCGAGGGCGAGCCGCAGCTGTCCCGTGGCGGCTCGATGGACGAAAGATAGGGTAAACGCAGGACTGCGCTTCTCATGATAGTTGGCAGCCACCCAGTAGCAGCATACGGCACGAGGCAATGCTGTAACGGAATACAAGCGACGATGCAGTCACTGCACATGGCGGCCGCGATTCCCAAGCTGGCCGTGTTGGACACTGCGTTATAAAGGCCACGGTGGTGCTTCTGTTGTCGTGGCGTCGAGGGCGAGCCGCAGCTGTCCCGTGGCGGCTCGATGGACGAAAGATAGGGTAAACGCAGGACTGCGCTTCTCATGATAGTTGGCAGCCACCCAGTAGCAGCATACGGCACGAGGCAATGCTGTAACGGAATACAAGCGACGATGCAGTCACTGCACATGGCGGCCGCGATTCCCAAGCTGGCCGTGTTGGACACTGCGTTATAAAGGCCACGGTGGTGCTTCTGTTGCCGTGGCGTCGAGGGCGAGCCGCTGCTGTCCCGTGGCGGCTCGATGGACGAAAGATAGGGTAAACGCAGGACTGCGCTTCTCATGATAGTTGGCAGCCACCCAGTAGCAGCATACGGCACGAGGCAATGCTGTAACGGAATACAAGCGACGATGCAGTCACTGCACATGGCGGCCGCGATTCCCAAGCTGGCCGTGTTGGACACTGCGTTATAAAGGCCACGGTGGTGCTTCTGTTGTCGTGGCGTCGAGGGCGAGCCGCAGCTGTCCCGTGGCGGCTCGATGGACGAAAGATAGGGTAAACGCAGGACTGCGCTTCTCATGATAGTTGGCAGCCACCCAGTAGCAGCATACGGCACGAGGCAATGCTGTAACGGAATACAAGCGACGATGCAGTCACTGCACATGGCGGCCGCGATTCCCAAGCTGGCCGTGTTGGACACTGCGTTATAAAGGCCACGGTGGTGCTTCTGTTGCCGTGGCGTCGAGGGCGAGCCGCTGCTGTCCCGTGGCGGCTCGATGGACGAAAGATAGGGTAAACGCAGGACTGCGCTTCTCATGATAGTTGGCAGCCACCCAGTAGCAGCATACGGCACGAGGCAATGCTGTAACGGAATACAAGCGACGATGCAGTCACTGCACATGGCGGCCGCGATTCCCAAGCTGGCCGTGTTGGACACTGCGTTATAAAGGCCACGGTGGTGCTTCTGTTGTCGTGGCGTCGAGGGCGAGCCGCAGCTGTCCCGTGGCGGCTCGATGGACGAAAGATAGGGTAAACGCAGGACTGCGCTTCTCATGATAGTTGGCAGCCACCCAGCAGCAGCATACCGCACGAGGCAATGCTGTAACGGAATACAAGCGACGATGCAGTCACTGCACATGGCGGCCGCGATTCCCAAGCTGGCCGTGTTGGACACTGCGTTATAAAGGCCACGGTGGTGCTTCTGTTGTCGTGGCGTCGAGGGCGAGCCGCACCTGTTCCCTGACGCATCCATGGACGAGAGGTAGGGTGAAAGCAGCACTGAATTTCTTAAGATAGTCGGCAGCCAGGCAGCAACAGCATACGGCACGAGGCAATGCTATAATGGGATACAAGAGACGATTCAGCCACTGCACCTGGTGGCTTTGAATCCCTAGCAGGTGGTGTTTGACTCTCCGTTATAAAGGCCACGATGGTGCTCCTGTCGTCGTGACGTCGGAGGCGAGCCACAGCTGTCCCCTGAGGCATCGATGGACCACATATAGGGTGAAAGCTGCATGAGCTTCTCATGATAGTCGGCAGCCAGGCAGCAGCAGCATACGGCACGAGGCAATGCTATAACGGAATACAAGCGACGATTCAGCCTTTGCGCATGGTGGCCGCGAATGAAATACGTAACTTCGCAGGCGCTAGTTGGTATCGGTTGGCGCAGTACAGGGGTAATTAGAGATCTCTGGGAGACTCCTTCGTCTTGCAGTGTACATAAAACAGGCTGATGATAATGATGATGATGATGATGACCAAGGGTAGGGGATGTGACTCCCAACCTATTACCTTATTTACTTTATTCCACACTCTTGTTTTATCGGTGTACGTACTTATACTGGTGATGTACCTATCCGAACTTTCTCTCTTTGGCCGTGGACGTGTTCGCGTGCCTTGCGACTCGGCCTCTGAAATTACCAAGGATTTCGGCGGTTGGAGAATTGCGAAGGAATCTCAAAGCTTTAGTTAGATTTTTTCGTGCTTTCGGACGTTCGTCGTTGCACCATGGGAAGCGACGTTTATTTTCTAGTCCATTAGGTTGCTTGATACATTTAGTTGCAGCTTCAATATTAAAACCGGTTATATTTGCGATAGCGTCATCTACATTAAAACCAGCAATGTCATCTCCTCCTAAGTACGTCAGCTCTCGCAGCAATTCCCAGTTGGCTGGGTCCACGAGTTCCACCGAGGAAAATGTGGCGAGCATCCTTCTTGTTTATTAGGTTTTAAATAATTGGAAAGTTGTCTCTTCTCGTGGGGTTCTTCAGAACGGACCACTCCAGATACGGAATTAATGTACTCGATACTATACTTAAGTCTATGGATGAGTACACGTCATGTGCTATGAGTAGGCGGATGGGTACGTCTTACGTGTAGTACGTTGGCCATTTCTTATTATGTATACATCATTATAATAATAATAATAATAATAATAATAATAATAATAATAATAATAATAATAATAATAATAATAATAATAATAATAATAATAATAATAATCAGCCTGTTCTATGTCCACTGCAGGACGAAGGGGATCTCCAATTGCCCCTGTCCTGCGCTAGCCGATTCCAACTAGCACCCGCAAATTTCCTAATTTCATCGCTCCACCCAGTCTCCTGTCGTCCTGGACTGCGTTTCACTTCTCTTGGTACCGATTCTGTAACCCTAAATGTCCAACGGTTATCTAACCTGCACATTAGATGACCTTCCCAGCTCCATTTTTTTTCTCTTGATGTCGATTAGAATATCATGTACACCCGTTTGCACTCTGTTCCAAACCGCTCTCTTTCTGTCTCTTCACGTAATGCCTAGCAATCTTCGTTCTATCGCTCTTTGCGCGGTACTTAACTGTTCTCAAGCTTCTTTGTCTCCAAGACTCTGCCTCGTATGTCAGCACTAGTAAAATGCACTGATTGTATACCTTCCTTTTTAATGATAATGGTAAGCTTCCAGTCAGAACCTGGCAATGTGTGCAGTATGCGATCCAACCCATTTTTATTCTCCTGTGAATTTCCTTCTCATGATCAGCGTTCCCTGTGATTAAACGACCTCGGTAAATGTGCTCCTTCACAGAATCTAGAGGCCGACTGGCGCTCCTCAACTCTTATTCTTTTGCCCGGCTATTTATCATAATCTTTGCCTTCTGAATATTAACCTTCAATCGCACTCTTACACTCTCTCTGTTAAGGTCCTCAATCATTTGGTGTAACTCTCCTGCGTTGTTGCTGAATAGAACAATGTCATCGGGAAACAAAAGGTTGCTGAGACATTTGCCGTCGCTCTTTACTCCTAAGCCTTCCCAGTTTAGTAGCATTGGAGAGATTGTGTCTCCCTGTCTGCCCCCTTTCTTTATAGGTATCGTCCTGCTTTTCTTGTGTAGAATTAAGGTAGCTGTAGAACCTCTGTAGATATTTTCCAAGGTATTTACCTAAGCGTTCTGTACTCCTTCATTACGTAATGCCGCTATGAGTGTTGGTAACTCTACGGAATAAAATGCCTTTCGTAATCCATGAAACCTACATAGAGAGGCTTATTATATTCTGCAGGTTTATCGATTACCTGAATAATTACCTGGATGTCATCCATTGTACAGTTTCCCTTCCTGAAGCCAGCCTGTTCCCTTCGTTGACTAAAGTCCAGTGTTGCCCGTATTCTATTGGCGATTATTTAGGTAAATATTTTATATAGTACTGGGAGTAAGCTAATGGGCCTATAATTTTTTAGTTCTTTAACGTCGTCCGTTTTGTGGATTAGTATAACGTTTGCATGAAAGTTTTCTGGGATCCTTGCAGCCGACAGACACTTCGTATAGAGAGCCGCCCGTTTTCCAAGCATTATATCTCCTCCATTTTTGATTAAATCGACTGTTATTCCTACTTCTCGTACCGCTCTACCTCCTTTCAGTCTTGTAGAGCCCTTCTGACATCATCGCTAGTTACAGGAGGAGTTCTTATATCCTGTTTATTACTGTTTGCAGTTGAGGTATCCTAACTCCTGTGGGTACTGTACAGGTCAGTAAAGAATTCTTCCGCTGCTTTCACTATATCTTCCAGATATCCGGTGAAATTACCCTGCTTATCTTTTAGTGCACACATCTTGGTTTTTCCTATGCCAAGTTTTTTTCTCACTGCTTTGAGGCTGCGTTCATTTTTTACTGCTTCTTCAGTGTTTTTCACGTTATACTTTCGAATATCACTTATTTTCGCCTTGTTGACCAGTTTTGAGAGTTCCGCGAATTCTATCCTATCTCTTGTCATTCTTTGTCGTATCTTTATTACGTCCTTTGTTACTTGGGAGAGCTTGCCTACTGGTTGCGTTGGTCCCTTGCCTCCAACTTCAATTGCTGCCTCTAAAGTCAATCAAGTTTCGGTTTCATTCATTAGCTCTATTTCATCATCATCTGTCTGTTGTAAGACTCGATATTTGTTTGCAAACACCAGCCTAAATTTGACTGCTTTTACCCTTACTGCCACAAGGTCGACGTGTTTCTTCTTGACCAATTTTGCTCTTTCTCTCGTGAAATTGAGGTGAATCCTAGCCCTCACGAACGTATGTTCACTGCACTTTACCCTACCTATCACTTCTACATCCTGCATCATGCTGGGATCAGCGGAAAGTATGAAGTCAACTTCATTTATTGTTTCACCATTAAGGCTTTTCCAGGTCAACTTTCTCTTGCTACGCTTCTTGAAAACGGTGTTCATTATTCGAAGCTCATTCCTTTCTGCGAATTCTGCCAGCAACTCTCCCCCAGCGTTCGTAGAATTGACGCCGTAGTTGCCAATTCCTTGTTCCCCAGCCTGCTTTTCCCCCACTTTTGCATTGAAGACTCCCATTAGTATACTGAATTTGCACTTTTCTCATCGCTAATTCAACATCTTCATAAATCTAATCTACTTCCTCATCGTCGTGACTGAATGTCACGATGATGAGCTTGATTATTGAGATTATTGATGACTGAGATTGACACTTGAGATTATTAAGCTTGATTACGACTACAGCTACCCTCTGATTAATGCTGTAGAATTCGTCAATGTTGCCCTTATGCCCTTATGTCCTTATGGATTTGGAATCCTACCCCCGTATTGCTTCTTATGTAGGAGACCTCGATGTCCGTTAGATTCAGCAAACTATAAGCCTCTCCAGTTCTTCTAATCTCACTAAGGACGATGATATCCTAAACAATGTCTGATTATTCCCCAAAGAGTCCTGCTAAGCTAGCCTCACTCGAGAGGGTTCGCGTGTTAAACGTTGCAAGGGTCAGTTTCCACTGGTGGCCTGTGCGGATCCAGAGACTCTTAGCACCCTCTGCTGCTTTACAGGTCTGACCGCCGCCTTGGTCAGGTGCTCCGCAGCTGCTGGGGACTGCGGGCTATTCGGCAATTAAGTGAGCCATGTGGGAGGGGGTGGCCGAATATTCCACTAGGGAGGATAATTCCTGTTCTGGTGTGGGAGCGCCTTGCTGAAGCTTAGCGGGCCTTCCTAATTTGGTTGTACCTGGATTAGTATAGCCCCACTCGCTCTCGGCATCTTTTGCCCGTGACAGGCATGACTCCAAGCCTGCAGATGTTGTGCACTGCGGAGGTGAATTTCAAGCTCACCATCGTAACAAAAGAGAAAGAAATAAAGAAAGGAGAAAAACGAAAAAAAGAAAAAAAAACAAAGAACCTTTTACAGCGGGATTCGAACTTCCGACTATGAAAACCGAGCATTCGACATAGCCTAGTCAGCTAATCCCACAGGGGGGGAGGCTACCTTATAGCTGAGGAGTACAGCCCCGAGGGCCCTACGTGCCTAAATTTTCGTTCATTTGTCCGCGATGGATGCCTCAATATAGGCCTCAATACACAACGATTTCTAACGGCTTTGGCCTCGTAGTTCCGGAATCGCACGTGCGCAGTCGGCCGAGAACCCGGCTAGGTATAAGGAGACTCGGCCGCCTTTGACAGCGCTTAGAACGTGGAAGGGTAAGATAGTGGTGGAAACCTGGACGCTTCTCTCACCGGAAAGGCGATTGACATGGGGCACCTCCATCTTGCGCTCCTTTGATGGCCGAGGCGAGGAGAACGGATAAGCTGCTCAGTCGTATGCACACACGTATACACCTGTATACACAATAACTTTCGTTAAAGGGTAAATCGGAACGCTGTGATGAACCCAGAATTTTCTACGGCACGGAGGTCATAACACGCTACTCTCACATAAGAATGATAATAACATCAATAACGCCCACTTTGTTCTCGCTTCGACCACCAAAGGGCCGCACGCATTCGACCACCAAACGCGCCGCCGAGGCGTTGGCACGCCTCGGCGGCGCGTTTCACGAGTTTCGGCTGCGTATTTTGTGAAACTTACGTGCCTAAAAATCTTCTTCATTTTTCCGCGATAGATGCCTGTAGTTGATCGCGATGGGTAACTAAATACAGAACGATTTCTAAGCGGTTCTGGCGTCGTAGTTCCGGAATCGCACGTGCGCAGTCGGCCGACAACCCGGCTAGGTATAATGCCCCAACCACTGGCACGCGTCGGAAAGCTTCGGCGCGCGCCGACAAGCGAACGCTTCGCGTCGCGTTGGTCGGAAGTAGAGGGCACGCAACCACTGGACAGAAGCTCTGCCGCGCGCCGAAGCTCGCTCCTCTGCTGCGGCGCACTGTTGCTTGACTATTTTGTCTTCATCCGTCAAAGTCCGGCCGAAAACAGCCTGCTGTAAACTAGCTTGAAACTATAAGTTAGTTATCTCAAAGTGCTTTTAGATGTAAAAAACACGCTTGAATAATGAATATGCGCTTGCCGTAACAGTTTGTTTTTATTTTTGAACTAACAATAGTACACAACATATCGACATCAGCGCTCACCCGTCATGTATCTGCAAGATCGCTTTGCAAACAACTGCACGACCATGCCATATCATATCAAAAACTGTCGTACCATTTCATTTTTTGGTAGCTCATTGCACAGCCAACTATGTAAGAATTAGGCGTGCAAAGTATTACTGAAAGAATCTGTGTTGGAAATATTGTCACGTAGTAGTGACGGTGAAAAATAGTGCAGAATCAATCGCAACGATGGCGGCAAGCAATGTCGGCAATCGTCGAAAATCTCATCTGCGGGTCAAGCGCGTCGGTTTGCATATATCAGTCATCGAAAGTTACAGAGTATTCGCTGGTGCCCGTGCGCCTTCCGGAAACTACTACACGATTCGTGTCGCGTATGCAATCAGATTAACAAGGTTCGTCGACAACAGACAGGACCATCGATAACATTCGCGAAACTTCCGTTACATTCTGGCGCATCCTGCACCGAGCGATATCGTTCAACATTTTTAGCGGGTGAAATACGCTCACCGGATAGAAATAAAGCATCCGTGTCAATATAAGTATGCTTGTTGGTGCATGAAATATACGTAAAAAAGTGGGTTCTCAGAAAATCAGCAAAAAGGTATTGAAACACCTGTAGCACTCACAAAAAAAATCTAGAATAGCTAAAATTTATGTAATTCGTAGGTTGCCTCCCACCGATTCTTCATTACGCCAAATCTAGCCCATGGAGCACCTCTATTATTCGAGGTTGTTTTGATGCATCAACACCGCCCCCGGAGGCCTTCACATTGAGTGTATTGCTAGAAAAAAATTTCGATGTGTAAAGGCCATGTTCTGTTGTAACTGGCTTCCACATGTCAAGTTTGTCTTTCTTTACATTAATGAAATGACATACCGTCAGATAATGCAAGCTTGAGAATTGGAGTGTTTTAATAGGGGTCTTTCGTTGCCCTTTGCCAAGTCGTACTATTGAAGCGCTTATTCAAATGTATGGGTGCAGCTCTTTTGCATAATATAAGAAATATATAAACTGGTTATTTTCATAATTTATACACTTCGTCACGACAAAAGAAACTGTAGTTTATTGCTTTCAGCCTGCTATGATGTTTGACTGAGAAAGATATATTCAATTTGTTCTGCGAGGCACGCAATAATTGCTGCGGCATATTATCTTATTGGACAACTTTGGGTACAGTAGCCAGCCATTATTAGAACTCAGAAGAAATTATTAGCACAATGCGTATGATCAGGCACATAGCATATTATTACTGCACTTTCTTAATTCATGCCCTTTCTTTAATTGCACGAAACCTACTGCACTGAAATAGTATAATAGTACATACTTGAAAAGCACGATTTTATACTCCGATAATAATCAATCATTCAAATGTTTCTTGTAGTGCCCAGGAACAGCTAGAGAGCCTTTGTACTGGTGCACTTAACGAGCAATATGTGAGACAAAATGTACAGAAAACATGAATGTGGTAGACAAAATGCAAAATAGAGAAACAAATATGGAAAAAAAGGAAACGAGGAAGCGTAAAAGGGAGTTACGCCTACGTGATTATCTACAGATTCACAAAACACAGGAAATGAACTCTGAAGTTTATTTTGGAGTCGACTCTTATATAGCAGAATCTTGCAACACGGCCAGGCAACGAATATGGAATGCTATCTGATGTACTGTTGCGGCATGAACAAATGCATATGATCAAGAAGCTATAGGGAATGTATAATGTCATGGACCACCTTAAACAGGAACAAAAAGTGTGATTAATTAAGTCTTGAAACTGTAGGTACGAGTTGAGGTAGACTTGAGAAGGCAAAACTGTGGTCGCCAGAATGGCGATAGTGGTGCTTTAAGATAGATATCAAATTATTATGGATGCCTTCAATGAGGTCCGAATTAGATTTGTTCGTTGCACCCCCTCTTACAGAAGCCTACTCCAGTAGTTGGAGGCACGCAGCAGAATTTCAAACACAACAGGTGAGTTGAAATCACGCAATACACGGCATCCAATTACAAGAGCGTGAAGGGCATGCTCTGTGAAGAGACGCTTAGCCCTAACGAGTGGAGCATCACGTAGGGTGTATCAAAATTTCACACGGTGCGTTTTCTGCGTACAACTTAATTCCATAGTATTGGAAGCATTTAAGAGTACTTATTGTTTCTGCACCAGTTTGAGAGTGAAAAAATGTCTTTTGGAAGTCAATGCAGTGGTGAACGCTGTTGACAGTCTCAAATAGTTTTAAGTCGTCAGAACACAAAGTCACGCTGCTCATTTATTAAAATGCTCTTAGCACTAACAGAAAGCAAGGAATCCAATATCTATTCAAACACTTTTAACGCACTGCAGAGGATAGGTATATGTCGGCAGTTAGTAACTGCACATCTACCACCTGATTTGTGCATGGGCAATGTCCATGCTACCTTCCTAGTGCTAAAAACGTACTAGACTTTAGGCAACTATTGAAAATGCTTGTGAGAACAGGGAACAAGTATGCTTCCATACGTCTTAAGCTCTGCTCAAGAAATACCATCAACACCACAAGAAAGGGAAGGTTTAAGGCACTACATACACTTGAAAACAAGGTTCATTGACTGGCAACGTGCACACTATGCCAGACTGAGAAGAAAGGTTACTTGCATATTTCACACCATATAGAAAACAGAAATGTTCCGCAAAGGAATCAGCAGTGTTCGAGACAACACCACTATTTTCATGAAGAAGACGTACATCTTTGGCACTCTCTTTAGAAGAGTGAGATCGCACGAAGCTCCAGAAATATTTTGAGTTACGTGTCACGCTGGCTTCCACACAATCAATGTGGTCGTAGTGATAATTCTAATAATAATAGTAATAATAATCTTAGTGGCAACTTGGCACCCTAGACTAAAAAGAAAGGCTGATGCCTCTATGTTAGAGCGTCTGATAGCCAGCCATCAAGAGCAGGAACTTGCAGGATGCAGAAGACACCTCCTTCCCCTCCACATGCACCCACACGCACACACACACACTTGCCCAATCACACAGCACGGCACACACGCACACATTCGACGGGTGCACAACACACAGGAGTGCCAATTCAGTCTAGTCCCAAGGAAGGAGAATCCAAATGGCCAGGGGGGTGGAGAGAAAGCTCTGTATGCAAGATATAATCATGGAGTTGTGGTGCCGGGCCATAGAGGCGCAATGAGGGCTCTGACTGTGTTGACCACATGTTCAGATGAACTGAAGAAGAAAGATTAGTGCTGTCCAGAGAGCCGTCAAGCAACCTCCAGTATAGACTAGTACAATGTTGCGCTGGTATTGCAGGGTGTGCTACTTGAGGGCTTTGAGGCAATCCTCGTAGGCTGGCATGAGCTTGCGACAAACGAAAAGACGGGAGTAGAGGATGCGTGTTGTCCGGCGCTAAACAAGCTTGACATGGGAACTATACTTATGAGCAGTACTCAAGTCGTGACAGAATGATAAAAGCGTAGAGTGCTCGGAAAACCTTACGTCATCATGGAAGGAAGACACGGGACACAAACCGAAGAACGGGCTGGTGCTTAAATTCAATGCTGGTGACATATGCGGAAAAGCTGAGAGAAGAGCTGAATGTTACACCCAGAATGGGAAGGGTCTGAACAGTCTGTATAAAGGTGCCTCCGAGGAAGTAGGTTGGACACGCAGCAGTTTTGTTGTGGCTCATATGCATGGTAGCACTTTTTGCAGTACTACTACAAAGTTTGTTATTGTAGGCCCAGTCCACTTTTATGGAACGTATTTATTTCAAGCAGACATGCTGTGCATCGGCATAATGTTGTTGTCGAAGTAGTACCTTGTTAATCAATCACATTCTGCGCAGATGCATTAGTTACTTGGTTTTGAGTAGATCTTTGTCCTGACTACAATTTATAGCATCGCAGCAAGAAACATTTTAGTAGAAACTGAAGGGATTCGAGCGGTTTAAGCTTACCAACTGCACAAAGCAATGATGACACTTCTCACCTTCCCCACAACGCACTTACACCATCTACCCTTTATATAAACAGTCAGACAAAAACTCAATTACATCTATATTGACTCAGTACTTGCTGCTTCTGAAGCAGGCATCGAAGCAATCCTGGTATACGCTCTACATGCATAGGTCTTGCAAGATGCAGGTCCTGCTATGCACTGCACACGGTGCACAGGTTGCAAACCGATCATTTCTTTTTGCAGTGATCAAGCATAAGGACACATTGTCTCAAACATGACTGCGTTGTCACGTATGCTTCAGTGAGTCAGTGTTCTTGAGTGCTGCGCGAGCGATTTATCCCCAACTAGCCCAAAAAGACAGATGAACTTGAAAGAAGTGAGTGAAGGAGTACCAGAGCACGTGCTGGTGGGCGAGTTGGTGATGCATGAGTTCAGTACAGTGAACTTGTACTGAACTGGATTCACATGCCGAATAGAAAAGCGCACTGTCAGCTGAAACGGGCGGCATGGCTGATTATGTAAGTACTTCACATAGTTCGGCTACTAGTGTCTCGCTTTCGAAAGTTATCTTTGCCACTGGAAACAGCGCAGAGCTTGCCCGTTAACATCACAGTCACCCTACACCACACGAAACACACCGCGGTTGACCACCCCAAGATCCACAGAGTTAATTCACCACATCACACATCACACGAAGTCAGGAGTGCCATATTTTAAATCATTGCAGCATCAAACGGAACTGAAAATTCATTTTCTTCGACAGAGTTTCTCAGCTGGGCTCGTTCACTCGCAAGTTACGAACTCGATGGAAGCACTAGGCCTACGCGTAACAACATCGGCGATAGGCGAGTGCTGATTATGCAGACTTCGGAGCTTGTAAACATGTCTCCATTCTTTTTGAGCACAGCAAAATACACGTACAACAACCACAGACGTTGCGGCAATCCTGATTCGGTTGGCTGTTTTAGCAGAGGATAGCACTGAGACCGGTGAATCCCAGTGGGCAGGTTGGATTAGTCGGCGTCGTTCAACGTCGCTTCGGATTCACATCGCACTGCCAAAACACACGGTCGTCGGTCGTGTCGTTGTCGGCCTACTATTACAACACTGTCTTTAGGAACACTGTCGCGTGCGTCGTGCGTCCAAAGAACTAGGATGATCGTTGTTGTCTGCCCCTTCGCATCGGCGGCCATCATAGGCATAGCAGCCGGAGGCTTCGCAGCCTCCGATTGGCTGACGCCTGCGACGCGTCGCAGCCTCTCATTGGTGTACACCGGCGAAGCTTCGCCTCGCGTCGGCAAACTTCTAGCGTCGGCAGTAGACATAATCGCTGCGCGTCGTCACGCTACGCCGTGTTCCCGACCGACGCTTGTGACGCTTCGGCGCGTGCCGAAGCTTTCCTACGCGCGCCAGTGGTTGGGGCATAAGGCGTCACGGCCGCCTTTGACAGCACTTAAAACATGAAGGGGTAAGATAATGGTGGAAAGATGGTCGCTTCTCTCACCGGAAAGGCGACTAAACATGACGCACCTCTATTTTGTGCTGCTTTGAAGGCCGAGCCGAGGAGAATGGATAAGCTGCTTTGTCGTACGCACACACGTGTAGACAAGAACGGCACCGAGAGCGGCGCTGCTGCGCCGGCGTTGAGAGCGCCGCATGCGGGGCAAAATTCAACTAGCGGGTGGTACGCCTCTCCCATCTCTCGTTCGCACCGCCTTGACTGCCTCTTGAACTGCGCGCATTTGGCACGTTTCGTACCGCGCGCGGTGTGTGCCTAAGTGTGTGTGCGCGGACGTTTTATTCGAAGGGCGATGGACAGTCTGTTTCACATTTAGGGGAAAACTCGCAGCGCTGCATCGCGATGCGGCGAGCGCTTTAGTCAGGTGGCGGCAGCAGCTCGCGCAGGTGATCGAGGGGCGGTATCTTGAACGGCATCCTCTGCTACGGCGGCGCGCGCTGGCCGCATTGTCGGGAAGCGTTCTACTGTCAGTTGCAGTGCTCCGATCTCATCCTTACTGCGTGGAATGAGCCGGTATTTACTAAGCGTTGTGCGGCGCCCACTGATACGCCTCGAAGGTAAGTTCATCGCTGAAAGGTGCAGGGCAGTCATAGACGACGTACTGATTCCATACATTCTTGACGGCCCGTTCCTGGAAGGCGACTACATAATATAACGCGATAGGTCGCCGATCCACACTGCTCGTGTTGCGCAAGAACTGCTGGAAGAGCGTGCGGTCACTCTCATGGAGTAGCCGCCTCAATCCCCGGGCGCCAACGTCATTTAAAATGTTTGGGGCTCGTTGAAAGTATCGCTGGCACACCATCCTCTCTATCTCTGCCCGAGGATAGGCTTCGATCCATGATCGTCAGCGAGTGAGACGTGCTGTGAATGAACACATCCCTGATCAAGTCATTCTACACTTCACTGCCTTCCAGGATGAGCACTGTCACCGCTGCCGCTGAGGACATGACGAGATACTAACTGAAGTTCGGAGCGTGACCTGTCCAATTCCCCGCCGGCGGGCTGGGTCTGTCTGGAGTGGTGAATGATTGTCGAGAAAAATCACTTCCAGCTCATTGTCGTAACCTAAAACATTCCTTTAATCGTATCCGTTTATTTCGTCGTGTTCGACCACCATAGTTATCATTGTTGAGTGCTTTGTGTTCCTTTCGAGTCAAATAAAGACTGAGCACGTTGCATGCACATCCTGGTGCGTCTTGTCGCTGCTTATTACGGTAGCACACACATTGAAGAAATATACGTGCACGCGCTCAGTACCCCGGCCTTTCGAAAGAACAAACGAAGCATGCTGTCAAAAGAAGTTTGTGGAACTCCATTATCGCCAATGAAGGCACAGAGTTTGGCGTCGCACAACGTTTAGTAAAGAATATCAGCTCAGTTACCGCAGTACCGATCAAATTGGTACACTGCCCCCGACAGTAGCACGCTTCCCGACAGTACGGCCACCGCGCGCTGCCGTAGCAGAAGACACAGATCACGACTCCGCCAGGGGGGGGACACTCCGTATACAACCCATTGGCCGTTTTCGAGCAGACGCTCTTTCGACGCTAGCGCCAAGGTCCCCTTCAGTTACGGCCCTAACCAATGGGCGACGCATTAAGCAAAATGGCGGCGCACATGATTGTTTACGTTGTCATGGCAACAGCAACAGCAGCCGCGCGGCACCGCCTCTCCCAAACGTTTTTCTTTCCTTTTTGTTTTTATTATGCCGACCCGCTCCACTCCCTTTCCCCCTTTCCCCCATGCCGCGCGCGCCGCTCACTTTTTTTTTGTTTTTACCCGTAAGCGGCACGTTTTTTCTTTTTTATAGCGCGCTTGTTACCGCGCGCCACGCGCCAGCTCGCAAGCAATGCGCGCGCTACGCCGCGCATTGGCATTGCTTGCGAGCTGGCGCGTGGTGCGCCGTGGGCTATGCGTTGGCACGCACGCAGTCTTGCCCATACTTATATTATACCAGCATGTGCCGGGACATAAAAAAAATTCCACTTTCAACACAACAGATGTTTAGTCTCGCTTTATTGATTTCGTTTCCGAAAAGAGATTTTTCTTACAACGTGGTGTGATACACGCTCAAAAAATGAGCAAAAGTGAGAGGTGCAAGACATATACAAGAGTACTAAAGACAAGTGTTCACAGATGGTGAAATAACAAAAGAAAGTGCTAGAAAACGCGAAGGCCATTTCATGTACACACATATAAAACAAGATTTTTATATAACGTCCTCAAGACCTAAATGTAGACGAGCTCCTGATATGTGCACTAAGATATTGCACAAAATTGGACGACGTGTATGACATAGTCATGACAACTATAAAAAGGGAAAACTCACTAGTAATGGCAAAAACAATGACACGCAAAATACCTGAAAGATAGAATGAAATGCTAACATTGTTTGATTGAGAGCCATACCAAAAGAAAGCTTACTTATAAATCTGCGCGAAAGTATATGAAATGCTTGACATGTTCATTACTGCTGAACAAATTGAAAAAAAAACATGGCAGAAAAAAATAACATTGTACTAAAAACTGAAACACACATTATCACATTATTTTGCACTTGGCCACAACTTGAGTAACGGTGGCACGGGGAACAGAAGATAGTCGGCTTTTGCAGCAGCACATAGAAAACATTCGCAGAAAGGCTAATTCCTCAATCAAAAACCAGGTAAAACAGGCCAACACAACTTTTCTTTCTACCCGAATGCAATGCTTAGCAATAAAATTACGTCACTTAAGGCACTAAGACGTACCTACTGGGCTCTCCCTTGTATAATAAACACGCACTGCAAAAATCTGCATGTAGGACACTTGCAATGCTCATGCTTTCCAGAGGAAAAAAAAAGCATATCATGCCTACACATGAAGGTTGTTCGCGCGGTTTTCCCATCGGGGGTTACTGAGATAGTACACAAACACTAACAGTAATTTTTCAGCTGTTAGTCGGTTTTTAGAACGTGATACACAGAAAAAGCACTGAGGGCGGTATGGAAAGCTGGGCAAGTTACTGAAGTTGCAGAATCAGACTTGGCACAGAAAAACACAAGTCACAGACCAGGTGACAATGAGGAGGAACATCTATTTGTCAGCTTTCTCTACCGGGAAGAGGCAAGTGTAGCACAATCAAGGTGCAACGACGTCCGGAGCCTCATGGAGTACACAAATGGACAGGGCTGCATTCGTGTACATGCGCCTTCTGATCTCCTTGGGTCTGAGCGCTCACCTGTTGTCTTTAGGCACCCGGAACAACCTTGCAGGACTTGTTTTTGAGGTATTTGTGCACCACTGCACGATGCACGAGCGGTACGAGTCGTGAAACGAGTGAAACATCGCGGAGCACAAGCACACAGCTACCGAGGACCACAGAACTGACGAAACTAGCCACGTCGGTCAACGCACAGCAGCGCGCGCATCTCGATGACAGTAGATAACAAAAATAAAGCGTTACGTAGCGGACTAAGCAGCAGCCGGGCCGGCGGGGATGGCACGGCGGCGCCGACGCGTAGACAGTCGAAGGAGAGGGAGTTGAGAGGGTATTACGAGAGAGGGCGTAGAGAGAGGAGTTGAGCGGGGGGAAGGGCTTGGCCACCTGGATCGGCGCGCGTGCGCGCGACAATCTACGAGGCCGTGCAAGGGAAACGGATTTTTGCGTCGCCCATTACAGAGATGGCGCAAATTTCCTGTGCCACCGGAACCGTGGAGTGTCCCCCCCCTGACTCCGCCTCTCGAGCGTCTGCGCCTGCTCGAGCTGCTGCCGCCGCACGACTCCATTGCTTGCCGCAGCGCGATGCAATAAGTTCCGAGTTTTCCCGTAAGCGTGAAACAGACTGTACACGCTTCTATTTGCCTTTAAGAAGATCGGTACGCTTGACGATCATTTTAACGCGATAGCGTTAAGGAAGCTCGTGTCGCAGAAAAGCCGGTGTCGTCGGCGTCGGCGTCCGCGGCGTTGGCCGTGAGCGATAAATCACGGCAGGCACTTCATAAATAAAAAGCAACTTCCAAGATGGGCTGGGTGGGAATCGAACCAGGGTCTCCGGAGTGTGAGACGGAGACGCTACCACTCAGCCACGAGTTCGGCGCTTGAAAGCGGTTCAAACGCGCTTCTAGTGAACGCGGTGTTGCCTTAAAAACGTGCCGTACAAAGTTATACTGCGGTGTATATCGGTAATTATGAGCATGTAACTTACAGAAGTCGCATTTACACGAGTAGCGAAGTAAGTTTCCGCTACATTTCTTCTGCGCTTACCGCACACGCAGAGCCATCTTGCGGCAAACACAGAACACCCCCTCGTCTCAATGTACGGCGCTGCCCCGACAGGTGGCGCGCCATGCGCGCATAGGGGCTGTGCGCGGACCGGTGCCAGGCGCGTCGCGGCTCCGACTCCCTCTCCCCTGACGACGCTTCGCCGTGCTCCCACGCGGGTTGCAGAATCAAGCGCCGTTCCTTTCTTTAGATCACTATCTATCTATCTCTCTGCCCGTGCCGATCACGACGTTTGGCTGGCGTAGATCGTTTCCCCCTCCGAGACACCGAGTTCTTTGGTTCGTTCCGTTTGCTCAGGCGCACGTTTCGTTGCCGCGCCGAACGCTGCGTTGCTCAACGCTCTCCGTGTGATAGGTGGCCGCAAAGTCCGATGCGGGGCGCCTCGTAAGTGATCCCTGCGCCGTAGCGCATTGTCTTACACCCCTTGGCGGGTCGATGGGAACGCTGTCGCGTTCCACTCTTGAAGGCGAAGCTTAAGCGTCCTCCAATTTTTTATGGCTGCAATGCGGCGAAAGGGTAGCGACTGCTCAGCCATGTAAGTGACACTGAGCAGGTAATTGGAAACGACTACGTAGTAATAATAATATTTGGGGTTTTACGTGCCAAAACCACTTTCTGATTACGATGCACGCCGTAGTGAAGGACTCCGGAAATTTTGACCACCCGGGGTTCTTTAACGTGCACCTAAATCTAAGCACACGGGTGTTTTCGCATTTCGCCCCCATCGAAATGCGGCCGCCGTGGCCGGGATAAAAACGACTACGTATGTGCCGCGGGAAATATCGTGAACAAATACGATGCGGCACATACATACGGCACATACGAGCTAAAGTCGTTTTTGCAGTTTCTCACAATATATTTGCTACAAATACGTGTTGTCTCTGATGGCGACAACGGACTTCCATCAACACTGTGCGGAAATAAACAAAATACATCGTTGCATAGCACAAGTACGACATGCGCACACAACTTTAACTAGTACGTCCCCTACAATATGGAATAGAGGCAGCAATGTAGACAGCTTGGCCATTTTTTAACATTGCTCAAGAGACGGAAGTTGAAAGTATTAGTAATCATTCATGCTTCAGCAATGCCGGCGCGACCAAGACGCGGGCGTGTATAGTCCAGTAACTCGATCGATAGTGGCAGTGGTGATGCGAGAATGAACTCCGGTCATGTTCAATGCATCGTGCACATATTCAATTTCTCGGCACGCGTGAACTTCGGCCACTGCTAGCGCATACAACAGAAGTTGTTTCCATTCTTGGGCAGCGCTCACACCAACGAAACGCGAGAAAGAAGACAGGAGAAACGCTCGTCGAACAACTGAAAGTTTTTGTATGAATAAAAGCATTATGTACCGAATAATTATTAAATTCATGTGGGTTACATATAGAAACCGTCATACACTCAGCAGTGATCAATGAACGAGCTCGCTTCGTTTCCCAGTTGTCGCAGAAACGAGACGACACAGCTGCGCTCGATGCGAACGAAATCAAGATTCTTCTTTTTCTTTATTACTTTTCTTTAGCGCACGCGCCTCTAGAGCCCGCCGTCTTCTTTCTCTTGTCCGCTCCCATGAGTTTCAACAGCTTCCGGCCGCGAAAAGCTTTCTTCTCATAATTGGAAGCAGCATTCAAGTGTGTAAAGATGTTGTACTTAATGAGAGCAGCATTCCGGGCAAGTTGGTAATCCATTGCTTAAATGATATTTTGCGACAAAAACAAGGACACGGACGTGAGAGAAGACGACACACCAAGCGCAAACTTTCAACTAAGTTTATTGTGCCACTGCGTCCATTTTATACATGGCAGGCAGCGTAGACTGCGCATGCGCTTACAAGAAAGTGAAGTGCGAATTCATGTAACATAGTTACGAGTCATGTGATGCCGCGTTCAAGAAACTTAATTCTTTTTCTGTGAGAGCCAGAGACGGGAAGCTAACACACATGTCACCCAATTTCGCGATCATCTGCGCTTCAGATATTTCACGGATGAGCTGCGTGCTGCCACAGGAAACAATCGTGCATTGATCCTCAAGGGGTTCGCATCCATGATCGCGACAGTGGATCGCCAAGAAACCACCAGAGCCGTTTTTTACATTGTTGCTGTGTTCGCAGAGCCGATCACTGAGGCAACGCCCATTTTGCCCGATATATTTCTTCCCGCATGAAAGCGGGAGGTTGTACACCACCCGGTGGACACACTCTTTTCTTTATTTACATTACCCCTAAGGACCCTCACACGAGGGTATTACATAGGGGGGGGGGGGGGGGGGGGCACAAACATGAAATATACACAAGAAAAAAAAACTACATCAAATAAACATACACACACCAACATAAAATAAATAGATTAGAAAAAGGGGTATATGCACTTGGTCATGAATACACAAGAACATTTTACATAATATGTTAATATGTGCATATAACTGGAAGTAATATCTAATCTGCTACCACTAACCGATTTCTTGCAAGAAAGTTTGGAAAGATGGTAAGTTAACTTCAGTAGCTATGCGTGATGGTAGGTTATTCCATTCTATTATTGTGCGAGGAATAAATGATTTTGCGTAGAGCGATGAGCGGCACATTATGCGTTTTACTTTGTTAGCGTGGTCACGGCGCGGGAAAACTGCAGGGGGTGGTGAAAAGAAGTCACCGTGAAGCGTGGAGTGCTGATAAAGTTTATGAAATAAGGTTAGGCGAGCAAACTGGCGTCGACGTGATAGTGATTCCGACTCGGCACGTTGTTTTAATGATGTGGCGCTGGTGAAGCGTGAATAATCGGAAAAGATGAAGTGAACAGCACGGTTCTGCAGAGATTCAATGTTGTTGATTATGTATGCTTGATCGGGAGCCCATATGGCAGAAGCATATTCAATTTTTGGGTGGATCAGCGTGATATAAGCAAGTTTTTTTAAGTGTGAAGGTGCGTGCTTGAGGTTACGCTTAAGAAGACCGAGTGCTCGGTTAGCTGATGATAAGACGGTGTTAATATGGTAACGCCAAGTTAAGTCAGACTGAAGATGAAGGCCAAGATACATGTAAGTTGGCGCAAGTTCTACTCTAGCATTACTGAGAAAGTAGGTGGTAGGAAGCCGAGTGGAATGGTTCGTAAATGACATTACCTTGGTTTTAGACGTATTTAAAGACATTAACCAAGAAGAGCACCAAGCGGTCACCGCATCAAGATCAGTTTGTAAGGAAAGTCGGTCAGCGTCATTACTAATATTACGATATATAACACAATCATCTGCGAATAATCGAATTCGAGATGAGACACATTTTGGTAGATCATTAATAAAAATTAAGAAAAGTAGGGGACTGAGGACGCTGACCTGGGGGACTCCAGATGTTAAAGGAACAGAAGAAGAGTTACAGCCATTAGCACAGGTAAATTGTTGTCTGTTGGAGAGAAAATCTTTAATCCATGCAAGAAGGTTTGGGTGAATATTTAAGTGTGTTAATTTGATTAGAAGCCTGTGATGAGGAACGCGATCAAAAGCTTTAGAGAAGTCAAGAAACACTGCGTCAACTTAGAATCCTTCGTTAAATGCGGAAAATATACCGTTAGCAAATCCGGCGAGCTGTGTGTCGCATGAATAACCCCTGCGAAAACCGTGCTGGTACTTGAAGATGATATCATGGTCTTCTAGGTAGTCGATGACTTGTGTGTGTATGACGTGCTCGAGAAGTTTACATATGTTGCTAGTGAACGAGATAGGACGATAGTTAAGTGGGACAGAGCGATCACCTGATTTAAATATTGGTATTACTTTAGCTCTTCGCCAGTCATGAGGAATAATGCCAGATGATAATGATTGTCAAAACAGGGCTGATAACACTTGAAAAATGTTTAAAGAAGCGTTTTTAAGTACCTTGTTATTGAAACCAAGGTGATCAGAGCTAGTAGTAGTTTTGAGGTTATTCAAAAGGGCAAAAATAGCAGAATCACTGATGACAGTTTCTGGCATGGAAATGTTAGGCAATGGCTCTAATATAGGCGAAGAAGTCATATCTTCATTGGTGAATACTGATGAAAATGCATCGTTCAGAAGGTGCGAGCACTCAGTTTTAGTGACTGGTTGTCCGTCAGCATTAATTAGTACTATATCAGGATAGGAACTCGGATTGATAATGCGCCAGAATCTATGAGAATTATTGGTTAACATAGTAGACAGGTCGTGAGTGAAGAAATTACGACGGGTTGTTCTAAGCAGGGACTGATACTCTTTATCACAATTTTTATACTTGTCCCATGATGACAGGAGACGTGTGGTCTTTGCTTGGCGGTACAAACGCTTTTTCTTATTATTAAGACGACGAAGACGATGTGTGAATTAAGGTGAATTTTTATGATATCGGATGGTGATGATTGGCACATACTTATTAACAAGGTGGGACAAGGTGGTTTTGAACGACAGCCAGTTTAGTTCGATTGAGTGTGATGAATACTGAGCCAGGAAGTTTTCAGAGAAGGTGTTTAGTTCCGAGTTAATCATCTCAAAATGCGCGCGATTGTAGCAATGAATTTGCTTAATGGTAGTTTTCTTTTCAGTAAATGGATGCGTGATGCACCCGGTGATAATGTCGGGATCAGATAAGCCATTTAAATGCAGTATATCAGAAAAAATGTCCGGGTTATTTGTTAGGACAAGATCAAGGATATTTGCCGTGGTAGCGGAACGACGGGTAGGACTAGTAATAAGTTGAACGAAAGAAAAATCTAAGCAGGAATGAAGAAAAGTGTGGGCTTCTTTATCACTGGAATTAACACAAAGAGTAGGCCATTGAATGCTTGCAAAAGTAAAATCGCCAAATACGAGGAAAATAGAGTTTGGAAAACACACATGTAAGTCGCTGAGTATTCTATGGAATTCACCCGAGAATCCATCAGACATATCGGGCGGCCGGTAGAAAGCACCAATAATAAGATCAGTAACTCCGAATTTACACCATATCAATACACATTGTAGGAAAGTATCAACAGCGAGGGGAACAGCAGATAATTGTTTCTTTGTGGCTATAAGGACACCTCCTCCTTTTCTATTTATTCTGTCACACCGGAAAAAGGAAAATTCAGATTCACTCAGAAGAATGCAATCATCCGTAACGGTATCGTCAAGCCAAGTTTCAGTCAATACTATAAGTGAAACGCACGTAGAATCTATGAGCGAAGAAAGGGCGACAGTTTTGGAAAGAACACTTCTGATGTTAGTGAACAGGAAATTTGTATTCTTTAAATTATGACACACATTGGGCAAAAATGACGTAGATTCTGTAGATGGCTTATCAGCCGGCACATGTCATACTGTGGTGGGATGACGAATTGGCACAGCACGGTTACCCGTGACATCCCACACATAGGTGTCATAATTGATATGCAGCTTGATATGTATTTTACATAATGAATCCTTACCAACTAGTTTAGCTTTCTGTCGTTCTATGCAGCTTGTCGAACGTTAGGCGCACACGGGCACCTTGTTTTTTAATTGATCGAGAAAACTGCAGAAGTTTCCGGCGTTTATCACGAACGGCTTGGGAGTAGTCGCGTCCTATGCTGAAACCTGGGTCCCTCAGCTTGCTGCTTTTACTTAAAATAGCCTCAAGTTCTTTATCGTTGAAGAACTTAGCTATAATGGGGCGTTTTTTCACAGTCGAAAAACGGCCCACACGGTGTGCCCTAGCAATGAAAGTTACAGTGACACCAAGCTTATCACGGCAGAACTCGTGCACAAGTCGCTCTGAACTTTCCCAGCTTTCAGACTCGTTAGTATCGGTAACACCATAAAACAAAACATTTGATCTACGCGACTGGTTTTCTAGGTTATCAATTTTGTTAATGATGCTAGAAAAGCCACTATCGAGAGATGTTGGGGCATGAACAGATGGAGCAGATTCTAATTTGTTTTCCAGTTCCTGCACACGTTTGGTTAAGCTTTCGAGGTCTGTTTTGAGTTCTGCGTGCATATTTAGAACTTTCATTATTGATTCGAGAAGACTTGCGTTGCTGGCTTCAAGACGCTTTACAGCCTCGGCCACACCATCTAACTTCTCTTCTTGAGCCTTTGTCATAGGTCCGGGGTTTTCCTCAACATCCCCACTCGAAAGCAACAGTCGCAAAACACAAACAAGAGCAGTGCAAGACCGTTTGAAATGGTTGGGTGGCCACGACACCGCCAGAAGACAAACATTATTGCTACGGTAACAGCGAGTTTGATAGTAACAGACCTGTAGAAAAGCTGTTGGTGAGCGCCGAACCATTGTGGTAGTGTCGTGGCTCGAAGCTTCGTCCAAATAGGCGCGCTTTTGAGGAGGGGCTGTAGATATTGTCGTCCCATGTTGTCCGACGAGCAGCATGAAATTGTCCAGGATCGGCGGCGGGTGATGCAGCAGACTTGATAAGTCGCGGCAGATTGGCGGGTTGTCCATGCAGTCCACCGTACTCATGCGCTGTTTGTCGGCACGGGTATCAGACGGCTGTACTGCAGGCAGCGACAGCAACTGTCCCAGGACCGGCAGCAGCAGCATCATCTGTAGAAAAGCAGTTGGTGAGCGCCGAACCATTGTGGCAGTGTCGTGGCCACTCGACAAACTTCTTGCGGTGATGCTTTCTGCACTTAACGCAAGGGACGGCGTTTGGATCCGTCAGCCCGCAAAGCCTGCCGAGCTTGTAGGGAGCAAAAAAAAAAAAGAACAACTCTTATATTCGCCCTTTGGGCCATCTTTTTCAAGTTGTGGGATATCCCGTGCATGTAAGGTATGACACCTACTTTAGTGCGTATGCCGGGAGGGGCATCGGCAACTGACTTCTGCGTGCTGGATCGCGCTTCTCTTAAAATGCGTTCCGCGACAGACACTAGCCCCATCCTAGGATATCCAGCCAAGGACAAACGTAGAGTTTGTGTTTCAAAGCTTACGTCCACAACATAACAGCAAGACTTGCTAAGGGCATTCTTGAAGCACAAGCTGATAATGGCCTGCTTAACAAGCTTAGAATGTGCGGACGTATACGGCAGAAATGGCTTGTTGGCTTGAGGCTCTTGAGGATCAATGCACGATTGTTTCCCGTGGCAGCACGCAGCTCATCCGTGAAATATCTGAAGCGTAGATGATCGCGAAATTGTGTGATACGTGTATTAGCTTCCCGTCTCTGGCTCTCACAGAAAAAGAATTAAGTTTCTTGGACGCGGCATCACATGACTCGTAACTATGTTACATGAATTCGCAGTTCGCTTTCTTGTAAGCGCATGCGCAGTCTACGCTACCTGCCATGTATAATATCGACGCAGTGGCACAATAAACTTAGTTGCAAGTTTGCGCTTGGTGTGTCGTCTTCTCTCACGTCCGTGTCGTTCTTTTGTCGCACAATATCATTTAAGCAATGTTGTACTGGTCTCCGAACGAGTCTTCTTTTCGTTTTTAAGAGACAGAAGCGCGGATTCGCGTCGACTCCAGAATATACTTCAATGACCTTAGCCAGGTTCCAGAAGGACCTAGGAGTGCGTGCGCCGATCAAAACAATATTTCCTTGGTTCACCGTCATTACTTGCTTTCATGCGTTACACTGCTTTCTCAGTTCTTTCAGATATTCCCTGTTCCATCTTTTCCAGCAATCTTTCGTGATTTTTTGCTTATTTCTCCACATTTATTCTATGCTGACTTTTTTTTTACCTTCGGCTATGTCTTTAATCCTATGCTTCCCACCTATAACAACAGCCGGCACAAGAGGCAGAGGCTTATCCGTTTCGCTGTGTACATCGGTCAACGGTTTTGTTATTAAGGATAGCCTCAACTTTAGTTATTGTTTGCATGTCTTCTCTTGACAACAGTCTTTTTCGAATAACAATCCTCATTGCTGGTTTCATGCTTCGTACCATCCTTTCATAAAAGCCTCCCCACCAATGAGCTTGTTCTGCAATGTACTTCCATTTGATTTGATCCCCTTGGCTTGCTCTTTTGGAGACTTCTTCCTGTAGTTCTTTAATCATGCGATTGCTGTCTCTGTTAGTCTTCTTGAACGTCCTTGCGTTGTCACTGTAAATATTTCAACAAAACTGACTCTGTCAGCAGGAAGTGGGGCTGTTTCTTGGTGCAGGGGTCTGGCGTTAAATCGTTGGCACTTTAGACATCCATCAATTATCTTCTTCACCAGCTGTCTTCTTTATATAATCCAGTACTTAATTCGAAGCTGCGATGATGTGTCGCTTATTCCTCCATGCAGCGTTAGTCGATGAATATAACGTACCAGTAGCTCTCGTTGCAGTCTCTCTCTCACCACCTCAGTGTTTTCCTTGTGCTCTGACTTGAGTGAATCGATCCCGGCAGCGTGCTCGGCCTCCAGACTCCGTTCGATGTTTTCCTGCTCCTGGTAATACTCCAGCCTTTGCGAGCCAAGCGTGTCAGCGTACTGCTCCACTTCGTGCTTCCGTAGAAGTAGCTCTTCGTCTTTCAACTTCACTTCTTCCTGGTACTGCTTCTGTCTTGCAAGCAGTTCCTTCAGATGTCTCCTGTGGTCGACCTCGGAGCTTCTCCTCAAGATTCTGCAGTGTAGACTCGTACTCGGCACGAACAGTCTCCACTACATCTTTCTGCCTAGACTTCTTCTCAGGGAGCATAGACTCATATTCGGCGCGTGCCCCTTCCGCCTCTCGTCGCAACGTCGCATTCTCCTCTGCAAGTCGTCTAATTGCAGTGCTTGGGTCAACCGCCGAGTTCAACCTGGCCCTTGTGATGCTCTCTGCAAGCTCTACGATTTCGTCCCTTTCTTTCTTGAGGGAATCAAGTGCACTGCGGAGTGACTCTGTCTTTTTCTGCTCTTCCTCGAGGGCAGAGGACACCTTTAGGACCTCTTCACCGTGTTTGTTGATAAGCTCTGCCATTTCGGCAGAAGCCTTCACCTTCTGTTCGTTGGTATACTGGCTAAGAGCCTGTTCTTTTTCCCAGAGGCTGCAACGAAGGACGTCCAGCACTTCCGTCATGCTTCTCCGCTCGTCAGCTAGCCTTGCCTCCACCGTTTTCTCTAGCTGCTTCACTTCTTCCCGACGCTTGCTCAGCAGTTCCTTGGTACGTACCACCTGCTCAGAGAGGAGTGCCGTTTTCTCCCGAGAATGCTACTCCTCGAGGCTTGCCTTGACGTCCAGCAGAACACGACAGTAACATGACTGAATTCTGCCTTCTGCTAATGCAACTGCAGTCTGCAAAAAAACACATGATGTGAGGTTCATAAACTGGAAAGTAGATGTTTTCTCTTCCTGATTTTCAATTTCACCAGGAGTAGATGCTGTACACTGTGCTGTCGGTTGTTTGCTTCGGCACATAGACGTCGCATGCCATTTTTGACATATCTTGCACCTAATGTTTGCCTTACATATTTTAGCAGTATGGCGAGGCCTGGTACAGCGGGAACATCTGTTTGCCTTTTTGAGCTTTATTTTCTTCTCTTCATAAGGTATCCTTTTTCCACAATCATCAGTATAATGAGTAGTATTCTCGCAAAATATGCAAAACTTTGCAGCTGTACATTGAAAATTAACAATTCTTGTCTGCTGCTTACTGTCCGTTCTGATGCCGTAGCTTTCTCTCCTTTCTGTCGACAATTCCTCTCTGCACTCTACCTGATCTTCTATGTATTTCATCAAGCGCCTGAGAATATCTTCTTGACGTAAATCCACGTTCTGGTATTGCGCTGAAGATCTACTGATTACTTCTCCTTGTTTTAACTGGAATACAATGTACAGATCCACTGGCAAAGCTCTTTTCAGGATCGGAAGCAACATCGATGCATAGGACTCAGTTTTCAATCCTAAGGATTCCAATCCACGTATGTGCACTTGCACCTTTCCTGACAGCTTTCTTAAACCATCATGGTCATTGCAGCTTGCTACTGTATTCAAGTTAGTTAATTCTTTCATATGCATTTCTACCAGCACGTCATCTTTTCCGTACTTCTGCTTAAGTAGGTCAATAGTAGCTGTCGGAAAACTGTAGCCCCTCCACGGCAGCTGCCGCTTTTCTGGTTAGTGATGACAGAAGGTACGTAAATTCCTTATTTTCGTTCAAGTCGGTTCTTTCATGTACAGCTGTTTCAAATTGCCGCCGAAAGCTCTGCCATTTCATTTTATCGCCGTCGAACTTCATCAATTCTAGCATTTGGTAACTTCACTATTTTTGTTTGCTGCGATTGTCGAGCTTCGCCATTAAATTTGGGTTGCTCCCTCACTGTTTGCCGTATTTCTTGTCGAGAAAGGTACGCGTTCATGCTGTGCAGAGCACTTATTATCTTTAACTCGTACTCCGTGGTTTTCACAAATTCCGAGTCAGCTGTTTCAGGTGTTATGAACCGTTCCATCTGCTCGTCTGCTTTCCTTAGCGAGTCTGCAATACCTTTTATCTGGCTGGCTATCAGCGACATCGCTGTAGGATCCTAATTTTTCTCCAGTTTCTTCTCGGCATCGCTCACTAAGTTGGTTATTTGTGTCCTCAACGCTTTTCGCTTTTTCAAAATCACTTCTCTTTTCATCTTGAATAACTAAGGAAACTGCATGTCACTTACAGATTCTAGCGGCGAAACGTCATCTGTTTCGTGGTCGCCCTCTGTATCCGTGCCGCTTCTTGCTGTCAATTTCTCGCCTCGCTGCCGCTGGTTCGCCTGCGGGCCTCCTCTTCATCCGTCTACTGTGGCCAGTCCATCGTTCTGGTAGTCCGTGGCCAGTCGGAAGAGGAGTAGCCGCTATCCTGGTCATGGCATCATGTTGCAGAAATGAGACGAGACAGCTGCGTTCGATGCGAACGAAATCAAGATTAATCTTTTTCTTTATTGCTTTTCTTTAGCGCGCGCGCCTCTGGAGCCCGCCGTATTCTTTCTCTTGTTGTCCGCTCCCATGAGTTTCAACACCAGTTGTTTAATTCGCTCCGCGCACCGCAGTAATCCATGTCTGTCGCCTGCTTTTTTCGTACCGTTTTCTTGTGAATTGCCAGAATTTCACCGGTGGCATCAACCCTTTCGTGTTTACATTGCAGTCGTGACAGTTAACAACACAATAATAATTTGCGGTCATCCGAAGAGGCGCCGTCGCGAACAAGAGACGTTTCGCGCGCAGCGCGAACTGAACGCGGGCGCGACCGTGAAGGGAAGCGGCGCGGAAACCTACACCTGTATGAGATGAAATCGTTCCGCCAGGGGAGAAACGTACGCCGGCGTCTAGGATGAAACTTGGCGTGCGGTCGTCCATATATACACCTGTATATACGAAAACTTTCGTTGACGGGCAAATCGGAAGTCTGCGAACCCGGATTTTGCTATGGCACGGAGCTCATAACGCGCTACTTTAACTTCAAAATGATAATAGCAGTAATAAGCTCCACTATGTGCTCGCTTTGACCACAGGAGGGGCGCATGTAAATCAGTTGGCACGCCTCGGCGGCGCGTTTCAGGAGGTTCTGATGTGATCTTGGATTGTAGCGCAAAGTGACACGGGACACACTAGAAGCAGACAGGACGAGCGCTAACTCTCAATAAAATTTCTATTAGAACGAAGAATATATATATATATATATATATATATATATATATATATATATATTGTGACGAAGAAGATCGGCAGGCTAAAAAGCCTCGTTGCCATCGCGTGGCTCGTACCCAGTTCGTTCGGTGGCTGCGCCCTACCTGCTGTTGCCGTGTTGGTTGCTGCTTCTCTACGACCCGAATAAACCCCCTTTACAATTGGTGGAGCTGCTGGGTACAACCGGAATTATGGAACTTCGCAACCGGACACTGCAGCCTGTCTTCATTATGCCGGAAGTCGGACCACTGCAACCACAACCCGCTGCCCCAATGACTACCGTGGTCTGCCCCGGCCCGTTGCGTCAACGCGACCCACCCATCTTCAGCGGTACCGAAGACCATGACGTAGAAGACTGGCTCGCTGACTACGACCGGGTGAGCATCCACAACCATTGGGACGACACCAAAAAGCTGAATTACGTATCCTTTTATTTGAGCGGTGTCGCCAGCTTGTGGCACCGCAACCATGAATGTTATCTCACGACGTGGCCAGCCTTCAAAACTAACGTGACGGAGGTATTCGGGCGCCCCGCCGTTCGCAAGCTTCGCGCCGAGCGACGTTTGCGCAGTCGTGCGCAACAGTGCGGGGAGACATTTACAAATTATATAGAAGATGTTGTCGACCTCTGCAACCGCGTTGACGTCACAATGGCTGATGCCGAGAAGATCCGCCATATCTTAAAAGGCACTGAAGACGACGCCTTCCAGATGCTGTTAGCGAAAAATCCGGCGAAAGTCTCTGAACTCGTCAGTCCCTGCCAAAGCTTCGACGAACTCCGCAAACAACGCCTAGCCACCCACCAATCTCCCTCTCAGGCGACTTCAATGTCGAGCTTGGCTGTGTCCCCGGATAACACGTCGCTACTGCTACAGATCAAGGAGTTCGTCCGTGAAGAGGTGGCTCGTCAGCTTTCTCTGATTCCCCTTACACATGGCCAGTCGAATGCTCCGTTGGCACCCGCTCTCCAATCTGTCATCAAGGAGCAGGTAGCCGACCACATTCCACCTTCTCTTCAGTAGGCTCCGGTTGCCGCTCCCCTGACGTACGCCGAAGTCGCTTCGAGGCCGGCACCACAGGTCCCCTTCGCCCGCCTTTGCGCCCGCCCGTATCCGCTCCAGTCCGGCCACTGGTGCAGTATGCACGACCTCAAGATCATTGAAGCACGGAAGACAATCGCCCGATTTGTTTTTATTGTGGCCGTGCTGGACACGTAGCACGTCACTGTCGCCTGCTTACACCGAACGTCCCCAACAATGTGCGTCCATATGCGCCGCGTTTCCAACAACGCCGCAACTATTCGGACACCTTTGAATCTCCTCCTGCTGTCGACACCGCATTCTCCGCCGCTCGCCGTTCACCTTCTCCTCGCCGCCGCTCGCTTTCCCCCATGCACCGGCGTCGGAACCCTTTGCGCCAGGCAAACTAAATATCGCAGTTCAGGAGGCGAGAACTGCGGTGCCAGCGAAATGTATAAGGCCTCACATTTCCCCGAAGAACGTTATTGAAGTCGCAATAGAAGGAACATTGACGCTAGCACTTGTCGACACCGGCGCTGCACTTTCAGCGATGGATGCCCGTATTTGCCGCAAGATAGGAAAAGTGACGATGCCGCTTTCTGGACTGTCTCTTCGAACTGCCAACGCGCAGCACGTCGAGCCATCCGGCGCCTGCACTGCTCGTGTGGTAATTCAGGACGTCCTCTATATCATAGAATTCATCGTGTTGCCATCATGTTCACACGACGTCATATTAGGTTGGGACTTTCTCTCCACACATCATGCGATCATTGACTGCGCCCGCGCCGAAATCGAGCTGTTTCAGTTTTCGACTGATATTATCACTGACCATAAGGACCATTGCCGCAAAATCTCTGTTTCAGAAGACACCGTTATACCTGCCTGGTCTTCCACCCTTGTCAGTATCTCTTGTGACTATGTAGATGACGGCACAGTACTCTTCGCTCCGTCTGAACTCATAGTTTGCCGCCGTTCACTACCACTGCCGTTTGCTGTCCTCGAGTTCCAAGCTGGCGCCTCTCTCATGTGCGTCTCAAACCCATCGGCTGAACCAATTACTTTACGCTGCCGTGAAAGCCTTGGCAGAGCAGAGCTACTGACCTCATCTTCAATATTTGACACGATGGACGACTCCACTTATATTGCTGCTCTCGAGGCATCGCGTCCACAGTCACTACCGCGTTCTTTTACGCCAGCTATTGCCAGTGACCTTACGACGACGCAGCGCGACGAACTTCTTCGCTTGCTCCAAGGCTTCTCTTCCTTTTTTGATTGCCAAGCAACATCACTCGGCCGCACAACGACTGTTTCGCACACTATCGACACTGGGAGCCATGCACCAATTCGACAGCGTCCCTACCGAGTATCGGCGACTGAAAGACGCGTTATCAATGACCAGGTGAACGATATGCTCAATCGCGGTGTCATCCAGCCTTCTAGTAGTCCTTGGGCATCACCAGTCGTCCTAGTTAAAAAGAAAGACGACACCATACGATTTTGCGTCGATTATCGAAGGCTTAACAAGATTACCCGAAAGGATGTATACCCGTTGCCACGTATTGACGACGCACTTGACTGTTTGCAAGGAGCGGAGTTTTTTTCCTCCTTAGATCTCCGCTCTGGCTACTGGCAGGTGCCCATGGCTGACGCTGACTGTTCTAAAACCGCGTTTGTAACACCAGATGGCTTGTATGAATTCAATGCGCCCGCCACCTTCGAACGGATGATGGACGGCATCCTACGTGGCCTGAAGTGGCATACTTGCCTCTGCTACCTCGACGACGTTGTCGTCTTTTCCCCTGATTTTCCGACCCCTCTTCGGCGTTTACATCAAGTTTTGAGCTGTCTCCGGAATGCTGGTCTACAGCTTAACTTAAGAAAGTGCCGATTTGCAGCTCGAAAACTGACTATATTAGGCCACGTTGTCTCCAAAGAAGGCATTCTTCCTGATCCTGATAAACTTCGCGCCGTATCCGAATTTCCGAAGCCCACTAACTTGAAAGCACTACGCAGCTTCATTGGCCTATGCTCCTATTTTCGACGTTTCATTCGCAATTTTGCTACAGTGATCACACCACTTAACCAACTTCTTCAAGGCGACAATAAACTTTCTGCTTGGTCGGAAGCCTCTGATGATGCCTTTACGACTCTTCGTCACTTCTATTAGGGTTGGCGTCTGACACCACGTGGCGAGAGGTCATTCACCCTACCCCTGAGCCGGAGTCCACGAGCAACCTCATCCCCGTCGCCTCTCATGGTCGTGGCATCACGTGTGCTGACCTCATCCCCGTCGCCTCTCATGGTCGTGGCATCGTGTGTGCTTACCGCATCCCCTTCCCCCTCCTGAGCCGGAGCCCACGGGGGCCCTCTCTCCGTGCCTGTTACGTGTCATTCGACGGAAGCAAGATCCCGCCCACAACTTGTAGAGAACCTATTTAAGGGGCTCCGAAATGTACTTTGTGAGACTTCATACTTGAGACTTCATACTTGAGACTTCATACTTAATGCTCTTCTTATTTTCTTTCAACTACCTTTGAATAAATAGTGCAAGTTTCGCACTAGCAAATCGTCTCGCCCTTGCTTGGTCGCCATCATCTACCGGATGCCTGCAGCCCGCCGACAACGCCACGCTACCCAATAAGTAATGTCGGTCGAGCTTAGATAGGCAGGCGCCGCTACTTCTCGGCAGCAGTACGGTACGCTACCCTGGAGTACGCAACACCTCCTCACGTCTCCGCCAGTCTTGCGCCATTTTGATCCAAGCGCACCTAAAGAACTTCACACTGTCGCCAGTGCTGTCGGGCATGGTGCCGTGCTCGCACAACGCAAGAACACTAATGCCGAATACGTAGTCGCTTATGCTAGTCGTGCCCTCACGAAACCTGAGGCCAATTACTCAGTCACAGAAAAAGAGTGCCTGGCTATCGTATGGGCTCTTCAAAAATTTCTCCCATATCTCTACGGTCGACGCTTTGATGTGGTGACGGATCATCACGCTCATTGTTGGTTGTCCAACCTAAAATACCCGTCGGGCCGCCTCGCTCGGTGGGCCCTCCGAATCCAGAAATATGATATCCGTGTCGTCTATCGTTCTGGACGCAAACACTCTGACGCCGATGCCCTCTCGCGCTCCCCAGTTACTTCAGACAGCAGCACTTCTACTTATAGACATGACATCTCACCACTTGACATCCTGGACATGGCATCGGTGCAACGAAAAGACCCATGGATCGTCATGCTATTCGACTTTTTGTCCAATCCTCCGGCAACTTCGGTACCTCGAGCGTCACGCCGACAGGCGCAGCATTTCACAATCCGCGACGGACTTTTATACCGCCGCAACTACCACAATGACGACCGGAAATGGCTGTTAGTAGTGCCTCGCCACCTACGACAAGATTTATGCTCCGCTTTTCATTCTGACCCGCAGTGTGGTCACGGCGGAGCGTCAAAAACCTACACACGGCTTCGCCTGCGATATTATTGGCGAGGGATGTACACCTTCGTCCACAAATACGTGCGCTCCTGCACTGCCTGCCAGCGACGCAAATGTGCCCCGCATCTCTCCACCGCACCTCTCCAACCACTTCCCTGCCCAGCTCAGCCATTCGACCGCGTCGGCATTGATATATACGGGCCTCTTCCATCTGCTGGCGCTGGCAACCGATGGATTGTTGTGGCCGTAGATCATTTGACACGGTATGCTGAAACCACCGCCTCGCCTGCTGCATCAGCAAAAGACATCACCTCGTTCATACTAAACAACTTCGTTCTCCGCCATGGCGCCCCTCGTGAACTGTTGAGCGATCGGGGCCGCGTATTCCTCTCAGACGTCCTGCAGTCACTCCTATCTGAATGCCAAATTATTCACCGCACTACTACTGCTTATCATCCACAGACCAATGGCTTAACAGAACGATTAAACAGAACTCTTGGTGACATGCTATCAATGTATGTTGCATCTGACCACTCCAACTGGGATCTTGTACTTCCGTTCGTCACTTACGCATATAACACTGCCTCTCAAGCCACTACTGGATTCTCGCCATTCTTTCTTCTTTACGGCCGCCATCCCTCCAGCACCATTGATACTGTTCTCCCGTACCGGCCGGACCTTGCTGAATGCTCACCTGTTTCTGCGATTGCTCAGCACGCCGAGAAATGCCGACAACTGGCCCGTTCTTTGACGTCTGCTGAATAGTGCCGCCAAAAAGAGCGCCATGACCTCAATCCTCCCCCTCACCCCTTCCCCATCGACTCACTCGTGTGGCTTTGGGTCCCGCCTGTTGCTGCTCCTGGCCTTTCGTCCAGGCTCCTCCCGAAGTACCACGGGCGCTACCGCGTGGTTGCACAAACATCACCAGTGAACTACGTGGTCGAACCCGTATCGCCATCTCCCGATTTCCGTCGACGAGGGCGAGAGACTGTACACATTGACCGGCTGAAGCAGTACTACGATCCGCCCACCTCTTCCTAGGTCGCCAGGATGGCTACTCTTCAATGCCGGGGGTGATTGTGACGAAGAAGATCGGCAGGGTAAAAAGCCCCGTTGCCATCGCGTGGTTCGTACTCAGTTCGTTCGCTGGCTGCGCCCTACCTGCTGTTGCCGTGTTGGTCGCTGCTTCTCTACGACCCAAATAAACCCCTTTACAATATATATATATATATATATATATATATATATATATATACAGTGATGTAGCCGGACCCCGGCCGAAACGTGAAGAAACCGCTTCATACGCGCGTCTACTTCACTGTGAATATTTACCCGGACCCACAACTGCTTTTTTACTGGTACACACACACACACACACACACACACAAACACACAAACACACACACACATATATATATATATATATATATATATATATATATATATATATATATATATATATATATATATATATATATATATATATATATATATATATATATATAGGTGATTGCAAAAGCCGCAGCATAAGAACATGACAAGGTATAAAAACGTCAGTTAAACATATCAAGAGGTAAGGCATTCAAAGAAAGAAACAACAGAAAGACACTACTTCAGATTACATAGGGCATGGCAAATGGCCTGCAGAAAACATACCTAAGCTGGCATTACTGTCTATGCAGGTTTTGTGTTGGATCATAGGAGCGACGACTACGAGCGACACAAACTGGCTACCTATCAACGGAACTTATCGGGATACTGCAAGCAACGCGTGGGAGGATCGGCTGTCATCAGCGGTGACGTCACCTCTGGCTCGACTACAAAAGGAGCAGCACATCCAGGAAGCCTTCAGAGGGCACGGCACATGGCCTGCAGAAAACGTGCCTAAGCTGGCATTACTGTCTATGCAGGTTCGTTACCACTCCAATGCGGCATGTTACCGAAGTTACAATCAATTTTTGTTGGTATTGCCGTGTACTCACAACTGTATTGCTAGTGTCATTGATTGCTGGTCAGCAGTGCTGATGCTTTTGATGTCAGGTGACGTTAAGGAAAACCCCGGGCCAGAGACAGCTGACATGTTGGAGCAAATCTTACAATATCAGGCTACATTTGAATCTAAGATAGATGCTATAAAGGAGGAGGCATCCGATTTAAATACAAAAACTGAAAAATTCACCGGCTATCTTAAGGTTATTGAGGAAATGGGTGAGCGTATTACTAGCCTGGAAAATAAAGTTCGGCAAGAGGGACAGAAATTAATTGACTATGAAAACAGGAGCAGACGCAATAACCTTATCGTTTTCGGGCTACCAGAAACTTCTGGTGAAACCGAATCAGACTTGAGAGGAGCCGTTGTTAGTAATCTGTTCGAAGTAAAATTGGGCGTTATAGTGAAATCAGCAGACCGAATTCACCGGCTGGGTAAGGAAAAACCAAATAGTTCAAGACCAGTCATTATGAATTTTTATAATCACTCGGAAAAGGAAAATGCTATCAAAAACGGTGGAAAGGTAAAGGGGTCTACCATTAGCATCAGCAATGATTACGCGAAGGAAACACTCGATGTCAGGAAGAAGTTGTGGCGAAGCAGCGAAGCAGAAAGAGCAAATGGCGCAAAACTGAAGGTGATTGATGATAAGCTTAACGTAAACGGTGAGCTCTACGAATGGGATCGAAAACGGAACATTGGTTGTCAGTGCAAGCGTAGACAAGATAAACCAAAACGTCACGACGGCTCTCAAGCTTTAGCTCATCGCGGATCGCATATGCCTGGAGCGGTGGATAGTAGGGGCAGGATCCCACCTCAGCCGGCGCGATTATAGCTCAAATTTCTTTAAATAAATTCGCGAAGCATTGTAAACAAAGTAACAGATTTAGAATACTTACTTATTACATACAGTACCCATATTATGGTCATAACAGAGACATGGCTGAATAGTGTCATAACGGATAACTGCATTGTACCACCGGGATACAAGATTTTTCGATGGGATAGGGACACTCGAGGTGGTGGCGTGGCGGTGATAACTAAAAGCCCAATGGTGGCAATAAAAGCGGATTGCCATTTACCAGAAACAGTGTGGTGCAAGGTGAATTACGCCATCATTACGTATCTTATTGGGGCCGTCTACAGACCACCTAGCACTTCGCCCGAGTTTCTAGATGACTTAAATATGTGTTTGTGTGATCATGTAAATGGAAACACAAGACTAGTAATGGCTGGAGACCTCAACTTACCGCATATTAACTAGGAAAGCTTTTCAACTGGTCATGTAGAAACCCGTAGCGCTGATAGGCTATTAGAGCTAATGTTTTCTCATAATCTCACAGAAATTGTAAAAGACTGCACAAGAATCACCCCTACGTCACAGTCATTGTTAGACTTGGTTTTCATATCACGTAAAGTGGCCGATTACGCCGTATCAGTTGAGGACGGTATGTCGGACCACAGAAGGGTTGTGGTTGACGCGTCCTGTGACACCTGCATTCGAGCAAAGCGTCATGTTTATGCACATGTTAAAGACTACGGTCATGCTGATGATACGAGTATCATTGACTTTTAGAAACGTCGCTTAGCGAATTTGAGATGATATCAAGGCTTAATTCGGTTGAACAGCTTTGGAAACGTTTTAAGAAAATTGTGCAGTACTGTTTAGATAACTGTGTACCTACTCGCACTAAAAGAACAAAACGAAGAAACCCATGGATAAGCCGAAAAATAATTCAGATGAAGCGCAGAATAAAAAGATTGCGCAAAAATAAAAGGTTCCCGATGGAAATATCGCGTGCAAAAGAAAACTTGAAGACAGAGATGGCGCAGTCTAAAAAAACAACTTTTTAATAACACCCTCACTAACTTTCTGAAGAGCTCACCACGAAAGTTCTGGCTGTTCTTTAAGGAAACGAATGAAGGAATTTAACAGATTGTAGAAGGAACGGAAGTAATTACGGAAAAGCCTGATATCGCTCACAGATTCAATCGATATTTCCACTCAGTGTTCTGTACGGACCAGGATGACAACAAAGAATATGAATCGGCTCCTACGTTGCCACTTCAAGCAGGTAATATTAATATTAACGAGAAGGCTCCTTCTCGTTAATATTGTTCAGCTGCTCCTTCTGGACACAAAAAGTTATGTGGGCCTGACGGTATACCGAATGAATTTCTGCGACGATTCGCGGAGTGGTTGACGTATTACCTAGTAATTATATTTCAGAAGTCTTTAAAATGCCACTCGCTACCTCAAGATTGGCGTAGAGCAGTTGTGGTCCCAATTTTCAAAGGCGGCAATAGAACAATGTTGAGCAATTATAGGCCTGCGTCTCTCACATCGGTGTGTTGTAAAATATTTGAGCATATAGTGCCAAATACATCAGACAACTTCTGGAATAAAATGACTTAATATGTCAGTTTCAGCATGGACTCCGCAGTGGCCTTTCAACTGTAACGCAGTTGATCGAAACGATTGATGATTTCTGTGTTGCTATAGATGCCTGTGTACAAGTCGATGTTATATGCATAGATTTTGCGAAGGCTTTTCACAAAGTTTCACACCGTAAACTGCTCTTCAAGCTTCGCAATGTCGGTCTTAGTGCGGATATTCTCGATTGGATAGGAGCGTATTTAACTGATCGCCAACAAGCGTCAGAGTGGCAGATAGTATTTCAGGAAATCGTGAGGTGTATTCGGGCGTGCCGCAGGGTTCCGTACTAGGGCCACTACTTTTTCTGCTATACATTGATGATATCTCAGCGGTTGTCCAATCACCTGTAAAAATTAGGCTTTTCGCAGATGATTGCCTAATTTATTGTCCGGTAACATGCAGGGAAGATAAATTTAATATCAACCAGTGCCTTTAAAGCTTAAGCTCATGGTGTCAAAAATGGGGTATGGAAATTAATTTAAAAAAAACCACTTACCCACATAACAAAAAGAAAGGAATGATCTCGTTCACATATGATATTGCTGAGAATATTCTGGTAAAAGTATGTAGCTTCAAATATTGGGGTATAACCATAACAGATAAATTGAACTGGCGTCCTCATGTTGAAAATATTTGTCAATCAACATGCAGGAAGTTGGGCTACTTGCAAAGGAAATTACGCCAGGCGACGAAAGAAGCCAAGTTGATTGCATACAAGACATATATCCGTCTGAGCCTAGAATACGCTGGTGCTGTGTGGAGCCCCCATCAAAAGGTTTTAAAACATAAACTAGAACGAATTCAAAGTATGTCAGTTCGCTTTATCTGCTCTAAATATCGACGACGTGACTCGGTAACTGAAATGTTAAAAATATGTAACTTGGAACCACTGGAATCAAGAAAGCAGAAGCAGCGATTGAAATTGCTTTTTCAAATACTACACGCAGATGTGAAAATAAACAAGGATGATTATCTGACGCTCTTTAAGAAGAGGTTACCACGAACAACACGCAGTACATTCGTGCAACCAACAATAGCTCGAACAGACTTATTCCGCTTTTCTTTCTTTCCTGAACTTATTAAAATGTGGAATGAATTACCGAATGATGTGGTACAAAAATGCTATGAGTGATATTGAGGTTGGCCTTGATAAGTATTCTGCTCACACTGTATAGCTTATATTTGTTCCTTGCATGTAACTGTGCGTTTTTTTTTTCTACTAATGTTCTCCTACAAATGATCTTCAATGTTTGTTCTATGTACAATTCAATTACTGACCCTCCCTGTAACGACTCTAAAGTGGGGGTTAACAGTATGACTAAATAAATAAATAAACAAATAAATAAAGATTAACACACGTGTTGTGAGGATACTGAAATTCGCATTCTAACAGAGACAAAGATGCATGGATAACCCAAATGTCTCCTAATCTTTTGATGTGGAATGCCCCGATTATTTCCCGTGCGGTTCGCCATTTGTCTGGAAAGAATTTTTGTCTTCAAAGAAAGGTATACAACCGCAACTGAAACAATGTGGCGCTAAATGGGAAGCATTAGGGTTGTTTAGTGAATGTTTGTGTTCTTGTAGTCTAATACTATTGCACCTGCCGCTCTGTCCAATTTTAGAACGTGAATTCGCGCTGGCAGTGACGGCGTCACTGCCAGCTCACTGCGTCTGAGTCGGACAGCCGTCGGACGCTGTTGTGGCGCTGCCCCTTGACGCGCCACTTCGTCAAAGCTGTTCTTTTCCAGGTAGGATACACGCCTGCGTGCTTCTCCTAATGAAATATTCTCTGTTACTTTTATCGTGACGATTTCTTTTCCTTTTTCTCGAGGATGGGCAGGACCGCGAGTACGCGGCGTGGACTATTCTCGCAATTTTCAGATGGGTGTTCTCAGCACTATATTTAGCGCAAGCCTGGCTGCTTCGGCAGTTTTGCGAACTGTGGCCAAATTTTTGGCAATTAAAGCATCGGAGAGGATTAGGGATGTACGGTCAGATCCGGATCTTTATGTACCCAGCCTCAATTGTCTCAGGTAGCAGACTTGATGGAAAGTTTAGAATTGGGTGCTTTGCTTTGATCTTCTTGCCATCGCACCTCATCTTAATTGTCTTGACATGATCACATTTTGATCACTCCAGCCTTCCAGTAGTTCATCCTCACTCAGCTCAATGGGATCAGCATCGGAAACGACTCCGTGGCTGGTGGTCATTGTGCGGTACGGTTTGACTGTCACTGGGTGATTCCCGAATGACACTAGAGAGTTGTTCGTGTTTGTTTTCGCGGAGTTCTGAAAGGAGATCGCCGTTTGTCAACTTGGAGACTTTATAACCAGGGCCAAAGGCTTCAGTAAGTGTCTCTGCAACCAGAAAAGGCGAGATCATTCTCGCTGCTTTTCCTTTCTTCTCTGAATGTTTTACATGAAATCGTGAAAAATTCTCAATGTTTCGGCGAAGAAGCTTAAAAACTTCTTCGTTGCACCCTCGTTTCTTAGGGCGATTAAGGAGTGGGAGGAATGAGTTTTTCACATGTAAAGGCAAAGTGTTCGACAGGAATTCCAGCCCCCTACCATGGGGCCCAAAAAGGGGACGCTCCAAGACCTGGAAAGATAGGTCCTGCAAACGCCAGCTCTATGCCATTGGTTTAACCAAATATAGTATATCCAAGGTTGAGTACCCACACCAGGTTAACCCTTGCCGCCCGGAAAGTTTGAAGTGAGAAGAAGTGAAGAGAGGACAGGAAATGTTAATAGTAAGAGAGAAAGACGAAGATCTAGCATTTTTGTGCATGCTCTAATGTACCGTAATGCCGAAATAAAATGAAAATGAAAGAGGAGGACAGGAAAAGGCGACTGCCGATTTCCTCCAGGCGGGTCAATCAGGAGGTGCCGTATATGCGAAGCAGATGCCGAAGAGGTGTGTTGCCTCTGCCGCGGCCCTTAAATGTCCATACACTCACCATCGGCTCAACCCCCAGAATTTCCCTTTCCCCAGACACGGCTAAGCCGCGCAAGGCTACACGAGGGAGGGTGCAGTCCTCGTGTGTTCGGGTACGTGGTGTCGCAACACACCAAACGCCAGCTGACGCAGACGCCCCTGCGGGGTTTTTCTTGTCATGACTAGCAGCGGTGTAAAAACGGCTTTCAGATCTACAGCTCTTCAGTATGAGATTCCTGTATTCTGGTGGCAATACATAATATTTGTAAAGCGAGCAAAAGATACACCCTTGCGCAATAGCAATCCTTTCATAGATGGGTCACATACCGCAAAAAAAATGTATGGCATCAATTTCAATGTAGACAGAGTTGGAAGTGCAGCACCCATGTGTGTCTCCGTTGTAGTCTACTGCGCTGTAAAAACTTAAGCTCACCAGTCGTTGTGGTGTCAACCTCTCTTCTTGTCCTGAGCGTTTTGTGACTGGTTTATTCCTTGAAGTATGTACCAACTGGCCCGGATTTCAACCCATCTGCAAAAACTTCTATGTCACGTAGTATCCATGTAATGGGCACAAATACAGGAATATAAGTAGATGGCCTACTTTTCTCACCAATTTCATGTGCACTGTTCCTATACACCAACCAATGCACACTTCCCTCTCTAAAAAGTTACAACACTTTGGGGTGTATATTGTTCTCTAGCAATAACTGTAATCTGTCTGGCTTGAGTTTCCTTTCTTGAAAACTCTGCGCTTGCTAATTTCCTGTCAAGAATGGTATGTCAATATGATAGTACGCATGCCATTTGCGACCTGGAGGTACAGGGCACTCAGCGCTAAAGAAAAGAAAGCCATGCAAGATGACGAATATTGTTTGGGGACAAAATAAATGCTAAATCGTGCAAACTTTTTCTGGAGTGTATCACTACACACACACACCGGTGCTGTCTGCAGCATGGCACTCCAGTTCTCTAAAGACCAATCACACGACCGTATCGACTTAAGAGCATCGACTTTTTGGCTAGTTAGTTACGCATAGCAGATCACGGTCAAGCGCACACAAACAAGGACAATGTGAGGAGCAGACAGCACAAGCGCTTACTTCCAACTGGTCGTGTGCTTACAAAGTCAGCACTTGTGTCTCGCCCTTGTTACTTTGTGGATGCATGTGTTTGGGCTATTACAATTTTTAAGTAAAAAAATTGCATCATTTAAACCCTTTCCTTCATGACGTCACAAGACCGAATTGCCATCACGTTGGCATGCTCAGAAACTTAGTTTCTTTGGACGACAGAAAAACAGAAGGTGCGCTGACACACGACACATGCGCCTTTCTAATGCAATCTGCTTCAATTATCTCCCTGACATGCTGATTCTTAGTTTTGGCTACTATCTTACACATGTTGAACAAGGGTTTACACGGCTTCTTGTTCTGTATTCCACAGTGATGACAATGTACAGAAACATTCCCATAACGGTAATTCTCCACCTTCGTCGTGTGTTCTAGAAGTATTTCACTGAGACACCTTCCAGTCTGACCGATATCACTGGAACCACACGATAAAGGAACTTCACGTACCACGCCTGACACATACTTTACGAAAGGCTCACGACGTTTAATACTACACGGCTCTTTCTTTTTCTGTAAAGGATTACTAATATGGTAAGATTTCCCTAGCTTCTCAGGGGCGGAAAGTACTACTATGATATTGCTACGATTTCCTATTCTTTAAGGCGGTGCGAGGTATTGTGGATGTACGGAATTACTAAAGTGCGTACTCTATTTCCATCTTGAAAGCATCTTTGAGTTTTTTTATCCTTTTTTCAACTTCCCCTCAGCCACAGATACTAGAACACTGTCAGGATACCCTGCCGAGAAATGTAGAAATGTCGCGCGACAAAAGTCGAAACGCGAGTGATACGACTTTCGTCGGCAGGGTATCCTGACAGTGTTCTAGTATCAATAGCTGAGGGGAAGTTGAAAAAAGGATAAAAAAACTCAAAGATGCTTTCAAGATGGAAATAGAGTACGCACTTTAGTAATTCCGTACATCCACAATACCTCGCACCGCCTAAAAAGAACAGGAAATCGTAGCAATATCATAATAGTGCTTTCCGCCCCTTAGAAGCTAGGGAAGCTTTGCCAAATGACTAATCCTTTCAAGAAAAAGAAAGGGCCATGTACTGTCAAACATCGTGATCCTTTTGTAACATGCGTGTCTGGCGTGGTATATGAAGTTCCCTTATCGTGTGGTTCCAGCTATATCGGTCAGACTGGAAGGTGTAAGGTGTCTGAGTGGAAGACTTCTAGAACACACGAGAAAGGTGGAGAATCACCGCTATGGGAATCTTTGCACATTGTCATGACTGTGGAATACAGATCAAGAAGCCGTGTAAACTCTTGTTCATCAATCAATCAATCAATCAATCAATCAATCAATCAATCAATCAATATTTATTTTTGACAAAATCAAATACAAGATGGGTATAAGTACACATTCGGAGGTCCCGAAGTAACAACTGTCGGGGGGACCTCCTAACAAAACATGAAAAAGGGATAGTAGGATCGTGGCAAACAGTGAGTCATGTCATATATTATACAATTTCTACATCGGGAATAAACGATAAGAGAGAGAAAAAAAATCTGTTAACAATATCACAACTATATTCACAGAGTTAAAAAGAAGAAAAAAAATGAAAAAATCTTAAACATAGCATGCAACAATTCAAACGAGGATAAATGGCACGTAAAGCTAACAACGAGGAGAAGTATCAATTAAGGCAAAATTTAGTAACTCGGTAATTGAAAAGTACATTGCGTAATCGTAAAGTGAACAAGATCTAATTAATTCTAGGTTTGTTAAATTATGCTACGCGTCAGCTAAAGTGTTCATGAAATGCTCCTTCGTTCTACGCTTGAATGATAATAATGTAGATGTCTTCATATCAGATGGTATAGAATTCCAAACAGAAATGCCTGAAAACGCGACGGTAAATTTCCCATAGTTAGTTCTTGCTTTTGGACGGAGAAGATTGAGTTGTGCTGAAAATCTTGTGTTGTTATAATTGATGAGGCTAGAGCGACTAAAACCTGGAATATTAAACTTGGTATTTATAAGACGAAACATAAGTAGCGGCAGCTTATGATTGAATAACATGCGTAAAGGTAAAACATTTAGGGAACGGAATATTGGAGCAGAGGGAGATGTATGCGATTGGAATGCAAATAATCGTAATGCCTGCTTTTGCAAAACTTCTAACTGATGAACATATGTGGTATATGTATTACCCCAAGATGACAGGCAGTATGAGAGATGACTGTGTATATACGCGTAATATAAAGACATGAGAATGGTTTGCTGAAAAAAAGAGCGAGTTTTTAATATGATGTGAATACCAAATGAGATTTTTTGAATAAGTGATTGAATATGGTACTGGAACTTTAGGTTCTCATCTAGTACTACACCAAGAAATTTAGTAGACGTGGATCTTGCAAATACATTATTATTATAACATGTGTAGGATAGTAGCCAAAAATAAGAATCAGGATGTTAGGGAGATAATTGAAGCAGGTTGCAATATAAATGCGTGTGTGTCGTGTGCTAGCGCACGTTCTGTTTTTCTGTCGTCCAAAGAAACTAAGTTTCTGAGCATGCCCACCTGATGTCGGCATTTCGATCTTGTGACCTCATGAAGGAAAGTGTTCAAATTATGCAATTTTGTAAGCACACGACCAGTTGTAAGTAAGCGCTTGTGTTGTCTGCTCCTCACTTTGTCCTTATTTGTGCCGCAATTAATGAATTTCCTGCACCTCACTACTCTATAAAAACAATGGAAAGCCTCAGAGCATTCCGAATAATTTACTATGAAATATTTTCTATGAGCACTTTCAGTTTTGTTCCAAGAAGGTGTCTGCACTGTCACACCATAGCGCTGAAGATGGTCATGTAGGACATTGCTACATTTTGCAACTCCTAGCGGCTCACGAAGTCGACTGCTATGCTGTTACTCATTGTGCGGCCCGATGTAGCAGCATAACAGACGACACTTCTCTCGAGACTGTTGTCCTTCTCAGGACACCATGTCATCATGTCGGTCTTTTTGAAAAGATGTTGAGGCGTTACACAGAAACTTACAAGATTTTGAGCAACTTAGCAACAAACTGTGACAGACTATGTCAACACAAACTTCTTCATCTGGGCGCCCGTCTCAATACATTAAGATGTGCTTGCACCTGTCGGTATGCGATTTTGATTATACGTACAGCGTGAGAAGGAAGAACACATAGGCACAACAAATTTAATGATTATCACCAGCTCTACCCCTATTTCTCCTGTGCTTTCGCGCTGCACCGCCTAATCTGCAGCTGCATCTTGTGCATGCAATAGTACGGACCACTCTTGGCGCCAATGTAGTTGCCCCTCCCATCTGCGAGGAAAGACTGGTCACTCTCAAAGCTGACCTAGTCGATGCAGCGCATGTTGATCATCACGTCCTGCGTCAGCGGTAGGTACATGGTGCAGCCACGCGGCTTCCAGTCCTCCATGTGGAACACAGACGCATTGTGTCGGATCGTCAGGAAGCTGCGGCCTGCAAACCAGTTCAGGAGCTGGTCACATTTATTCATTTATTTACACATTCATTTATTGATTTATTTATGCGGAAGCTATATATGCAAAAGGATACAAAGTTTAGAGAGTTGGTAGGGTAACACGATCTTGGATTGTAGCGCGATGGGACACGGACACAGACTAGCGCTCGTCCTGTCCGCTTCTAGTCTGTGTCCGTGTCCCTTCGCGGTGGAACCCAAGATCAGGATGAAGCTTTACATGGCTTGTGAGGCAGAAAATCCGGAGTTGGCGTGACCGAAAAGTGAGCCAATCGAGGCAGTCAATGACGTCAATTAAGGCGAAGTTAGTTAAGGCGGTGTTAATTAAAGCAGGTTTAATTATGATAGAGTTGTTTAAGAAATTGCGGTCACTGACCAAGTCAAGGTGAAAATAACACAGATGTTTCGTGACCCGTACTGGTTCCTTGATCACACTAAAAGTGGCCAAAAGCCGCAAGTCATTTTTATGCCAAAATGCGACGTGGACAACGGGTGCAGTTGCCAGGCAGATTTCCATCACTCCTATTGATATTGTTCTCCGTAGTTTGAATAAATAAAGATTGTAACAAGAGTCGCGTCATCAGACTCTTTTCCTTAGTTATTGTAGCAGCGTTTTCCCAATCTATGCGGTGACTGCAATTATCGGCGTATTCGGCAAGGGCGTTCGAGGCTTTTTTCTTGTTGGAGACGTCCCTTTGGTACCCTTTTAATCTGCTCGTGAATTTGGCGGTTTCGCCGATGTAACTGCAGGTGCAGTCTGCGCATGGTACCTTGTAGATGGCTCCGGGGTAATTCTTGCTTTCAAGCCGATTCTTTACGTTAACAAGCTGATTTCTCAGTTTGTTGGATGGCATGTGTGCTATTCTAAGATCGTATCCTGAGAATACGCGGCTAAGAGCTTCGCTGACGCCAGGCACATATGGGACGCAAGCGCGTTTCGTGAACGACTTGCCTTGAGACGGCTTTGGGTGGAGGACATGCACGAGCTTCCATTTTGTTAATAAACTTCTTGGGGTGCCCGTTCTTGTATAATTCGTGACGAATTGTATTCAGTTCGTTCTGCATTACGTGGTCACTTGAGAAGACGTGTGTGGTCCGCGTCACGAGAGGTGAGACAACGGACAGCTTGTGGCAAGCCTGGTGACATGAGTTGAAGCCTAAATACCGGCCGAAGCGAGTCGCCATCGTGTACACGGCAAATGAACGTCGCGTTCCACTTCGCCGCACGAGGACGTCAAGGAAGGGGAGGTTGTTGTTGTTGTTGTTGTTGTTGTTGTTGTTGTTGTTGTTGTTTTATTTCTATTCTTGCCATACAAATTATCAGACACTGACTGAACCCATAGCCAGAGGCTAGTGTGGGGTTCAGATACAAAAATGCACGATGGCAATGACACAACACTTGTGTAAAATAGAAAGCCCAAAGTCACGGCGAAAGACCAGAGTACACTATACAATGAGGAGAACATAATACAATATGCATTTTACAGGAGAATGAATAAAGATCTGTAATGAACAACACTGTACAACAAACATAAACCGCGAACGACTGTCACATAGATCAAATCAGGTCACCGCTGCACCGGTTATCAGGTTACATACACCAAGTGCTCGTCCCGCTCGCCAGCAAGACAGTGACGCACATTTAGACTTCTTTAGCCTTCGGGGAGAAACTGCGCGACATTTCCCTGGATGAAGAAGACATTATGGTGTCATTTGACGTCTAGTCGCTCTTCACTTCAGTGCGTGTTGACCTGGCCGTATCTACGTACAGAGATGTCCTGCTGGCGGATGACACGCTCTCTGAGCGCGCCCCTTTGGAAGTACAGAGCATTTGCGAGCTTTTATACTTTTGTTTGAGCAACACTTACTTCACTGGCGACAGTTTCACAGTTTTACAGGCAGATCAGCGGAACTGTCATGGGTGCTTACATTTCCGTTTCTACCGCCCACTTGGTCATGAAGGTTATTGAACAGAAGGCCCTCACTGACTTCACTCTAGCGCCAAAAGATTTCATCCGCTACGTAGACGACTGCTTCTGCATTGTGCGAAGGCAGGACGCTCCACGCCTCCTGCATCGTCTCTACTCAGCAGACGCAGCCATACAATTTACTACAGAATACGAGTGTGGCAATAGCCTCCCCTTCCTTGACGTCCTGGTGTGGCGAATTGGAACGAGACGGTCATTTGCCGTGCATAGAAAGGCGATTCATACCGGCTGGTACCTAAATTTCAGCTCATGTCACCCGGCTTGCCACAAGTAATCCATTGTCTCATCTCTCGTGACGCGGGCACACACATCTGCTCAGGTGGCCACGAAATGCAGAACGAACTGAAGACAATTCGTCACGAATTATCCAGAAACGGGTACCTCAAGAAGTTTATCAACAAAATGGAAGCTCTTGTCCTCCATCCAAATCCGTCTCAAGACAAGTCATTCACGAAACGCGCTGGCGTCAGCGAAGCTCTTAGCCGCGCATTCTCAAGCTACGATCTTAGAATAGCACACATGCCATCCAACAAGCTGAGAAATCAGCTTGCTAACGTAAAGCATCGGCTTGACCGCAAGAATTACCCCGGAGTCATGTACAAGGTACCATGCGCAGACTGCACCTGCAGTTACATCGGCGAAACCACCAAATTCACGAGAAGATTAAAAGAGCACCAAAGGGACGTCTCCAACAAGAAAAAAGCCTCGAATGCCCTTGACGAATACGCCGATAATCGCAGTCACCGCATCGATTGGGACAACGCTGCTATAATAGCTAAGGAAAAGAATCTGATGACGCGACTTGTTACAATCTCTGTTTATTCAAACTACGGACAATAGTATCAACAGGACTGATGGAAATCTGCCTGCGAACTGCACCCGTTCTCTACCTCATATTTTGGCACAAAAACGACTTGAGGCTCTTGCCCGCTTTTAGTGTGATACGTAGGGGTCCCGAAAGTCTGTTATTTTCACCTTGAATTGGTCAGTGACTGCAATTTCTTCATCATCATTTTACCTGACCAGACGAACTTTCATCGAACTCTCGACTGTAAGATAGTGTTCTTTACGGCACTCGAACTCACGTTCTCTGATGCTTATTAAGGTGAAGTTAATTAAGAGAGAGTTCGTTAAGGCCTTGAACCCATGACCTTTTTTAGGAGTCGTACCAACGAGCTTTGATCTTATTTAATATTGAGTTAATTAGGCTGCAGTTATTTAGTACAGTTAATTAAGACACACGGACCCCGACGTTTGTTGGGAGTCGAAACCTCGACCTTTGGTGTTAACTAAGGCGAAGTTAAATTAAGATGACTGAAAGCGCATGAGATCGCGCGGTGGTCGCAATGCTTTCGCATTCATCTACGTAGGGACAACTGTGTGCCCCTTGAATTTGTTGATTCATGTACGTATTCCTGACAGGTTCTTTTCTAGATTATTCTGTGAGAGAGGACAGCATACACTGAAACTGTGAAAAGGCAAAGCACATTAAAAGAAGCAAGCAAAAGCAAACAGGCATTATACGAAGTATTAAATGCAATAATAACACTCTTCGGTTATTATAAAGATATAAACGTTGTGATTGCAAAAGCGAAACTGTTTACACAGTTAAAAGGAGATGTAACGCAACAACCTTGGCATTAGCCAAGGTTGTTAATTAACCAGTAAATAGGTTGCCCAAGTGGTTAATATTGAGTTCATCAATGAAACACAATGCCGAAACTGTATGAGAAATCGTTCGACTAACTGATGGCACTGGCAGCGCAAAAATACTGAGCGCTTGGGTTCGATCAAAAAGATGCGCAAAACTCTGTTGGATATGACGCCAGCCTGACGTAAGACGAGCCTGTGCTAGTACCAATGATTTACGCTGACATTTACGGGCAAGACAAATTGCTATACATAACAGTGTAACTTAATTGACCGTTCAACTGCTCAAAGACATTGAGAGATGGGTTTTATGGTGATTCAGTTAGTAAGCCGTCAATTGCATTAACATATAAAGAACTGGTTTTTCTGAGGTGGCACATGCGCTCTCGTTCATCTAGGGCGGCGGTGATGCTTCCTTTGAATTTGAATGAATACAGTTACGAATGGCCTGCCAGGGTACCGACCTACAAAGTTTTCTCAGCCAGCCGCAGCTGCGGGGGGCGGCGATATTCGGAGAACCAGACCTTGGAACGCGTCCGACCCGCTGCCATGACTCGCTCTGCGAAAACAACAATACGCCGCGTCCCAAAGCGAGTGCCGCCGCTATGACTAAACGCGGTCGCCGAACCAAGTATTGTTAGTGGATTCGCCGCAGCCGTCAAGGCTTGTTTGAAGTGGTGGAGCTTCTGGGAGAAGATGTCTTGCGGCCGTCTCACGGGTAGAAGTCATGGACAGACGCGGCGGCCATTGTCTGTGGAGTCAACACTGGGGTGAAGAGGCGCCTGCTCGGGGAAGACCCGCGTCTGCGAAGACCCTCCCACCTTGTTGTGGTCAGTGAAACCTGTGTGGAAGTGAGTGTGTAAACCCTCCCCCTCAAAGGCGGGTCGGCTACGATAACTTTGAACGCTCCGAATTGGTAGCAGGTTGAACAGCCGCTTTCCCTCGCCTAGGGATCTAGGGAGGACATAGTGCATTTAAGGAGCCGTTGGCGGTTCCTCAGTGTGCATTCCTTTTTCAGTCATGCTAGACTCATGAACTGTAATGTTCTCATGTAGATACTGTAAATAAATCCCATATTCCTCATTCTCGATGAGAACAAGTCTCTCCCTTCAACGACGTCCTTAGCGTGGATAAGTTGGACGACGGCATGGGCCAGCTACCATCTGTTTCATGTCCGACACCAACCATCACAACTGGCTGACAGTGGTGAGACGGACTTTGCGACGTGGTGCTGTGTCTGGGGTGAGCGCTTGATTCTTGCTTGGACTCTCTAGGATTCATTTTGTGGTTGTTCTATTTAGAACAGTAGGGAAGCTAGATTGTTAATTGTTAGCTAGGTTGTGTTTTTCTAGGTAGGTTTACCGAGCCGGACCAAGGCAGTAAAGCTGCAAAAATGGAGTTAAGAACACTGCTGAGAGACGAATTGTTGATTGTTGGTGAGGATCTGGGCCTAGACGTACGCAAGGAAATGCTAAAATCGCAATTATTGTAGGTAATTTCCAAACAGGCCAGTGAGGAAGACATAGAAATGGGGTTGGAACTTCTTAAAAAAATAGAGAAACAAGACAGAGAGAGAAGAACGGGACAGAGAGAGAGAGAGAGAGTAACGCGAGAAAGATCACGAGTTAAGAAAAATAGAACTTAACTTGAAAGCAAACGTTTCGAGTCGTCTCAAGGAAGTGAAGGGGCTCTAGGACGATCAAGCGAGGCAGAATCATACCGCATAGACAGGCTGTTAAAGCCATTTGAGGTTGGGAGCGACATAGGCTTGTTCCTAGGAAATCTTGAAAGGACTTGCAAGAAGATGAACTTCGGTCCGAGTACATGGCCACGGCGGTTGCTGTCTATGTTGCCGTGTGAGGCTGCGGAAGTAATCGCCAGACTCCGTGCACAGGATGCATATGATTACGCGAAAGTTAAGGCTAGTCTTCTGAAGAAATACCACCTTTCAGCCGATGCTTTTCAACAAAGGTTTAGGAGTACCTGCAAGAAGGATATCGAGGGGTATCCGGAGTTTTCATACGGCTTAAAGGCCAACCTAGTCGAGGGGCTGAAAAGCGCGGAAGCATAAGAGAGCAGAGACAGGGTCATTGAATGCATGTGTCTAGAGCAGTTTTATGAAAGCATCCCACCATCTGTGAAGCTGTGGGTGCAAGACAGAGGAAATGTAAACACTGTGGAAAGGGCGACTGAACTAGCTGAAGAGTACGCAACGTGTAGAAAGGTGAACGCCGAGGACGGAAATTAGGACGGTCGAAATGGACCGCAGAAACCGTTTCCGTTCAAAAAAGGTTCACAGACTAGACGACCGGAACCTGTAGACGTGGAGGAAAAGCCCTCAGAAAAGAGCGAGGAGAAGTCTAACGAGGAAACCGCACAAAAAGGCGAGAAAAGGCAATTCGAAACTTTTAGACCGATTCGCTGCTATAAGTGCCACAAACTGGGACATATCGCTGTAAACTGCGGGAAGCCCAGCGTAGTTTTCGCCTGCGTGGATGAAAAAGACAAGAATATGGAACTTTTAAGCCCATATCTTCACGACCTGCAAGTTAATGGCAAACCCTGCCTGGTGCTGCGAGACAGTGCTGCCGCGATGGACATTGTCCATCCGTAATACAAAAAGGTGTGAGGCGGCAGACAGGACACAAGAGTGGAGAAGTGGACAACACGAACGCCGACTATCAACTGAAGGGAGCACTGAGGCGAAAAAAGAAAGAAGACACAAAACTCATCTGCGCAAGCTCAGGAATGGTATCACCACGTGTCAGTCGGGTACATGTGCCGGTCTTAGTGAGAGATAACTGTTAAGGCACTTAATCTTTTCCTGATGTAAAGTAATCGAACGCTGACTCACGCATGCACTTCCACCATTATAGATATGCCATGCCTCTACCATAAGACGAGAATCTTCATTCTTATGTCTGTACAATATCGCGCATTCATATAACTCTGGCGTGCAGTTACAATCTTGGCAATGTAGGGAAAGATTAGAAGGCGATCCACCGGTTAACGACCTTTATGTCCCATTAGCCTCTGATTGATACACTGTCCCGTTCGCCTTACGTACAACTGGATACAGCTAAGGGGAATTCCATAAACCACACCCATACGACAGTTAGTAAAACTGTTCTTATTGTGCTTCACTGGACAAATATCTGTCCTTTTTTGCCTTTTACATGCTCCTCTTTCGTCTGCACGGCAGCGCATATATTACCTAGCTTATTGGGAGCGGTGAAAGCAACATTAACATTATGTCTATTTGCAACTTTTTTAAGCCTGTGCGACACTGAATGAATGTACGGAACAACCACTACTCTTTTTTTGCTATTACTGGCTTCTGTAATCACGTCCGTCCCCCTCAAAACCGACTTCTTTAGGCGCTCAGCCACAGTGGCCACGGGTACACTAGAATAACCTGTTTCTAATAGGCGCAGGACCTGCGCATTAGAACTTACGCTCATTTTGTGCACGCAGGATCTGGTGAGGAAAGACTTAAGGCACGACATGGCAATTCCGTTTTTTACTTTGTGGCGACACACTCCGCGCATATTTCTGCGCACCCTCCGTCTTCTTATCATCTGGCCCAGAAAAACATAGCTGCACGCTGGACTGCATGGTCGATAAAACATAGCGCCACCACCACGTCACCCGAGGTATGCGTCGCCGACGGTGGCTATAAAAACAGGCTGCCTGGCTGAGAAAGTCCGCCTTCTACCTTCCACTACTGGGACGAACGTAGCGTCGGTATGCCCGTCCGCTGCCATCGTTAGTCGAATAAAGAAGCATTACGTTTTAGAGCGCAGCTCTTTGGCGTCCGTTCCTGCGTTTCGCGTCGTCGTCGGCGTTGTCGTCGGCCTCGTAACCAGCTCCGCCCCCCTTTCATCCCCCCAGCGCTAGCAGCGACCGACTGATACCGCTGGATGCCGCTGACGCCGCTAGAGAGTCAAGATAACGTGACTGCATAGAACACCGTCGCCGCCATGCAGAAAGAGGAGGAAAGGGTCCCCCCCCCCCTGTTCTTGTGTGGCGGATAGGGTGCTCTTCAGTTGCCGACGCGCCGGTTATTTCACGTAGGCCCCGGCACGTCGACGAATACGCGACCACCTTCCCACGGCTAGACCTGGTTCTTAGCGCTGCGGAAGCGAGGGTATCATATTGTTTGTGTCGGCATCGGCGGCGTTGTCCCTGAAACCAACTCCGCAGCTGTGGTTGACTCACTATCGGCGTCAGCGGCATCAGTCAGTCGCTGCTATCTCTTCCCTCCTCCCTTTATCGTGTTGTCCGCTTGCTGCGCGCGCTTCTGCCCCCATCGTTTGCCGCTGGGTGTACACGCCGCCCCCCTCCCCCCTCTTCCTGCGAGTCTCCGGTTGTCAAAGCGCCGGCTCGAACTTAATTCCTTTCTTCGCTCCTCCTCCAATGCAACCCCTGTGCGGTGGCAATCAGAGAGCCAGATCGGTGGCGGCGGATCTGTATATGTGCACCGCCCGAGCCGAAATTGCCGCTGCCGTTCGCCCTGTGTGGTGGCAATCAGAGAGCCAGATCGGTGGCGGCGGATCTGTATATGTGCACCGCCCGAGCCGAAATTGCCGCTGCCGTTCGCCACTGCGAAATTATCTGCCAGTTCTTTCTGAGCCATGAGCGAGACGACCGATGGAAGTCCTCCGTCTGCTGCTGCTGCTGCTGCTGCTGCTAAACGAGCTGCCAGAGCAGAGGCCCAGCGCCGTCGCCGTCAGAATCCAGAGGTGCGTGCCGCCGAAGCAGAAGAACATCCCGCTCCTCTCGCTCGTAACGCGTCCCACGGCTGTGACAACCTCGCGAGGCACTTGTATAGATCTCGTCTTTGAGAATCAAGCATTGGTGTACCAAGTCGAACATATATCAGTCTATTTCTCCGACCACAAAGCTTCCTTCATGACTGTCAAGAACTGTTAGTGGAGTCTTTGTTAAAGGAATACGTGTGAAAAATAAAAAAAAAATTCTGTGATAGCGCATACATGTGTTGCTCGATTTCTTTGCCTCAATCTATCCAAAAGGTGAAACAGCTTATTTGCTGCGCTCAAATTTCGCATTAGGAAGTAACGTAATCGTCGGTAATTTTTTTATGTTGGGATTCGTCCTTCGGCAGACACGACATCCCACATCTGGTGACCCGGACAACGAAGAAGAACGCATCGCCATGGACGAACAAGGCGCCCTTCAACGACAGCTCGAACTTCTCAACAGACAGCTTCACGCGCAGCAAGAGGTGATCCAGAAGCAGGAGCAACAGCTTCAGGAACGGCACGACCAGCCCAATAGTTCTGTGCAGCAGCATCCTGCCGGCTCCGCCGAGGACGTCAGAACCCCGGCAGATGGCATCGCGCGCGCTGCCCCGCACGGCGTCTGGCGTGTCGCTGTCAAGCTTCCGCCGTTTTGGGCCGACTCGCCTGAGGTATGGTTCGCCCAAGTCGCGGCCCAGTTCTCCCTCGCGCACATCACACAAGACCGGACCCGCTACGATTATGTCGTCGCCCAACTCGATGCCCGCTAGGCCAGCTAGGTCTGGGATATCCTTGCCAACCCACCAACGGTCAACCTTTACGAACACCTCAAGACGGAACTCATTCGCCGCCTGTCACTCTCGGAAGACCAGAAGGTGTGACAACTTCAGTCCGCAGAACTTGCCGAGCGCAAGCCTTCGCAGCTCCTCCGCCACATGCGTGCTCTCGCGGGCAACATGGAAGTCCAGGATTCCTTACTGCGAGCACTTTGACTTCAGCGACTTCCACCGCACGTCCAGGCAATTCTGCAGGCTCAGCTTACGCAACCTCTCGACCAACTCGCCGGGATCGCTGATCGCGTCATCGAGGTCTCTTTGCCGCCGTTGTCACCCACCGTCCAGGCTGTCGCCGCACCGCTGAAGACCATAGAGCTTGCGCGCCGTATCGACGATATCAACCGACAGCTCAGCTCCATTCAACGACGCCTGGATCAACACTTGCCGACGCGCCACTAGCAAAGCCGTGGCCAGAACACTACCCCGTCGCCGCAGCCTGGTGACGACGACCGGTGTTACTACCATCGACGCTTCGCGGACAAAGCACGGCAATGTCGACCACCCTGCTCCGGTAGAAATCAGGGAAACGCCAACGGCAGCTCGTAGCCATGGCTGCGAGCTGCCAACCTGGAGGCTGTCGCATCTTCGTCACCGACCAAATTACAAAGCAGCGGTTCCTTGTCGACAGCGGTTCCGGTATTTGCTGCTACCCGCGAGCCCACCTTCAAGGTCCCCGTCCTTCTACGTCTTTCGAACTCAGCGCGGCAAACCGGTTCACTATCAAAACTTACGGCTCGCTCCGCCTGCACATCCAGCTTAAGAACCTACGCCGTGACCTTCATTGGAGTTTTGTCATCGCTGACGTCACAGAGCCAATCATCGGCTCAGACTTTTTGGCGCACTACAACCTCCTTCCGCACTGCCGCCACGACCGTCTCATCGACGCGACAACGGGACATTCTGCGCCAGGACAGCGAACGACTACCCACCAGCCAAGTATCAAAGTACTCAGTGTCGAACATAATTCACCGTACCACGCCATCCTCGCCGAATTTCTCGGTTTGACGCGCCCCAGCGGGTTGCCACGCGACGTGCAGCACTCCACCTTGCACTACATCCGGACCACCCCAGGCCCCCCGGTTTTCTGTCGCGCCCGTCGCCTTGCCCTGGACCGTATGCGCATAGCCAAAGCAGAGTTCGAAGCCGTGCTCCGGGAGGGAATCGCCCGCCCCTCCGACGGCCCATGGGCCTCGCCGCCACTTCACCTCGTCCCTAAGAAGAACGAAGGCTGGCGGCCCTGTGGGGACTACCGTGCCCTCAACGCCCGCACAATTCCGGACAGGTACCCCGTTCAGCACATACAGTATTTCGCCCATTGCATTTCTGGCTGCCACGTTTTCTCCGTGCTAGACTTGGTCAAGGCCTACACGCAGATACCCGTCAATCCTGACGACGTCCCGAAAACTGCAATTATTACTCCTTTCGGCTTGTACGAGTTTCCCTTCATGAGCTTCTGCCTGAGGAACGCTGGACAAACCTTTCAACGCTTCATCGACGAAGTCGTCCGCGGCCTCGACTTCTGCTTCGTCTATCTTGACGACGTATTGGTCTTTTCCCGCAACACCGACGAACACCACAGGCACCTTCGTCTGCTTTTCCAACGCCTGGATGACCACGGCTTACTGGTCAATGTCCCAAAGAGCACGCTCGGCGCTTGAGTCGTGAAATTTCTCGGCCATGAAGTCTCATCAGAGGGAACTCAACCCTTACCTCAACGCATCTCAGACATGCAAAATTACACTCAACCAACCACCGCTAAAGACCTTCGCCATTTTCTCGGCATGCTGTACTTTTACAGCGTTTCTTGACACACGCAGCCGACTACCAGGCTCCGCTCCATGATGCCTTGGCTGGTCTGCGAGGAAACCAACCCGTCACGTGGACACCGGCTTTAACGGAACCTTCCGAAAAATGCAAAGCTGCTCTTTGCACCGCCACACTTCTCTGCCATCCTGTGCCAGACGCTTCCTTGAGGCTCTTCACGGACGCCTCTAGCGTCGCCGTAGGCGCTCCCTCATGCAGCCCGTAGATAACATCTGGCATCCCTTGGCGTTCTTCTCCAAGAAACTCTCGGCTCGCAAAACGACGCCTTCTGTGGCCAGTCCCACCGACGAAACCACGACCCCCGCGCCGTCGAGTTCGCCAGCTTACTACAGAGAACTTCTGGCGATATACGAAGCAGTTCAGCACTTTCGCCACATTCTCGAAGCACAGCACTGCACTATCTACACCGACCATAAACCTCTGACCTACGCCTTCTCTGAACGCCACGACAAACTCCCGCCGGTCCAGCAGAACCAGCTCTCATTCATTGCCCAGTTTGCCACCGACATCCAACATGTCAGCGGGAAGGACAACGTGGTCGCCGACGCGCTTTCACGTGTGGCAGCTATTAGCCCTTCGCAGATAACAGCTGATGTCCTCGCCGAGGCTCAGACTACGGACGCCGAACTGCAGGAGCTTCTTAAGGGCAGGTCCTCGCTACAGCTGCAGCAAGTCGCCATACCTGTATCGACAAAGACTATCTACTACGACATATCAACAGCACGAAGCCGGCCTTACGTGCGCCTTCCAGATCGCCGTGGCCTCTTTAACCAGCTACATAATTTCAGCCATCCCGGCATAGGCGCCTCTGCACGCCTCGTGGCCGACCGCTATGTCTGGCCCTCCATGCAGCGGGATTGCCGTACCTGGGCGCGCTCCTGCATTGAATGCCAGCGTGCTAAAGTCACCAGGCATGTCACTTCACCACTCGGCGCGTTCCCCCAGACCTCTGGTCGGTTTCAACACGTCCACCTTGATATCATAGGGCCCTTCCCTCCAGCTGGACGCTATCGCTACTGCCTCACCGCCATCGATCGGTACACTCGATGGCCTGAGGCATGGCCCCTCGAGGGAATCACTGCGGAAGACGCCGCCTCGGCATCCTTCGCCGGCTGGATTGCCCGCTTCGGGCCCCCTCGCCGCGTCACCACCGAACAAGGACGACAGTTGCAACCGCACATTTTCCGGTTCCTCGGGCTGACCATTGGGTTCGAACGCTCGCGGACCACCAGCCACCACCCGTGCGCCAATGGGATGATCGAGCGTTTCCACCGACAGTTCAAAGCAGCCATCATGTGCCACCAGGACTCAACCTGGCCTGAAGCCATCCCAGCCGTCACCCTACGTCTTCGCGCCACCTTCAGGCCCGACATTCAGGCTACACCCACAGAGCTCGCCTACAGGGAACCCCTCCGTCTCCCAGGCGAATTTCTCGCTGAACCGCCATCCACCACCGCGACGTCAGATCCCACCGATTTCATCGCACGGCTCCGACGCACCATCGCTGCCCTCCGCCCGTCACCTGGAGCTCACCACTGTAAGACCGCCCCCTTCATCTTCAAGGATCTGGCAACGTGCTCGCACACTTTTCTCCGCGACGGCACCGTCCGCCGGCCTTTACAGCCACCTAAAAGCGGACCCTACCCAGTTCTCCGTCGCGACGACAACACCTTCACCCTGCGCATTAAGGGGAACGCCGTCCGCGTCTCTATCGAACGGCTGAAGCCGGCCTACGCCGATTCCGCCGAACCAGGAAATACCAGTGCACCCACAGACGTCCATCCACGACCGCCGACAGCGCAGCCTGCTTCTGTCACTACACGCAGCGGACGTCGGGTACGCTGCCCAGATTTTTTAAAGCCCTGAGGGCTCTCCACTCCGCGGGGGAGGGGGGGGGGTGATGTGGTGACACACTCCGCGCATATTCCTGCGCACCCTCCGTCTTATCATCTGGCTCAGCATAACAGAGGCCGCCATTGGAATATTTATTTATTTATTTTCAATACCCTAAAGGCCCCGAGAGGCATTACATAGGGGGGGATACAATTCACACATGATATTGTAATAAAAATGACTGAAGCCAAGAAGCACAGATTTCAGTAGAAGAAACACTTTGTAAAAGAAAGATAAAAAGGGAAAAAACGAAAAGTAATTTGGGCGAGAGTACATGGTACAATTCATATTTGCTGTACATGGCACTTTTCAACAAGGCACAAGTGGCAGGTGGGTGCGGGTAAATGGAAATTTAGAAATTATACATATATGTAACACAGGCCAGTCAAGAAGTGGCAGCTGAACATTTTATACATTTAAAAATGTGCGCAGGGCTGATTGGAAGGCAGACGGGTCAGTGATTGTTACAATATCTTCAGGTAGGGCGTTCCATTCGTTCACTGATAACACGAAAGGGGAATTTTGGAATTTTTTGGTCCTAGCAAATATGGGAGCCACTTTGCATACATGGTCATTGCGGGTGGACAGATAATTGGCGGGTAAGATGGGAGCAGATGAAAAAGATGAACCACTATAGTAAAGGGAGTGAAAAAAAGACAGACGGAAATATTTCCGTCGTGTGTCAAGATCCGGAAGATTAAGGGTCTGTTTTAATGCTGACACACTTTGATATGGAGAGTAGGAGCGCAAAATAAAGCGGGCGGCCTTATTTTGAATTGATTCGATGCAATCAGAAAGGTTAGCTGTGTGAGGGTTCCAAATAATTGAGGCGTAATCGAGGGTTGTTCTGACAAGAGAGATGTATGCACGAAGTCTTGTGTCACTGTTTGCAAGGTACAGACGGCGTTTTAAAAAGCCAAGTTTTCTTATTGCCTTGTTAGTAATATGCTCAACATGCATGGCCCAGCTTAAGTCAGATGTAAGAATAACGCCCAGATATTTAAAGGAAGAGGTTCGTTCGAGTATGCAATTGCATAGAGTGTATACGTTAGATGGAAAGGTTAGCTTGGAAGAAAATGTCATGACCTTAGTTTTCTCTGCATTAATTTCCATCTTCCATACGCGACACCATTCAGCTAATGTGGTTAAATCTTTTTGTAATATGGCAACGTCATCAGGGGTGGTTATCTGTCTATAAATTACACAATCATCGGCAAACAGCCGTATTGTTGAAGTTATATTCGTAGCTATGTCATTAATATATATTAGGAATAATAATGGGCCTAACACTGACCCTTGAGGTACCCCTGACCTAACGCGGCAGAAAGTAGATTGGTTGTTATTAATAGTTACCGACTGAGAGCGACCAGATAAAAACTCGTTAATCCACTGGGTAGTTTTCTCATCTAACTTAAGGCTGTTTATTTTCATGATTAGCCGTTTATGGGGAACACGATCGAAGGCTTTCGAGAAGTCAATAAATATTGCGTCAGTATAAAGCAAATTGTGCAAAGAGTCATGTAGGTCAGTGGTTAGTTCGAACAACTGTGTTTGGCAAGACCGTTTGTATCTGAAGCCATGCTGATTTTTGAATAACAGATTATTTGCATTAAGATGACTCATAATGTGGGAGTAAATTATATGCTCAAGGAGTTTACAGCAAACTGATGTCAGTGAAATCGGGCGGTAATTGCTTGGACATGAGGGATCACCAGATTTGAATATAGGTATGATATGGCCAGACTTCCAATCATCTGGAACACAGCCGGTATCCAGTGATTGTTGGAAAATTAAACACAGTATAAATGCTGATACGTGGGAAGTTAGTTTTAGTAGTTTAGAACTGATGCCATCCGGTCCAGGACTGGAGCTAAGCGGGAGCCTGTCGATAGCCCGTGATACACCTGTTGCAGTAACGGTGATGGGCTCGCTTGGATGAGTTATCGTAGAAAGAGAGACGGTACAAAACTGGTCGAGTGGCGGTTCGTCGGTAAAAGCTTGACTGAAAGTGTTGTTCAAGAGGTCACCACATGCTTCATTGGGCACCATGCAGCCATCTGCGTCCTTTAGGGTTATTGCAGTGTCCGTATCTTTAGGGTTAATTACACGCCAAAACTTTTTTGGATCAGACGTTAACAAAGTGGGCAGGGTATAATTGAAATAATGATCCTTAGCTTCTTCAATTGTTTTTTGTGATTCACGAGCTAATTCTTTATATTTTTTCCACGCATAATCAGTTTTGGTTCGCGAGGCTTTATTATACGCTCTTTTCTTTTTATTCAGGCAATGTTTGACTTTTTTTGTAAACCAGGGAGCATTTGTTCTTGACGTGAATGAAATCTCTGGGATGCACGTATTTTCGATTTTCTTAAGGAAGTCACGGAACACTATCCAATTGTCATTAGTTGAACGATTAATGAATTCGTTTGAAAAGGAGCTTGCAAACTCGGTTAGCATGCTATTCATTTTTCCAAAATCTGCCTTTCTGTAATTAAGTATGCGTTTTAGCTTTGTTGGTTTATTAGGAAGTGGGAGTGGGTGCGAACAATGTACTACTCTATGGTCACTAATTTCATCAAGGACGTGAACTACAGCATTAGTCGGATGGTTAGTTAGGACTAAATCGAGGGTGCGTTCGCCTCGTGTCGGCTCCTTTACCAACTGAGTTAAATGAAGCAAGTGTAATGTTTGAAGGAAGCGAGACACCTCGAGCCGGGCGGGTGTTAATGGCGATGATGGCATTGACCAGTTAATAGCAGGGTAGTTAAAGTCGCCGCCAAGCAACAAAATACACTGTGGATATTTATTATAAATAAATTCAAGCACACTAGTCATGTGGTCAACGAAATCGGGTTTGCTATCAGGAGGCCGATAACATACGCCGATGATGCATGTGCGACCTTCAAATCGGGTTTTTACAAAGATCATCTCAAGAGGGGTATCAATAACTACAAGAGAAGGTTGATACGCAGTCCTTATTGCTATCAAGACACCACCTCCTCTAGACAAAGTTCTATCTTTACGAAATATTGAAAAGTAGTCAGGAAGTGACAACTCGCTATTGCGTATGTCACCCCGGAGCCAAGTTTCTGTGCATAGTATAATATCAGCAGAGCACGTGTGAACTATTGAAAGTAAAGAATCAACCTTATTTATAATGCTGCGAAAGTTAGCCAGAAGAATAGATAAGTTATGTGCCTTTCTACTGACAGGCTCGATTCGTACAGTTTGTCATTCTGAGGCACGTGGTTGTGGTGTGTCTGCCTGAATTACACGGGCAGAAACCGCATCATAGCAGTAGATGTGCCCTTTAAGCTTCAGTTTGTTGTACCGTATCGTGTAGCGGTCATCCTTCCCTTTATTTTGTTTAGCAAAGTCACGCAGCATTTTCCTTGCAAACTGTATTTTTGGGGAAAAATCTTCCTCAAGCCAGATCTTAGGTTCAACATCTCTGAGTTTATGCGCATTGCGAAGAAGTGTGTCTTTCGTCTTGAAGTTTAGGAACTTGATAATTAACGGACGCGTGACATCAGGTCGAGGCTGCCCGATTCGATGCGCGCGTTCAATGTCTTCAGTGTGCAAGGTTATATTTAGGTGAGTGGAACAGAAATCTCTTACTAACTTCTCGCTAGCGTCATAGTCTTCCTTCGCAACTTCAGCTAAACCTTTGATAATTAGATTGTTTCTTCTTGAACGATTATTCAGGTCATCTACAACATCTTCTAAGTCGCCATTCGTACGTGACAAAGTCATTTTTACTTCTTCAAGCGAGTCATTAACAGCTTTAACACCAGTGCCGATTTCGGGTACAATAGGTAGATTTTTTTCAACTGCGCAGACACGGGACCTAATATCGGCAACATCTCGCTGGATTTCTTTCAGAATAGTTGCAGTGGTGTCAAAATTCTTTTTGTTAGTATCCATGAATTCTTTGAGTAGCGCATATACATCATCTACTTTGGGGCCAGGGTTGGCTTCAATGTCCCCAGCACAGAGCAACAGCAGCGCTAAGCAAATTGACAGGGCAAGCGAGGGCTTCGGGCAGACGACACAGACTAAGTTGACTACGGCATGTGAGCGCTCAGTTAAATCAATCTTATTCCGGTGACAGGTACTGAAGGCACCGATACGAACCCTGTAGGTAACTATGTCAATTCCCATCACTCAAAGAGGTACAGGAATGCTGGGCAAAAACAGCAATAAGGGGATAAGCAGCCACGGTACTAGTTAAAGAAGAAAAAAATAAGGGGTGAGGGGTGTTAAGTGCTACTACATACCTAGAACACAGCAGTGAAATGTTAAGACGATGTCGTGCGTGACCGCATATCCCGGAGGGCCAGAGCGAAGCAGTGCCTTTTATGCGGTGCGGTGGCGCTGGACCGAGGAGTCGCAGCGCAGGCGCAGTTGCTTGCCCTACCAGGACACCGACGTCAGTCGGTCGACACGTGGGCCAGGCCGTATCTTCAAAGTCTGGTAGGTCGACGCACGAGCAGCAGGCAGTGGCGATGGCAGAAATCTTTTATGCGGTGCGGTGGCACTGGACCGAGGAGTCGCAGCGCAGGCGCAGTAGCTTGCCCTACCAGGACAGCGACGTCAGTCGGTCGACACGTGGGCCAGGCCGTATCTTCAAAGTCTGGTAGGTCGACGCACGAGCAGCAGGCGGTGGCGATGGCAGAAATCTAGAACACAGCAGTGAAATGTTAAGACGATGTCGTGCGTGACCGCATATCCCGGAGGGCCAGAGCGAAGCAGTGCCTTTTATGCGGTGCGGTGGCGCTGGACCGAGGAGTCGCAGCGCAGGCGCAGTTGCTTGCCCTACCAGGACACCGACGTCAGTCGGTCGACACGTGGGCCAGGCCGTATCTTCAAAGTCTGGTAGGTCGACGCACGAGCAGCAGGCAGTGGCGATGGCAGAAATCTTTTATGCGGTGCGGTGGCACTGGACCGAGGAGTCGCAGCGCAGGCGCAGTAGCTTGCCCTACCAGAACAGCGACGTCAGTCGGTCGACACGTGGGCCAGGCCGTATCTTCAAAGTCTGGTAGGTCGACGCACGAGCAGCAGGCGGTGGCGATGGCAGAAATCTAGAACACAGCAGTGAAATGTTAAGACGATGTCGTGCGTGACCGCATATCCCTGGCATATGAACCTGGCAACGTTTAACGCTAGAACGTTATCTAGGGGGGCGAGTCTAGCAGTGCTATTGGAGGAATTAGAGGGCAGTAAATGGGATATAATAGGGCTCAGTGAAGTTAGGAGGCCAAAAGAAGCGTATACAGTGCTAAAAAGCGGGCACGTCCTGTGCTACCGGGGCTTAGCGGAGAGACGAGGACTAGGAGTCGGATTCCTGATTAGTAGGAATATAGCTGGTAACATACATGAATTCTATAGCATTAAGAAAGGGTTGGCAGGTCTTGTTGTGAAACTTAATAAGAGGTACAAAATGAAGGTTGTACAGGTCTACGCCCCTACATCCAGTCATGATGACCAGGAAGTCGAAAGCTTCTACGAAGACGTGGAATCGGCAATGGGTAAAGTCAAAACAAAATACACTATACAGATGGGCGACTTCAAGGCAAGAAGCAGGCTGGACACAAAGCAGTGGGGGAATATGGCATAGGCACCATGAGTAGCAGGGGATAGTTATTAGTAGAGTTTGCGGAACAGAATAATAGGCAGATAATGAATACCTTCTTCCACAAGCGGGATAGCCGAAAGTGGACGTGGACGAGCCCGAATGGCGAGACTAGAAATGAAATAGACCTCATACTCTGCGCTAACCCTGGCATCATACAAGATGTGGACATGCTCAGCAAGGTGTGCTGCAGTGACCATAGGATGGTGAGAACTCGAATTAGCCTAGACCTGAGGAGGGAACGGAAGAAACTGGTACATAAGAAGCCGATCAATGAGTTAGTGGTAAGAGGGAAAATAGAGGAATTCCAGATCAAGCTACAGAACAGGTATTCGGCTTTAACTCAGGAAGAGGACCTTAGCGTTGAAGCAATGTACAACAATCTTGGGGGCATCATTAAGGAGTGTGCAATAGAAATCGGTTGTAACTCCGTTACACAGGATACCAGTAAGCTACCGCAGGAGACGAAAGATCTGATCAAGAAACACCAATGTATGAAAGCTTCTAACCCTACAGCTAGAAAAGAACGGGCAGAACTTTCCAAGTTAATCAACAAGCGTAAGACATCTGACATAAGGAAGTATAATATGGATAGAATTGAACATGCTCTCAGGAACGCAGGTAGCCTAAAAGCAGTGAAGAAGAAATTAGGAATTGGCAAGAATCAGATGTATGCGTTGAGAGACAAAGCCGGCAATATCATTACTAATATGGATGAGATAGTTCAAGCGGCTGAGGAGTTGTATAGAGATTTATACAGTATCAGTGGCACCCACGACGATAATGGAAGAGAGAATAGCATAGAGGAATTCCAAATACCACAGGTAACGCCGGAAGAAGTAAAGAAAGCGTTGGCAGCTATGCAAAGGGGGAAGGCAGCTGGGGAGGATCAGGTAACAGCAGATTTGTTGAAGGAGGGTGGGCAGGTTGTTCTAGAGAAACTGGCCACCCTGTATACGCAGTGCCTCATGACTTCGCGTGCACCGGAATCTTGGAAAAACGCTAACATAATCCTAATCCATAAGAAAGGTTCCGCCAAAGACTTGAAAAATTATAGACCGATCAGCTTACTGTCCGTTGCCTTCAAAGTATTTACTACGGTAATTGCAAATAGAATCAGGAACACCTAAGACTTCTCTCAACCAAAGGACCAGGCAGGATTGCGTAAAGGCTACTCAACAATAGACCATATTCACACTATCAATCCGGTGATAGAAAAATGTGCGGAATATAAAGAACCCCTATATATAGCTTTCATTGATTACGAGAAAGCGTTTAATTGAGTCGAAACCTCAGCAGTCATGGAGGCATTGCGGAATCAGGGTGTAGACGAGCCGTATGTAAAAATACTGAAAGATATCTATAGCGGCTCCACAGCCACGATAGTCCTCCATAAAGAAAGCAACAAAATCCCAATAAAGAAAGGCGTCAGGCAGGGAGATACGATCTCTCCAATGCTATTCACTGCGTCTTTATAGGAGGTATTCAGAGAACTGGATTGGGAAGAATTGGGGATAAATGTTAATGGAGAACACCTTAGTAACTTGCGATTCGCTGATAGTATTGTTACGTGGTGGTGACGTTGAATAACACAGTAGCAATACTGTGAACGACAAAACTAACCTTTATTGGGCGAACCTGTGCCCACTAAACAAGCTACACTTATAGCACAACGATATCGGCGTACACGCTCGGCGATCGTCGAAAATCTGATCAGCGGGTCAAGCGCGTCGGCTTTTATAGATCAGTCATCGAATGTTCCAGATTAACCGTTGGGACCCGCATGCCTACTAAAAAGTTCTACACCATTCGTGTCAAGCGATGAAATTAGATAACACAAGGTTCGGCGACAACAGACAGCGGATAGAAGCATCGATAACTTTCCAGAAACTTCGGATACATACATGCAGGCCCGTCCCGCGCTATGCGATAACATTTGTTAGGCGGCAAAACGTGTCGCCCGATAAAGACACGTACACGTGTCAATATTGCCTTGCTTAGTAACTCAGGGGACCAACTGCAATGCATGCTCACTGTCCTGGAGAGGCAAAGCCGAAGGGTCGGTCTAAAAATTAATCTACAGAAAACTAAAGTAATGTTTAACAGTCTCGGAAGAGAACAGCAGTTTACGATAGGTAGTGAGGCATTGGAAGTGGTAAGGGAATACATCTACTAAGGACAGGTTATGACTGCGGATCCGGATCATGAGAACGAAATAATCAGAAGAATAAGGATGGGCCGGAGTGCGTTTGGCAGGCATTCTCAGATCATGAACAGCAGGTTGCCATTATCCCTCAAGAGGAAAGTTTATAACAGCTGTGTCTTACCAGTACTCACGTACGGGGCGGAAACCTGGAGGCTTACGAAAAGGGTTCTACTTAAATTTAGGACGACGTAACGAGCTATGGAAAGAAGAATGATAGATGTAACGTTAAGGAATAAGAAAAGAGCAGATTGGGTATGGGAACAAACGCGAGTTAATGATATCTTAATTGAAATCAATAAAAAGAAATGGGGGGGGCATGGGCAGGACACCTAATGAGGAGGGAAGATAACCGACGGTCATTGAGAGTTACGGAATGGATTCCAAGGGAAGGGAAGCGTAGCAGGGGGCGGCAGAAAGTTAGGTGGGCGGATGAGATTTAGAAATTTGCAGGGACAACATGGCCACAATTAGTACAGGACCGGGGTAGTTGGAGAAGTATGGGACAGGCCTTTGCCCTGCAGTGGGCTTAGCCAGGCTGATGATGATGATGATGATGAACACAGCTGCACGCTGGACTGCATGGTCGATAAAACATAGCGCCACCGCCACGTCACCCGAGGTATGCGTCACCGACGGTGGCGATAAAAACAGGCTGCCTGGCTGAGAAAGACCGCCTTCTACGTTCCGCTACTGGGACGAACGTAGCGTTGGTAGGCCCGTCCGCTGCCATCGTTAGTCGAATAAAGAAGCATTACGTTTTTATGTTGGGATTCGTCCTTCGGCAGACACGACATCCCACAACTACTTTGGAATGCTTGGATTGAAAGTATAGCAACGGCTTCGAAGATCTTGGGACGTACTGCCAACAAACGTGGTTTTGTTCGAAGACCAAGGAAAATTAAGAAAACTGAATTACGCTTCGCTCAGGAAACTCCTTGGTAAAATTTACTCCTCCTCCATAAAGTTTAAATTGCTCACTTACTGAGGTAGCAGCGGAATCGAATTCTTCCCTATTGCAGAAAATCAGGTAATCATCAACGTAACAAAATATGTTGATAACGCTATCACCTAAGGCTTTCTCTAAGCAGAAATCAGGCATTTGTATTGGCTCAAAGGTTGCCCCTATTTTTAGCAATGTTTACCTGTGTAAGGTTGACAGCTGCTTAGAGAAATCCTTAGGTGATAGCGTTATCAAGATATTCCGTTACGTTGATGATTTCCTGATTTTCTGCAATAGGGAAGAATTCGATTCCGCTGCTACTTCTGTAAGTGAGAAATTTAAACTTTATGGAGGAAGATCAAAGTTTATCAAGGAATTTCCTCAGCGACGCGTAATTCAGTTTGACATTTCCTTGATCTTCGAACGAAATCACGTTTGTTGGCAGTACTCCCCAAGATCGTCGAAGCCGTTGCTAAACTTTCAATCCAAGCCTTCTAAATTAGTAAAAAACGGAATTGACATGTCGTGCCTTAAGTCCTCCCTCACCAGATCCTGCATGCACAAAATGAGCGCAAGTTTTAATACGCTGTTCCGGCGCCTATTAGAAGCAGGTTATTCTAGTGTAGCAGTGGCCACTGTGGCTGAGCGCCTAAACAAGTTGGTTTCGAGGGGGATGGACGTGATTACAGAAACCAGTAATAGCAAAAAATGAGTAGTGGCTATTGCGTACATTCATTCAGTGTCGCACAGGTTTAAAACATTTACAAGTAGATAAGAGAGAGAGAAGTTTAATGATACGAAATGCTGAGAGGTCGACCTGAGGTATATTCCTCTAGCCAGCTACTCGGCATTGGGGGAAGGGGAAGAAAGGGGCTTATTGGGATCCCAATAAGCTAGAGAAGATATGCGCTGCCGTACAGAGGAGAAAGGAGCAGGTAAAAGGCAAGAAAAGAAGAGATATTTGTCCAGTGAAGCACAATAAGAACAACAGTTCTACTGACTGTTGTATGGGTGTGGTTTATAACATCCCCTTAGCTGTGGCCAGTTCTACGTAGGGCAAACGGGACGGTGTATCAATCAGAGGCTAATGTAACATAAAATGTCAGTAACCGGTGGATCGCCTTCTTAACTTTTCCTACATTGTCAAGATTATAACTGCACGCCAGAGTTAGATGAATGCGCGACATTGTACAGACATAAGAATGAAGATACACTTCTTATGGTAGAGGCATGGCATATCTATAATGGTGGAAGTGCATGCGTGAGTCATCCTTCGATTACTTTACATAAGGAAGAGATCAAGTGCCTTAACAGTTATCTCTCACGTAGACCGGCATGTACCCGCCTGACACGTGGTGATACCATTCCTGAGCTTGCGCAGATGAGTTTTGTGTCTTCTTTCTTTTTTCGCCTCAGTCCTCCCTTCGGTTGATAGTCGGCGTTCGTGTTGTCCACTTCTCCACTCTTGTGTCCTGTCTGCATGCCTCACCCCTTTTTGCATTATGAATCCTTCCCAATTAGCTCAGCTTTCTGTCGTTCTAATATTGTCCATTCGTCATACGTGACAGTAGATGACTTCACTGGAGAAGTAGCCTGGAATAAACAGGTTGTAGAAGAACACCGCGTGTGTCTGCGCATGGCCAAAGTCGAAATCAGTGGACCGTTCGGGGAGCTCGTGACCCAGGCTGCAGTTTCCAAATTTTTGTCGCTGCAGTACCCTTACATTTTTTCAAATAGGTCAGATCAGTTACAGTGTGCCAAAGACCTTAAACTAGGAGAGGGCGTAGTACAGGCGTTGCCGCGAGGCTAATCTGGCGAAATTGCGTCACTTTTCGCTGAAAATGCAATAGCTGCTGCAGCGGAAGTAGCAAATGAGGTAACTTCAGTAACCGAATCTGAGCTAGGTTCGAGGGACGAAAAAACGGATGAGGAAAGCCTGCCAGCTGACTAGCTGAACGAGAGCATATCACTAGGGTGTCAAAGTTCGCGCCTGCAGGAAGAGCCACCTGACGCACCCGCAAGCGAGACAGGGTCGTTACTATCACCGGCCCCAAAGAACTCTGATCAGCTCTTACGTGTAGACAGACACTCGCTGGCAGCCGAGCAAAAGAAAGCATAACTTAGCTAAACTACATCACAGAGCTAAAGAAGGCATTGCTGGGCGCAACGTGACGATACGAGAGAGAGGAGGATTGTTGAATCGACACTACAGAGACAGAAAGGGTAGGATTCTAGATCACTTAGTGGTACCTCCAAAGTACAGGGAGGACCTTTTCAGTCACTGTCATGGAAATGGGTGGTCTGGACACCTAGGCATAAGCAAATCAAATGAAAGATTGCTTATGGAATACTACTGCCCTGGATGTTTCAAAGACGTAGAAAACTTTGTAAGATCATGCGACGCCTGCCAACGCTCGGGTAAACGAGGAGAAACATGAAAAGCTCCACCAAAGGTAGTGCCCTCAATAACGGAACCTTTAAGAAGACTTGTGGTAGACTCGGTAGCGCCTCTACCCAAGGCAAAGTCGGGTTACAGGTACTTGCTTTTTATGTGGTGTACGGCTACATAGTTTCCAGAAGCAATCCCTCTGAAAGAGCTCAGGTCCACCGAATTAGTAGACGCGCTTTTGACAGTATTCGCCTTAGTTGGGTTTCCAGCCGAAATTCAGTTGGATCAAGGGTCAGTATTCACCAGCGCACTCACTTGCACATTCTTGCAGAAGTGCGGGGTAATGTTGATACACAGTTCCGCCTATCACCCTCAGTCAAATAGTGTAGACAGGTGGCATTCCGTGGTTAAGCGAGTTTTGCGGGCGCTCTGGTAAGAGCACAAGGAGGACCGGGAGAATTGTCTTCCGGCCATTTTGTTTGCTTTGCGAACGGTTCCTCATGAGGCGACGGGGTTCTCGCCAGGAGAACTAGTGTATGGGAGGACACTCCGTTCCCCACTGAGAATGTTAAAAGAGATGTGGGAAAAAAGAGGAGGGAGTCCAACAGTGGTAGAATACGTGCTAAATCTGCTGGAACGGCTAAGTCGAACCCAAGAACTAGTCGAAAAGAACATGGGAGTAGCTGAAAAGAACGCCAAGTTCTATTACGACAAGAACGCGAGGCTTCGTACGTTTGACGCCGGAGACCAGGTACTGATCCCCAAACCTTCAAGAAAGAACAAGCTTCAAGTTCACTGGAACAGGCGCGTTAAGGCGTTGCACAAACTTTCAGATGCTAATTATGCTCTGAAAATGGCCAGTAGCAGGAAGGAGGTGAGGATATACCACTGAAATTTGATGATGCCGTGCGTAGAGCGGAGCGAAGTCGTTAACTGTACCATCAAAGAGCAGGAAGACACTAGTACCAAGTTTAATATGTATAAGGTGACCTCCAACTCTGAAATTAGCATAGAAGAAGTACCAAAACATTCGGTAAGCTCCCACGCTATTAGACCCGAGCAGCCACATGAGCTAAACGGGGTGTTAGGGGAATATTTCGACAGATTCAACGATCGGCCAGCTAGAACCGAACTAATAATGCATGAAATAGAGCTGACATCAACCGAACCAGTAAGATCAAAGCCTTACAGGGTGTCTCCACGACAGAAAAATTATGGAGGCAGAGATACAGCGCATGCTAGAGTTGGGAGTTATTGAGCCTGCTGAGAGAGACTACACGTCACTGCTAATACTGGAAGAAACCCCTAACAAGGACCCTGGTCCGTGTGTTGAATACAGGAATTTAAATGCCATCACTAGGGATCAGCTGTGCCCGATACCCAACATTGAGGAAAGAATTGAAAGAGTTAGCTCTGCTAAATACATTTCAACTATAGATCTCGTGCGGAAATACTGGCAAGTTCCCCTTTCAGAAAGTCCCAGCTGCTATGCGGCATTTATTTCACCTGTACGCAATTTGCGCCCTCAGCTTCGGGCTGAAGAGCGCGCCGTTTAGCTTCTCTATGTTAATGGATATTGTTCTAAAAGACTTGTAGGAGTTCACCCTGCCATATCTTCATGATGTAGCAATATTTTCTGACAGCTGGGAACAGCAGGTATAGCACTTCAAACAGGTGTTCTCATGGTTGAGGGAAGCCTGCCTAACGATGAAAGCGGAAAAGTGTAGATTTGGCTGTTCGCAGGTTTCTTATCTGGGCCATGTTGTCGGCCAGGGCACGACACGGCCGGCCGAGCTGAAAATAGCTACGATTGGAGATTTTTTACAGCCGCGCCCGGAAACAGACATTCGTTCATTTTTGGGACTTGTGGGGTACTATCAACGGTACATTCCGAATTAATCGCAAATGACAAGTCCGTTAACGGACGCCCTCCGAAAGGGAGCACCGAGTAGCGTACACTGGGATAAGGACAAAGAGAACGCTTTCCAGAGTTTGAAAACGCTATTGGCTTCTCGCCCTGTGCTTCGCGCGCCAGACTACGCAAACAAACCCGTAGTTCAGTGTGACGCAGGCAACAGGGGTATGGGCGTGGTACTTAGTGAGGTCGGCGACGATAATGAGCAATATCCTATCCTCTATGCCAGCCGTAAACTAACTGTAAGAGAGGAAGCCTACAGCGCTTCAGAGAAGGAATGTGCTTATTTAGTTTGGGCAGCCCAGAAGTTGTCGTGTTACTTGTACGGAGCGAGGTTCATCTTCGAGACCAACCACTTCTTTTTCAAGTGGCTCAATCACATGTCACACAAAAATGGCCGCTTGCTCCGATAAAGCCTCACTCTACAAGAGTACAACTTCTCCGTTAGATATAAGAAGGGAAAGCTGCATAGTAATGCGGATTGTTTGAGCACGCTAATTTGAATTCTGCGCTTAGGGATCCCGGCTAAATTTTGGGGTTGTTATTGTTAATTTTGTTAAGCCAAGAAGATCCCCTCTCATTTAGCAGGACTCCCTCTATGATTGCCCAATTTATCAGCACGAAATTCCTTCCAAATATTAGTAGCGAAATGCAGCATTTTTTGGTTCTGCACATCTGTTTTCTTGGAAGCCTAGCGGGTCTAAAGCTGTGTTGTGGGGTTCGTTTTTCAGTTGCCTGTCCTTGCTTCATTTCACAGCTCTTCGCTGCAAGCCAAGGCACCACCCCCTTGCCACCAGCCATTCTCTTCCTGCCCAGCGGTTATCAGCACTGGCCAGTCGAGATTTTCCGGGCCATGGAGGAGCTGTTACAAACGGCCTGCCAGGGTACCCACCTACAAAATTTTCACAGCCAGCCGCAGCTGCCGGGAGTGGCGATATTCGGAGAACCAGACCTTGGAACGCGCCCCGCCCGCTGCCATGAGTCGCTCTGGGAAAACAACCATGCGCCGCGTCCCCAAGCGAGTGCCGCAGCCATGACTGAACGAGGTCGGCGGACCAAGTGTTCAATTCAACAGTAATTTTATTCAAATAATCAAAACTGGTATGCGACAACATCTGGATCCTTAGCCATAGGCTAGTTATGGATCCATACAGTTATACAAAGAAAAGTAAACGATACAGACGCGAGCACGATAATTTCTTATTTTGGTTAAAACAAAAACAGAAAATAGGTAGAAAAAAGAAAGAAGGAAATGCAACCAAACAAAAACCAGTAAACTAGGGTGCAGACCGCCGCAGGAGGGAAAAAGCCGCGACCCCCGCCGGCTCGGGCGCGCGCCATTCCCCGCATGCCAATGACACAGCCATCGGCACCCAGAAGGGAAAAGGCTTAGTTGCTGTCCAAACTGCTAAGTGTTACCCATGACAGGAACCCCACACTACCAGTGAGGCAGCACGTATCCGAGACAATACCCATGGCCTCCCTCCCACACACATACATGCTTGCGATAAGAATACATGAAACAGTTACACAAAAAGAATTGGTTGAACATTTGTGACTTTAGCCGTTTGCAGAACGGTAACATGTAATTATTATTCACTCAACGCAGCAAGAATGTACACTGATATGCTATATATACATTTGATGCACGGTGTGTCGAGTAAGAATAAGGGTACACCGGCATTGACACTTACGTTACTGTATATCCATATACACATAGGTACGTAGAAACAACAAGGAAGCGTAACAGCAACGCTGTGTCCAGTTGTTGACATCATTATAACTTTCGTTAAACTAATCAGTTTCGATCGGAAAGAAATTTTTCTTTTACAGTAGTATTAAAATTTGCTGACTGCTTAATGTTTGCAGGAATCGAGTTCCATATTTTTACGCCTATATAATGTATGCGTCGCTGGCCGTACTGGTGGTGACATATCGGCACGAGAAAGTTCTCGAGAAAGGCTGAGCGACTGTTAAATATCAATTCATTGAAGATAGTGGCAGGATTCGCCGTGGCCGTCGCGGCTTGCTTGAAGTAATGGAACTCCTAGGAGAAGATGTCTTGCAGCCGTCTCAGGGGGCTTAGAAGTCATACACAGACGCGGCGGCCACTGTCTGCGGAGTCAACACTGGGATGAAGAGGCACCCGCTTGGGGCAAGACCCGTGTCTGCGAAAACCCATCACCTCGGTGTGGTCAGTGAAACCTGTACATAAGTGTGTAAACCCTCCCCCTCAAAGGCGGGTCAGCTGCGATGAAGTTGAGCACTCCGAATTGGTAGCAGGTTGAACGGCCGTTTTCCCTCACCTAGGGATCTAGGGAGGACATGGTGCGTTTAAGGAGCCGTTTGCGGCTCATCGGTGTGTGTTCCTCTTTCAGTCATGCTTGACTGATGAACTGTAACGTTCTTATGTAGATACTGTAAATAAATCCCATATTCCTTGTTCTCGTCTCTCCCTTGAACGACGTCCTCGGCGTGGATAAATTGGACGACGGCATGGGCGATCTACCACCTATTTCATGCCCGACACCAACCATCACAATACTCAAGTCGGTTATATGCTTTGTGGGGCGTGCTGTTGTCTTGGTGTCTCAGTATATATGCCTGTTACTCAAAATAAAAATCAGTTGGTAGTCAGCGTTTGTCTTCGTCGTTCTTTTGGTCCCTTGTCTATGTATGCGCTGTAAGTGATCTTTGAAACGAAATAATGCCGCAAGGTGACTGTCTGCAATGACGGAGTACTGGCACATGGAGCGCAGCAAAAACATGTGACATTGGACGTTATTGCGGCCGACGTGTAGTGAGGCATTGCATGGGCTTATATCGCTGCTCTGCGACATCGTTGCTCGTCGCTCGAATAATTATTTCGGCGGTCCAATGTGAACAAATGTTCCCAAATGTTAACAAATGACAAGCTAGAGCAGTCGACATGCACAGTGTGCAGCACGTGAACGTTTGCTGTCAATTAAGCGCCTGCATGGATACGCTACTAGCATGATCACAACTTGTCTTACTACACTTAGTTTGCGTCCCATTACTTCAACCTTTTTTTAATGTGCATCCACCTTTTTGCTTTCGTCACAACTGAGTCTTCGCTTGAGCTCTGCCTTGCTCATCTCCACACATGCTACTTACGTTTATGGTTCTCGCTGTTGTTCTCCCCTAAGAGCTCAAAGAATCACTAAGAGGTGCTTGCCCGATGCACTTTTCAAAAAAAAAAGAACAGAACTTTGCTGAAAGGTTGATAATGTTGGGGTCAAATGCAAATGAAACTAGAATACTGAATGCACTAGAAAAAACTAGAACGCACAGTGAGCACCATGCGGTGGAGCCCCCATCATCCGATCCCAAGAGCTCACTCATGCGACAGAATGAAAAAAAAAACAAATTCAGCGCTGTACAAGGTTAAGGAAGGCACACTAATGCACTATGACCACAATGACTGAATAAAGAATGCTTCCGATAACTCTCGAGCGGTGGTGTCACGGCGCTTTTTCAAAATCGTAGTATCGCGAAACATGGGCTTGCACTTGCATATTTTACAATGCTGAGCCAAATGGGAACCTGTGCCTGTTGGTATGGATCGCTCATGTTCTCTAAGGCGCTCGTTAACACAGCGGCCTGACTGCCCTACATACACTTTGCCACATGGCAAGGGAATCTGACAAGGGAAACTACACCGACGCTGCAATCTACAAACTTCGCGTGGTTCTTTTCACAATCTGGTCTATTACTTGTTTTAGAAATACGGCTGCAGAACATTGACAGTTTCTGAGGAGCGGAAAACACTACCGGAATTTGGTATCTAGTGGCGACATTCATTAGATTGTGAGCCACTATGTGGCAATACGGCACAACTTCAGGTCTCTTCTTTTGTGTGATGCAGTTACTTTTGTGCCGCTTCCCTTTCAGTTTCTGAAGCAATACCTCCGAGACTGACGTCACCACCACACTTGGGTAACCAGCAGTCTGCAGCCTATTTAACTGTGCAATGAAACTAGGTTCGCAGAGTGGTGACAAGATTTCATTAACGAAGATTCTGAAGACATCAAAGCAATGGCGCGTTTCACAGTCTTTGAGTGCGCAACGCGTAAGGTAAGAATTCCTTACGTGCACGTGACGAGTACCTCCAACAGGCGTGGCCTGTTTGTAAGGATAGCTGCAAATCTAAAAACTGGAGTTTACCGTCCCTAGATAGCTCATGTGTGAAAGTTAAACATTTGCCATTGTAATTTATCAGAGTTAAAATGTCAACTACCATCACGGAGCATTCGTTATTAGTCGTTGCACCGCACCGCAAGAAAAGCAGAACTAGAGGACCAGGAGTGGTGCCTCCTCGATGGTGTGGATTGTCTTCGTAGGACCGTCACCGGGAGTGCGCCACCTTCGACAGCTGTGATGAAAAAGACAGTATCTTTCTTTAGAGACAATGGATTTCGGCTGTTACTGAGTGACAAAGAGGGCGGTTTTGTGATAGCTCCGTCTGCGGTCTTCAACAAAAAAGCCATTCAGGCTGTCAACAAGAACTTCATTCTGGCAAATGAGAAAGTTCAGAAGGTAAAACGCAAAGCCACTTCTTTGTTGGAAAATATAGGCCTCAGCAAGATTGTGAAATATGTAAAACAATGTAAGGTACCTGCTCTAGAGGTTTTTTTCGCTGCAAAAACGCACAAACCGGATGTGCCTTTCCGTACAATAGTCAGTGAAAGCAACTGTTGGCAGGTTTTGGTTAGCCGCTTTTTGCAAAAACAGTTGAAGCATTTAACTACTGACGATCCTTATTGAGAAAGGATTCTTTCGATGTTGTTTCCTTTCTGGAAGACAACCATAGAGTAGCCGACATTTTTTCTGTTGACGTCGAAGGTCTTCACTATTCAATACCGCAAGAGGAGCTATTTCGCAGTGTGATGACGTGCATCGAAGAATGTGGCGAGGTAGATTTTCGCAATGCGACCGGGTTGGAAAGTTTCATGTCCCTTCTTCAATTTTATTTAAGTGCAACTTTTATCCGGTTCGAAAATAACCTTTTTATCCAGGAATATGGTGTGCGTATTGGTTCATGCGTGGAGCCTGCTCTTTGTAATATTTTTTATCGTTTGTCGACCGCGCTCTTAAGAGTGCCTTAAACAATGACTCGGTTCAAATTTTTAGATATGTTGCCGATTTTCTTGTTGTGATAAAGCAGACTAACAACGAATGCTCCGTGATGGTAGCTGACATTTTAACTCTGTGCAATGACAATTGCAAATGTTCAACTTTCACACATGAGCTATCTAGGGACGGTAAACTCCAGTTTATAGATTTGCAGCTATCCTTACAAACAGGCCACGCCTGTTGGATGTACTCGCCACGTGCACGTAAGGAATTTTTACCTTACGCGTTGCGCACTCAAAGACTGTGAAACGCGCCATTGCTTTGATGTCTTCAGAGTCTTCGTTAGTGAAATCTTGTCATCACTCTGCGAACCTGAGTTTCATTGCACAGTTAAATAGGCTGCAGGCTGCTGCTTACCCAAGTGTGGTGGTGACGTCAGTCTCGGAGGTATTGCTTCAGAAACTGAAAGGGAAGCGGCATCAAAGTAACTGCACCACACAAAAGAAGAGGCCTGAAGTTGTGCCGCATTGCCACAGAGTGGCTCACAATCTAAAGAATGTCGCCACTAGATACCAAATTCCGCTAGTGTTTTCCGCTCCTCAGAAACTGTCAATGTTATGCAGCCGTATTTCTAAAACAAGTAATAGCCCAGATTGTGAAAAGAACCACGCGAAATTTGTAGATTGCAGCGTCGGTGTAGTTTATAAGATTCCCTTGTCATGTGGCAAAGTGTATGTAGGGAAGTCAAGCCGCCGTGTTAACGAGCGCCTTAGTGAACATGAGTGATCCATACCAACAGGCACAGTTTCCCATTTGGCTCAGCATTGTAAAATATGAAAGTGCAAACGCATGTTTCGCGATACCACGATTTTGAAGAAGAGCCGTGACGCCACCGCCCGAGAGTTATCGGAAGCATTTTTCATTCAGTCATTGTGGTCACAGTGCATTAGTGTGCCTTCCCTAACCTTGTACAGCGCTAAATTTGGTTTTTTGGATTCTGTCGCATGAGTGCGCTCTTGGGATCGGATGTTGGTGGCTCCACGGCATGGTGCTCACTGCGCATGTTCCTCTAGTTTGACCTGTCTATAAAGAAGTGACGCAATAAAATGATGTCAGTTAAAAGTAGCGCCTTCTCCTGGGGGGGGGGGGGGGGGGCGGTCGTCTTTCTTGTGGCTGTTGTTTTGCGCTAAACAAGGTATTCATGGATTAAGCATAATAACTTTGCCGGCCGGATAAGCTTGCACACATTCGCTTACTAATTAAATAAACGAGCCCGGTTTCACAAGCTCACGGGTTAACATGAACACACCTCGCTTAATGACCGCGGAATAGGGCTGTCGAAACGCCGGAGCGAATTGACCCTCAAGCTGCTTTCCAGCAACGCCAACTAAACTTGGAAAGCACAGCACATATGAAGCTACCGCCACTCCGCGTCCACATCGCAGATCGCTTTGAAGAAGACGCCTGCGCGGACGCGCTTTATCGCAGATCGCTTGGAAGGAAGGACGGCTGCGCCGTGAGTGTAGAACGCCCCCTGGCCTCTCCGTGCGTCTCGCGCGACAGAAGACGCACGGGGGGCATTCTTCCCTCGCGTGCGTGAGCCGCCACCGTCGGCCGACCCTCGCAAGCTTTCAGTCGCACATACGGCGCGCGGCGACGTGTTTGGGCTTTATGCGGAACATCACCGCAGAAATACGCTTGGAGTGTCTACATTGACACGTCTACCCATTTATCCTTTTCTCGGGTACTGCATTTCACCCACTATCAACTTAATGTGATCGCTCAGCGCGATACGCGCTTGCATGATTGGAACTGACTAGAGTGTTATCGATGGTTTATTCCTTTGTCTGTTGTCCCCGAAGCCGAGGCCAAGATTCCGGCTCATGCGGTGCTAGTTCCCAAAGCCTCTGCCACGTGGCGTATTCATTTGAACCCTCTTCTCGCCTTCCTCCTCCCAGCGGTTCGTCGACGAGTTGGGCTGGTTGGGCGGACGGACGGCTGAACTGGACCCCTTCCTCTAACTCCCCACTGGCGAGCATCATTGTGGGAGGCAAGGAAAGCGCCCCAACCACCATCGCTATCGTCCGTGGAGGTTAGCGATGGTTAGCGACTACTCGGTTAGCTGTACTGCGTTTATTTTCTTGCAAACGCTTTTTCATGGCCTTATGTGTTGTATTTTTTACGCAGGTCTCCCCAGGACTGTGGTCTTGTCAACTGAGACTCCCTTCTTCCGATCGGTTGGATTCGTTGCATTACTGCACATCTTAAATGGTGCGAAGCCATACAGTTTTTACCAAAAACTGTGCTGCATGTATAGGCTGGCTTTAATCCCGCAATGACGACATGCCCCTACTTTTTTTTTCTGAACCCGCGAGTATTTAATTAATTCCGGATCCGAAATAACATCTCATCCATCATCGCGCGTTTGTCAGTGACATTTTATTCTTTGAAGAGGAATCCCGTCCAACTTACCCGACTCCAATTCCTTTATCTGTAAACATGTAATTAATTTAATGGGTGGGCCCGGTGACTGGACCTTGGTGCAGTTCACTAACCGCTTTGCTCTCGCCATGCAGATGGTCGTCTATCTCATCTCCAACCTGCTGCTTCCTGTTATGGCATGCGCATCCCCGAGTGCGTCGTCAGTGCAGGCTTCCCCTTGTTACGAAGACGGATCGGTCACGTGCAATCCTTTGCCTGGCTTCAACATATCACCATTTCCATCTGCCTCACCGTTTGAATGCGACCTACCGGTCCTGGAGCCAACTTGGAAAGATTCTTCGCCATCGACAGCCGTACCAGCTGTAAAGCAACAACCACCGTCGACGCAGCTCTCTGGGCCCGGCGACTGTACATTGGTGCAGTTCGCTAACCGGTTTGCTCTCGCCATGGAGGTTAGTCAGACATATGCACTTTTTGCTAAAAAATCAAGCAATTATCTTCTGGTACGTCTCCCGAGCCCAGGGTGCTGCGTCGTGATTGCCATTGAGTGCATTTATGTCATCCGTTACTACTAATCATATCTGGTGACGTCGAGACTAACCATGGTCCTGCCAGCCTAGACACTGTACTGGCCGAATTACAGAAACTAACCGCAGGCCAAACAGCACTTGTGCAGGAGCCAAAGGATCGAAAATTGCAGCTGACCACCACAGTAAAAAACAATCAACGACCTGAATAAGCGCATGACTGACTTAGAGGCCCATTATCATGCTCTCTTGCCTCTACGCCAAGACATAGAAATACTGCAGACAACATGAACTGAAAGAACTCGCCTGGTAACAGCGTTACAGGCCCGTTTGGACGACGCCGAAAACCGATCACGCCACAATAACCTGATCTACGGAATTACTGACCCCACTACAAATGAAACTTTTACTAAGTCTGAAGAAATAATAATTCAGATGTGCCGTAATCATTTACAAACCGAAATCAACCCCACAGATATAGAACGGGCACATCGCTTATGAAAAGACACCAAAGATCGAAATCGTCCAATAACAGTAAAATTCACACATTTCAAAACGAAAAACGCCCTTCTGTTAAATGGTCGAATGCCTAAGGGAACTAATTATAGTGTAGGTGAAGATTTCTCTCGCCTGACTCAGAAAGCACAGAAGGCCCCTTTGCATTTCGCCAAATCTAAATCACTTGCATACTCCCTACGCTATAAAACCTTGTACATTGGTCCTAAACGATATGTTTTTGACGAATGGTCTAACTCTGTAAAATAAATTGTGTAGCAATCATCCAGTCTTCTACAAAAAAAAAGGATCAACCAGAACTTGTACCTAGAAATGAGCTTTCGTTTTCCGCAGTCTTTACGAACGCACGCAGTTATCTTCCGAAGCGCGAGCTTGTATCTAACATCATATCATCAACAGGCAGCAACTTGCTCAGTCTAACAGAAACTTGGCTACACAATGACGTCACTGATACCGAAGTTTTGGCCGAGCTACCCGACTTCCATGTTTATCGAATTGACCGCGTAGGCACAAAGGGCGGCGGCGTTCTTGTACCAGATCACCGGCAACTTTTGTGTTCAATTATTACCATCACATCAAAACTCGAAATATATGGCTACTATATCGCACATCACCACTAACAGTGCTGCTGGGGGTTTGCTCCAGGCCTCCCCATTCCACTCCTGAATTCTGTGGGGAGCTCAATAACACTTTAACACAACTTACGACCACCTACCCTAATGCCTCCTACCTACTTTCCGGTGATTTTAATTTCCCAAACATAGACTGGAGCAACTTACCATATTCTTCAATAGTAGGTCTCCAAGAGACAAGGAATTTTATCTACATTTGCTTGAACTTTAATCTGACACAATTAGCTTCAGAGGCAACGCGCGTCACACCAGAATCCGCAACCATTCTGGACCTAATCCTGACTAATAATCTCAGTACCCTCTCACCAATTACACACCTTCGAGGAATTAGTGACCATAATGTCATTCATGCTGCTTTATCTTTTCCTGGGAAAAGACGGGGAATGCGGGAAATGGAAATTCAAGACGATGAGCAAAACGTGAACAAGGTGAATGCAGGAGCCAACGTTTCGACAAGTGGACTTGTCTTCAAGGCGACGTACGCTTTCTTCGCCACAGTATATATAAGTGGGGTTCTTCTAAAGGGCAGAGGGTGTGAGGCGGGAGGGTGTGGAAACGAGGGAAGGCGTGTTAGCGTGTCGAATTGAGAGTAAAGGAACACTGTGCACAAGGTCAGAGCCCAGGGCAACCCCCCCCCCCACACACACACACACAACCCCGGTGAGTCAACGCACGCATGTTAGCTGGCGTGTCAAGGGCATCTGACAGGCGGCTGAAGAAAAGGGGGAATGGAAAGGGAAAAGCAGGTATGCTTCAAGCTGTCCCATGCAAATGTTCGCATACGTGGGAGCGAATCGCGTAGTCATGCTAGTGCCGAAAATCTGCAGGTAGTGCATAGAATCGAAATCGAAATAGTTGAGCGTGAGAACTAACCTAAGGAGCGATAAGTAAACTTCAGTAGCGTGCGCTTGGGGATTGATTCCGAGGGATCTAGAAACGGCTTCAAGTCCTTCACTCATGGTTATGTTGGTGTAAAAGTCAGAAACATGTAAAGTGACTAGAATAGCGCGGTCGGAAAGGATTTGGTTTGCGTTGATGCCATCAATAATTCGAAGGAAGTGCGGCGTGTCTTGAACGAAAGATGGGAGGATGGTGGGTATGTTTGACAGGTCGTGATTTAAGAATTTAAGTGTTGTGTTATTAGACACAATAGGCCGACCTGGGATTTCTGCTGTAAATATTTATTCGATCGGAACTTTATGTATTTTAGGAAGAAGATAAAAGCGGCCTGCTGTTTTGTTCTTGGGCATCATGAAGCGATATTCAGATTGCGTGATTAGTTCCCTGGACAGGAGCTCCGCTATTGTGTTTATCACAATATTCCTCTAATCTGAAGTTGGGTGAGAGTCGAGTTTTCTGTAATGGGTGCGGTTGCTCAGTTGTATAGAGGCCCCATTCTTGTACTTTTCTATAGGCCAGATTACGATACTGCGGCCTTTGTCTGCTGGTTTTATTATAATATCATTCCTTTTCGCAAGTTCTTTAAGGATTTGGTGTTTAGCTGGGGTCAAATTTTTGCGTTTCCGGCAATGCCGCGTTGACCCTAGAATTTCCTTTGATATCAGTTTATGTATAAATCGAGGTCTGGGCACTGTTCGGTTTCCGGTGTCCACGTGCTAGTTGGTCTAATGGAGTCTCTATCTTCTTTTCCTACATCTGGTCTATCGAAAAATAACTCCTTCGTGCGCATGCATCGTGCAAACTCTGTTATATCTTTGTGGAGTTCGTATTCGTTTACTGCGTTGCTCGTCGGACAAAACGTTAGATCACGTTTCAGTAAATCCACTTCTTCGGGGCTTAGACTCTGGGATATGTCTACTACATTGCTGCAGTGCTCTTGATGCTCGCCTGTAGGACTGTCGGTGGAGCTACGTGCTGCAGGGGTTACATTAGTTTCTTTGGGTGGATCTGCAACTCTAATATCCTTGCGCTGGTATTTATGTAGTAATTTTTCCTCCTTAGTTTCGACGAATTGTTCAAGTTCTCTTCTTTCCGTTTCAGATAACTTTATGCTGACGAGTTGATCAGAAATTATCATAAGTTGTTGCTTGCAGTGTTTTTCGAGAATATCAATATGGAAGAGCGATGCATTTCCTAGGACAGCATTCCACTTTAATAATAGCCTGGAAGGTAACGAATCGAGGGCGCATCTAACCTTTATTCTGAGACCTTTTGGGACTTTCCTCTGTTTAATGCAGCTAGTGTAAGTTTTTAGGTGAAATCTTTAATTTGTTTGGCGACGAGTTTGCGGGATTGGAGGAAAGGGCGAGATTTGTTGTTGCGTGTACTATCCCTAGTGCGCGGTAGTCATTTCTGTTTGGTTCGGGCAGGCCTCCGGGGCGAAAAATCTTCAGATGCTCTCTTTTTACACTTCATTTTCTTGTCGAGGCCTGCACCGATGTCTGTATGTTTATCTGTACGCGTATCGGTTTGCTTATTAGTGTATGTAGCTGTTTGCGTGAAAGCTTCTCTTTGAAAGCACTCTTTGTTTGAGTGAAGGAACTCTTTTCCTGTAACACCAAATAAGACACATAAGAAAATTATAAGGCTTTACGACAAGGGTGACTATGACGCAATTAACCGCGAACATGAGACTTTCTTCCCCACGTTTGAAGCCGCGTATCGAAATCCATCAATATTTGATAGCTGGTCGATGTTTAAGGATAAGTTAACAGATTTGGCTAACAAATACATTCCTAAAATTCACATTCGCCCCAGTAATAAAATACCATGGTTTACTAACGTCTTAATGAAATTAGAAAACAAAAAGAAACGTCTCTACCGAGCGGCTAAAAATAACGAGAACTCGCATCGATGGGAAATCTACTACGAAGCTGAAAACGAATACCTGATTGCTATCCGCAGCGCCAAGCTTTCCTTTTATGGCACCAAACTCCCATATTTGCTGCGCACAAACCCAAGACAATTTTGGCAAGTAATAAATCCTCATCCTGTTCGCACTATCACGCGCACCAATGTCTCACACGAGACAATTACCGATACTGAATGCGCTGACACTTTTAATTCCGCATTTGCAACATTATTTACGAAAGAAATCGAAACAAACATTTCTTTACCTTTCTACAATATTGAGAGTCACATGACATGCATCACATTTTGTGCTGACGGAATTTCATCCATAACCCAGAAGACTAAGCTATCATCTTCATTTGGCATTGATGAAATTAACTCTAAACTTCTAAGAAACACAAGACACATGGCTGCATCATACTTTTCCTTACTGTTCTCACAGTCACTCTCTTCAGGAAACATGCCGGGTTGGCACGCGGCGCAGTCCTACCCAATCGACAAGTGGCTTGGTGCTTCGGGACGGGAGCACCTGCGCAGAGGACGGCATTCTAGGCCACGGACAATATATAGGCCGGGATCATTTTGCTCTGACCACAGTTTGGCAGCAGTGCCCGCAGGATTCACGTCAATAACAAGCATTCTCTGTACGCAGCTCATCACATTGCTGGGATCTTTATCGCCGCGCGCTGCAACGGGTACCACCGACAGGAGCACTGAACGGACAGCCTAAGCGATACAGATCGTGTCGACTCGCGGCGCAGTCCTACCCAATCGACAAGTGGCTTGGTGCTGCGGGACGGGAGCGCCTGCGCAGAGGACGGCATTCTAGGCCACGTACAATATATAGGCCGGGGTAATTCCGCTCTGACCACAGTTTGGCAGCAGTGCCCGCAGGATTCACGTCAATAACAAGCATTCTCTGTACGCAGCTCATCACATTGCTGGGATCTTTATCGCCGCGCGCTGCAACGGGTACCACTGACAGGAGCACTGAACGGACAGCCTAAGCGATACAGATCGTGTCGACTCGCGGCGCAGTCCTACCCAATCGACAAGTGGCTTGGTGCTGCGGGACGGGAGCGCCTGCGCAGAGGACGGCATTCTAGGCCACGTACAATATATAGGCCGGGGTCATTCCACTCTGACCACAGTTTGGCAGCAGTGCCCGCAGGATTCACGTCAATAACAAGCATTCTCTGTACGCAGCTCATCACATTGCTGGGATCTTTATCGCCGCGCGCTGCAACGGGTACCACCGACAGGAGCACTGAACGGACAGCCTAAGCGATACAGATCGTGTCGACTCGCGGCGCAGTCCTACCCAATCGACAAGTGGCTTGGTGCTGCGGGACGGGAGCGCCTGCGCAGAGGACGGCATTCTAGGCCACGTACAATATATAGGCCGGGGTAATTCCGCTCTGACCACAGTTTGGCAGCAGTGCCCGCAGGATTCACGTCAATAACAAGCATTCTCTGTACGCAGCTCATCACATTGCTGGGATCTTTATCGCCGCGCGCTGCAACGGGTACCACCGACAGGAGCACTGAACGGACAGCCTAAGCGATACAGATCGTGTCGACTCGCGGCGCAGTCCTACCCAATCGACAAGTGGCTTGGTGCTGCGGGACGGGAGCGCCTGCGCAGAGGACGGCATTCTAGGCCACGTACAATATATAGGCCGGGGTCATTCCACTCTGACCACAGTTTGGCAGCAGTGCCCGCAGGATTCACGTCAATAACAAGCATTCTCTGTACGCAGCTCATCACATTGCTGGGATCTTTATCGCCGCGCGCTGCAACGGACACCACCGACAGGAGCACTGAACGGACAGCCTAAGCGATACAGATCGTGTCGACTCGCGGCGCAGTCCTACCCAATCGACAAGTGGCTTGGTGCTGCGGGACGGGAGCGCCTGCGCAGAGGACGGCATTCTAGGCCACGTACAATATATAGGCCGGGGTAATTCCGCTCTGACCACAGTTTGGCAGCAGTGCCCGCAGGATTCACGTCAATAACAAGCATTCTCTGTACGCAGCTCATCACATTGCTGGGATCTTTATCGCCGCGCGCTGCAACGGACACCACCGACAGGAGCACTGAACGGACAGCCTAAGCGATACAGATCGTGTCGACTCGCGGCGCAGTCCTACCCAATCGACAAGTGGCTTGGTGCTGCGGGACGGGAGCGCCTGCGCAGAGGACGGCATTCTAGGCCACGTACAATATATAGGCCGGGATCATTTTGCTCTGACCACAGTTTGGCAGCAGTGCTCGCAAGATTCACGTCAATAACAAGCATTCTTTGTACGCAGCTCATCACATTGCTGGGATCTTTATCGCCGCGCGCTGCAACGGACACCACCGACAGGAGCACTGAACGGACAGCCTAAGCGATACAGATCGTGTCGACTCGCGGCGCAGTCCTACCCAATCGACAAGTGGCTTGGTGCTGCGGGACGGGAGCGCCTGCGCAGAGGACGGCATTCTAGGCCACGTACAATATATAGGCCGGGGTCATTCCGCTCTGACCACAGTTTGGCAGCAGTGCCCGCAGGATTCACGTCAATAACAAGCATTCTCTGTACGCAGCTCATCACATTGCTGGGATCTTTATCGCCGCGCGCTGCAACGGGTACCACCGACAGGAGCACTGAACGGACAGCCTAAGCGATACAGATCGTGTCGACTCGCGGCGCAGTCCTACCCAATCGACAAGTGGCTTGGTGCTGCGGGACGGGAGCGCCTGCGCAGAGGACGGCATTCTAGGCCACGTACAATATATAGGCCGGGATCATTCTGCTCTGACCACAGTTTGGCAGCAGAGCTCGCAGGATTCACGTCAATAACAAGCATTCTCTGTACGCAGCTCATCACATTGCTGGGATCTTTATCGCCGCGCGCTGCAACGGGTACCACCGACAGGAGCACTGGACGGACAGCCTAAGCGATACAGATCGTGTCGACACGCGGCGCAGTCCTACCCAATCGACAAGTGACTTGGTGCTGCGGAACGGGAGCGCCTGCGCAGAGGACGGCATTCTAGGCCACGTACAATATATAGGCCGGGATCATTTTGCTCTGACCACAGTTTGGCAGCAGTGCCCGCAGGATTCACGTCAATAACAAGCATTCTCTGTACGCAGCTCATTACATTGCTGGGACCTTTATCGCCGCGCGCTGCAACGGGTACCACCGACAGGGGCACTGGACGGACAGCCTAAGCGATACAGATCGTGTCGACACGCGGCGCAGTCCTACCCAATCGACAAGTGACTTGGTGCTGCGGAACGGGAGCGCCTGCGCAGAGGACGGCATTCTAGGCGACGTACAATATATAGGCCGGGATCATTTTGCTCTGACCACAGTTTGGCAGCAGTGCCCGCAGGATTCACGTCAATAACAAGCATTCTCTGTACGCAGCTCATCACATTGCTGGGATCTTTATCGCCGCGCGCTGCAACGGGTACCACCGACAGGAGCACTGAACGGACAGCCTAAGCGATACAGATCGTGTCGACACGCGGCGCAGTCCTACCCAATCGACAAGTTACTTGGTGCTGCGGAACGGGAGCGCCTGCGCAGAGGACGGCATTCTAGGCGACGTACAATATATAGGCCGGGATCATTTTGCTCTGACCAGTTTGGCAGCAGTGCCCGCAGGATTCACGTCAATAACAAGCATTCTCTGTACGCAGCTCATCACATTGCTGGGATCTTTATCGCCGCGCGCTGCAACGGGTACCACCGACAGGAGCACTGAACGGACAGCCTAAGCGATACAGATCGTGTCGACACGCGGCGCAGTCCTACCCAATCGACAAGTGACTTGGTGCTGCGGGACGGGAGCGCCTGCGCAGAGGACGGCATTCTAGGCCACGTACAATATATAGGCCGGGATCATTTTGCTCTGACCACAGTTTGGCAGCAGTGCCCGCAGGATTCACGTCAATAACAAGCATTCTCTGTACGCAGGTGAGGATTCATTCCTCAGATCTTAGATCCGAATTAAAATTAAGTCAATACCATTTCTTTAAGGTCGGTATGCACGACTTTCTAATAAACAACCCAAGGAAGTTTTGGATGCATATATCGAAGCGGAACTGTCTTGTAGACAAGATAAAACTGAATGATGTCGAAGTTACCGACACTCAGCGCATTGCGGAAGCTTTAAAGACGTTTTTTTCGTCAGTATTTTTACGTGAACCCACCCAGAAAGATGATGCTCATGGCGTTGGTCTCAAGCTTCCAGATCTTGTCATATCTGAGGAAGGCATATTTTCGTCACTCCTAAACTTAGATCCAAAAAAATCTGCAGGTCCTGACGATTCACCTAACGCTTTTCTTAATCGGTTCTCCGAATGGTCCGCGAAATACCTGTTCATAATATTTAACGTAAGTTTAAACGAAGGGAACCTGCTTAACGACTGGAAAGTCGCCAAAGTAGACCCAGTCCACATAAAGGGAGACAAGCTTAATGTAGAAAATTACAGACCTATCTCTCTACTAAGCACCGCTTCTAAGGTTATGGAACACTTTATTTCTAAGCATTTAAGTTCCTTTTTAGAAAATAATGACTTCTTTAGTGAGAGTCAGCACGGATTCAGGCGTGGATTTTCTACCACTACGCAGTTACTTCATATGACCAACGAAATAGTGACAATATTGGATCAAGGTGGGCAGGTAGACATTCTTTTTTTAGATTTCGAGAAAGCCTTCGATCGTTTTTCACCCAAAACAATGATGATACAGCTAAACAGCATCATACGCATCGAACAAATTTTGCGTTGGCTTGATTCGTACTTGACGCATCGAAAACAATTTGTCAGCATAGGTGCTTCGAATTCATCGCTCGCCTCTGTACTTTCGGGCGTTCCACAGGGCTCGGTTTTAGGGCCACTTCTTTTTCTTATCTACCTAATCGACCTGGCTTGCAAACTTTCCGTGCGGTGCCACTTTTTGCGGACGATTGTATTGTTTATTCGAGCATTCAATCTGTGGATGACCAATCTAGCTTAACTGACTATCTGATAGCAATACACGACTGGTGTATCCAGTGGCATATGACCCTAAACATCTCGAAATGCGCGCACATGGTTATTACACGTAAAAAAAATCCGCGAATTTGCACCTACACGATAAATAATATGGACATTAAACAGGTAGAGGAATTCACATATCTTGGAATTACAATTGATTCCAAGATGAGCTATACCGCTCATGTTCGGTATGTTTCTGGGCACCAACGAGAAAGTTATGGTTATTAAAGCACCGTTTATAAACCTGCACTAGTGCTACCAAATTAACCGCATATAAGACAGTTATTAGGCCAATACTCGAGTATGCCGATATAGTCTGGGACCCTCACACAAAGGCTGGTATAGAAATTATCGAAAGAGTACAAAAAAAGCTCTTAGATTTATCTACAATGCTTATGATTGGCGCATTTGAGTCACCTCTTTAAGGTTGCGATCTGGGCTCCAGACACTAGAAACTCGTCGCAAAATGCACCGTCTACAAGCAATGTATAACATAGTTGCAACCACACTAAAATGAGATTTGACAACTACATGCAATTTCACAAATCGCGACTGACCAGAGGTAAGCACAATCAAACAATATTATTGCCGCATGCTGGAACAAACGCATATCTTTATTCCTTCCTTCCCAAGACAATTTGCACATGGAACGCTCTTCCGCAAAGCGTGGTCAACTCAGCCACTCCAGATTCCTTCTTATCTTCAGTACAGACGTGCTTGTAATGTCATGCATTCATTGTATCTTTTGCTTGTTACATATTCTCATGACTCTTTTATTACGCCTTTCCTATTGGCAGCAATGTGACGGCGTCATCGTATTTCTTTTGTGTATTTGCATATGTTCACTTTGCCTATCAGGCTGTTTCTTTATTTATTTTTTACTTATTTTTTATCCCCTTGAGGAAAAAGTTTGAAATCACGTGATGTTTGTACCACTCCTGCCTGGGCTTCCAAATGGAAGCTGGCAGTATTCTGAAAAAAATAAATAAATAAAAAATAATTCATCTTAATTATACCATTGCTAGCACTGCTGCCAAACACCATTGACCCCTTTTGTGTCTCGTTATTGCTGTTTTGTTGAAAGATGACTAAGGAGCTAGAAGTCATTCAGCGAGAAATACGGAGGGAACTTCGCGACATTAAGAAAAGTGTGGGCTATTGCAGTTCAGTCTGTGATGCTTTTAAGCCGCTTACGGAAGAGATAAAGTCGTTGCGAAAAGAACTCGCAGAAGCACGGAAAGCTAACGATATTCTTGCGATGGAAACAAAGAAATGGCGCATGAAAGTTGAAGACTTGAAAGTTGAAGCAAACAACCTTGAAATCAAGGGTGTGCCTAATCAAGGTGATCCTTCTGAAGTAGCCCAGAAAATTTGCGCAGCAGTTGGGGAACCTATCACTTCCACAGGTATTGATATTTGTCACAGAATAGGAACAAAGCACCCCAAGGTGAAGAATATCATTGTACGCTTTGTTCGCCGAGAAAAGCGAAATGCTATTTTCACTAAAGCCAAGAGAGCGCGTCTTTCTGCTAACCAAATTGGCTTCCAGTCCATCGATCCCATATTTGTTAATGAAAACCTAACTCAGCTTGGGAAACAACTTCTAGGTGCTGCTATAGCTAAGAAGTGTGATGTTGGATGGAAGTACGTATGGACAAATAATGGCAAAGTTGCTGCCAGGAAAACAGAATCATCGGAGGTGCTGCGAATCGCTGAACGCAATGATTTGGAACAAATGTCTCACTAAGTATCCAATTGACACTTTTAAATGGCTCAATCTGCTACGAAATGGTTCTATTTGACAGTTGTCATTACTATGATGCAGACAGTTTTAACAAAGCGGCCGAACATATTGGAAAGCATTTCAGTGCTTTTCATCTAAATGAGCGCAGTAATAAAAACAAAATTTCTGATCTCAGCACGTTCCTTGATTCCTTAGCTATATAATTTTATGTTATACTGCTTTCCGAAACATGGCTCACTCCGAATGACACTCCTTCACGATTAGACTATTACACATACAATGGTGTTACCAGGACTACCAATCGTGGGGGAGGATTAGCCTTGTATCTGAAAGATTGTCTTACGCATGATGTCATCGATGAGCTAACGCTCGTGACCACTAGCCTCGAATGTATTACAATACGATTACCAAATGTTGCAGTTACTGCAGTGTATCGGCCACACGCTAGCAGAAAGTCTGAATTTCTTGATACCTTTGAAAGCCTTATATGTGGGTTAAACCTATTGCACGTGACTATTTCTGATGGGTGACATAAATGTCAACATGATAAGCGATGACGCAGCCACCATGCAGTTTGAAACTATTCTGTCCACATATCATTGTTCGAACACCATTAGGCTGTCCAGCCAAATCACTGATCATAGCACCACACTGCTGGACGTTTGCATCACAAACGCGCCAACATATAAGATTGCTTTAGGCCTATTTTCACTCGACCTAAGTGACCACTTACCAGTCTTCGCTCTTTTCTCTACTACACCTAACAAACCTAACTACACCGACAAAACAACGTATCGAGTCAAAAACCAACTCACACTTGAGAAATTTCGCTCGGAACTAGCGCTTACGAACTGGTCTTTCGTATACGCAGAACAGGATTCTGATCGCGCATATAGCATTTTCTTTCGCTATCTCAAAACATGTTACAACAGCAATTTTCCCATCGTATCGCGCTCATTAAACAAAAAGAAAATTCGAAAGCTATGGATCCAGCACGAGCCTTCACAAAAGAATCAAAATAAAAACAAAAAGCTAAATGTATCATAAGTTTGTTCAAATACGTGACCTAGCCGCTCTATAAGAATTCAAAACGTATCGCAATAAACTAAATGCAGACATACGAAAAGCTAAGAAGATATACTGTGAATGCCTATTCGCCAAGATTTATAATGATCCTCGCAAACTATGGAATGCAGTTAATAATCTGGGACAATTTGTGGAAAACAAAACACGCTTCAACGTCGAAGCCCTCTCCCAAGACATGAGCGATGGTGCAGCTATTATGGCTTTGAATGAATATTTTGTCCACTCCGGCGACTATTTGCCGCCTTCGGAACAGAGTACGCGGGAAAAAATCTGCCGTAGGGTAAGACAGTCTAACACAATTAGTTTAGCCCCAGTGACACCGTTTGAGGTATCAAACTCGATAAATATACTGCGTAACAATGTCGCAACAGGTTCTGATGAATTAAGTGCGGCGCCTATGAAGTACGTTGCAGATCTCATCTCAGAGCCCCTGGCTCATATCATTAATTGTATGTTCATTTCTGGACTTTTCCCTTCCCATCTGAAGCTTGCGCGTGTATGCCCTGTGCATAAAGGCGGTGCTCTAAATGACATTTCGAATTACAGGCCAATCTCTGTTTTGCCTGTTCTATCGAAGGTGTTTAAATCTGCCATAAATTGCAGACTAAGGAACTTTCTTAGTAAGTATAACATAATAAACAATGTTCAGTACGGATTCCATAAAGGCAAGTCCACAGAATTAGCCCTGTTATCACGTAAAAGAGATGCTAAACAATTTAAAAAAAAGACTGTATACAGTTAGATTTTTCCTTGATCTGAAAAAGGCTTTTGATAGTATAAAACATGATATCCTAGAACAAAAATTATTCGACTACGGAATACGCGCTGTTGCTCTTCAACCTATTAAAAACTACTTATTTGCCAGAAAACAATATGTTAAAGTCGGAAGCTTAACGTCAGCAGAAATTGAACTTGAGGAAGGCGTTCCAGAAGGTTCGATCTTAGGACACTTCTTATTCATAGTTTATATTCACGATATATCTAACATCCCTTACACAGAAAAACTAGTTATACATGTATGCTGATGATACGAATGTCTTTTTAGTGCTGATTCAATGAAAAGTCTCCAAGTTACTGTAACGAATGATTTAAGGTATTTGGAAGTGTGGCTAAATAAAAACAAACTTGCATTAAACGCACGTAAAAAAAATCCGTTATTTTTAGGCCTACGAACAAACCATGTATTAATCTGAAATTCTCATATCAAGGCACAAGGTTAAAGTGCGTTCGCACGCAAAAATTTCTGGGTGTTTGGTTCGAGGAAAACATGTCGTGCAATGCCCATGTGTCAAGGCTTGCTTCTGAATTAGGCAAGACTGTAGGCTTTCCGTACAGGTTATCAAACCTAGTTCCATTATGGCGAAAGAAAGCTATATATTACGGTCACTTCTACTCTCGCTTCTCTTACTGCGCGCTATTATGGGCAAAAACATCAGTTCAGAACCTAAGCAGACTTGAGGTGTTGCAGAAAAAGGTTCTCAGAATATTTGAAAATTTTTATGGGCACCCTCGCGAACTATGTACTCATCAGCTGTTCATAACGCACGATATTACTAGAGCAAGTGATCTTTAGACATATAAACTACTACCTTATGCAAAGAAAAACAAGCTTTATGAGCATTCATTTGATAGCTCCCCGCGATACTCTCTCCGAAATCAATCCATACCAGTTCCCTTTTCCCGTACAAGGTACGGAGAATGCCTTCTTCAATACCAGATACCAGTAATACTGAACAAATTCCTAACTTGTACCAAATTCGAACTATCAGAATATAAATTCAAGAAACATGTGCGAAATATGCTTTTAAACATCTAAGAACCACTCGGACATCATCTTTCTTTTGCTATCTTGATATATATTTAATTTCGATGTACAAAATTATTTTTTGCCTTTGCACAAGTGTTTACAAAGGTTTTGTGACATCTGTATTATATGCAATTATGTTGTGCACTAAAAGTGTTGCGTTGAGTAAATTATATTTCATGCCTACATTTTTGTAAAGCGTTTCAGATGATTATTTTTGCAATCTGCCTGCTGCTATTTAATGGGTCCTTGGGCACTCTCAAGATGTCTGCGACATCTCTTCGCCCAAGAACCTCCGACTCAGTGGTGGAAATAAACTTCCCTTGACTTGATACTCTACAATAGATCACATCCATGTCATTATTGAGGTTATCGAGAAATCCGCAGAGTATAATAAGCCTCTCTATACGGCTTTCATAGCCGTATAGAGATATAGCCGTCAGCGCCGTGTTTGTCTCCTCCCCTTTCTGGTCCTGTCGTCTAGCGCTGTTTGAATTTTATTGTTACCATGGAACACCAACTCGCCCAATCCGCTGCCCTTCTTAGGTTCGGTGTTGCGCTGCCGCCGAATGCCTCTACGCCAGGACCAGCGCCTTTATACTCAGCCTTTATATTCGAGATGCCTGTGAAGAGCGCCACAGATGCGCGCAGGCAGTGCAAATTTTAGCTTCTTGTGCGCAGGCCAGGGCGGTGCGGAAGCTCATCTGCATGTGCTTGGATATCACGATAAGCCAAGGTCGATGTTTCCGACTGCGAAAAGCAGAGCACAGGCTTCGGTCTTTCCTTGCCGCTGCTGCCGCCGAATTTGGCGACGCCAGGACGAGCATCCTTGATACTCGATATGCCCGTGACGAGCGCCACCGACGCGTGCAGGCAGTCCGAATTTGAGCCTTTTGTGCGCATACATACATACATATATATACCAATGGTTCGACCTTCCGTACCAGCTCAACAGCCGCATTCGTCGTTCCAGCCAAGAAGGTTACAGTTAAATTCAAACTGTCGCATACCACTACATCTACATCGGCAGAGCTTGCAGCTCTCCATGCCGCTATGATGTACGTCAGCGAAGAGCCAACAGAGAAATGGGTCGTATTTTGTGACTCTAAGGCAGCTCTTCATAGCATCAAGTCAGTATACGTCACAGAACTTACGAGGAAATAACATCTGACATCAGGGAAGTGCACCACCATGCTCTCGAAAGAGGCCATACAATTATATTGCAATGGATACCTGCTCATTGTGGCATCGTCGGCAACAACCTAACTGACAAGGCTGCCCGGTCTGCCCACGAAGATACCCAGACGCGTTCAATACCTTTGGCGAAGTCGGACGCTGCCAGGGAACTTCGCCAACATGCACGCAAAAAGTCGCAAGATCTCTGGAGTTCAAGTGCCTTCAATTGCCGATTATATAAACTGGACCCCTCTCTACGGCTACAACTGCCATCTAGCCTTTCCCGCGGCGAAGCAACCTTGCTGTACCTCTTGTGACTAGGAGTAGCGTTCACGAACTCATACTCTGATCGTTTGGGAATGGCCGAGAGCCCGATGTGCGATTCCTGTGGGTGCTAGGAGGCGATCGAGCACATATTGTGTACCTGCCCCCGCTACGATGTACAACGCCTCTCTCTGCGGGAAACTTTACACCGACTGGACTTACGACCGTTCACTGAGTCAAAGAAACTCGGACCGTGGCCACGCCCATCAACGGCACGAAAAGCGAATCGTGCATTAGTGCAATACTTGAAGTGCACCGGCTTAAGAGACCGTTTATAGTGTCCCTGTGCATAGTGCCAGCCCATACGCACTCAGTGTTCACTTTCGCCCCTTTTCCTCTTTGTATACCCCTTTCCCCCACACCCAGTGAGGGTAGCAAACCGGATGCTCTTCTGGTTGAGCTCCCTCCCTTTCCTGTCCTTGCTTTCTCTCTCCCTCTCTCTCTCTTGTGCGCAGGCCAGGGTGGTGCGCAAGCTCTTCTGCCAGCGTTTGGATGTGACGATAACCCAAGGTCGATGTTTGCGACTGCGAAAAGCAGAGCACAGGCTCAGATTTGGTGTTTCCTTGCCGCTGGTGCCACCGATTGCCGCGACGACAGGACGAGCAGCATTTATCCTCGAGATGCCCGTGAGGAGCGTCACAGATGCGCGCTGGCAGTCCAAATTTTAGCTGCGTGTGCGCAGGCCAGTGCGGTGCGGAATTTCTTGTGCAAGCGCTTGGATGTGACGATAAGCCAAGGTCGACGTTTCCGAATGCGAAAAGCAGAGCACAGGCTTAGATACGGTGTTTCCTTGCCACTGCGGCCGCCGTATGGCGCAACACCAGGACGAGCAGCCTTCATAGTCGAAATGCCCGTGACGAGCGCAACAGGCGCGTCAAGGCAGTCCAAATTTTAGCTTCTTGTGCGCAGGCCAGGGCGGTGCAGAAGCTCTTCTGCATGCGCTTGGATGTGACGATAAGCCAAGGTCGACGTTTCCGAATGCGAAAAGCAGAGCACAGGCTTAGATACGGTGTTTCCTTGCCGCTCCTGACGCCGGATGCCACGAAGCAAGGACGAGCAGCATTTATACTCGAGATGCCCGTGAGGAGCGCCATGGATGCGGTCAGGCAGTCCAAATTTAGGCTTCTTGTGCGCAGGTCAGGGCGGTGCGGAAGCTCTTACGCAAGTGCTTGGACGTAACGTTAAGCCGAGGTCGCGGTTTCCGACTGCGAAAAGCAGAGACTTAGATTCGGTATTTCCTGGCCGCTGCGGCCACCGAATGCCGCGACGCCAGGACGAGCAGCCTCTATACTCCAGATGCGCGTGACGAGCGGCACAGATGCGCGCAGCCAGTCCAAATTTTAGCTTCGTGTGTGCAGGGTGCGGAAGCTCTTCTGCAAGCGCTTCTATGTGACCATGAGCGAAGGTCGATGTTTCCGACTGCGAAAAGCAGAGCACAAGATTAGATTTGGTGTTTCCTGGCCGCTGCGGCCGCCGAATTCCGTGACGCCAGAACCAGCAGCCTTTATACTCGTGTTGCCCGTGACAAGAGCCACAGATGCGTCAAGGGAGTCCAAATTTTTGCGTCTTGTGCTCAGGATAGGGCTTTGCGGAAGTTCTTCTACAGGCGCTTGGATGTAACGATTAAAATTATGAGGTTTCACATGACAAAACCACTTTCTGATTAGGAGGCACGCCAATGTGACTATAAGCCAAGGTCGATGTTTCCGGCTGCGAAAAGTAGAGCACAGGCTTAGATTCGCGGTTTCCTTGCCGCTGCTGCCGCCGAATGCCGCGACACCAGGACGAGCAGCATTTATAGTCGAGATGGCCCTGACGAGCGCCACAGATGCCTGCTAGCAGTCCAAATTTTAACTTCTTGTGCGCAGGCCAGGGCGGTGCCGAAGGTCTTCTGTAAGCGCTTGGATAAGACGAGAAGGCGAGGTCGATTTTTCCTATGGCGAGAAGCAAAGCACAGGCTTAGAGTCGGTGTTGCAATGCCGCTGCTTCGGCCGAGTGCCGCGACGCCAGGACGAGCAGCCTTTATACTCGAGATGCCCGTGCCGAGCGCCACAGATGCGCGCAGCCAGTCCAAATTTTATCTTCTGATTTGCGAGTCAAGCGCGTAGGCTTTCACACATGACTCGTCGAAGGTTCCAGTGTACTCGCTGGTGCCGCTTCGCTTCCAGAAAGCACTGCACAATTCGCGTCACGCATACAATCAGATGGCAAAACCACCACAAATCGTGACAATAGAAACAAGCGCGAACGAGACGAAACCAAGCAAAGGAAACAAGCGCGAGCGAGAACTGACGCCAACAGACGATAGTACGAAACAAGCGGTCCGTCTGAGACCAGATACGAGTACGCATCGAGCGGTCAGGCAGGTCCTAATGGAACTAGCTTCCCGCAGGCACGTCACTGAAGCAGGCACCCTCATTGGTGTGCGCCATGAAGTAATGAAAAATGGTGTGCGATCCTATCTTTGACTTAGGTGTCTCTTAGTGGCACTCGCAGTTCAGGGTTGGTGGAAAGTAAAGACTTGTATATTTTCCTGCTAGTGCAACAACGTATTCATAAAATCGCAATCAACGTCTACAGAAACAAGTTCTCAACTACATTTCTAGTACAGTGAGCCCCTTCTTTGGCAACGTCTGCTTGAAATTACGTCAACCATTTGTGCCATATTGTGCCAGTCAAGATTCAGCGCTCGACGTATCGTTTGCAACTTTTGTTCCTGAGTCTTCATTTCTCCACTGGCACAACAATACCAGCCCAGCAAGAAGTTTCACTCAACCACGTTTCTCGTACAGGCGGCCCCTTGTTTGGCATGTCTGATTCAAGCTACACGAATCATTTGTGCAATATTGTGCAGTTAGTGAGATTCGGCACTCCACCTATCGTTTCTTACTTGCCTTCCTAAGACTTTATCTTACTTTTAGCGCAATGATGCAAGCATTAGGTCTCAACCAACTCGCCGAGCAACAAGTTCTACTTAACCACATTTCTATTACGGGGGCCGCTTATTTGGCATGTCTGCTTCAAGCTACTCAACAATTTATGCCATATTGTGCAGTCAGTATCCCGGTCTAGGTTCAGCGCTCGACCCCTATCGTTTCCCCCTACTTTTCTCGCTAAGTCATTATGTTCCTCTTAGCGCAACCGTCTATTAGATCTCAACCAAGTCGCCCAGCTACAATTTCTACTCAACCACTTTTCTAGTAAAACACCTTGTTGTGCGAGTTGGTGGATCTTCAGAAAAAAAGCAGCGGAAAAGAAAACTCACACAGGAAACATACAAGACAGGAAAGAGCCTGGACTACGAAATCTTTCTTTATTCGACAGAGCGGGGCTCTAGTTTATGAAGGGCACTCTGTCAGATTACCATCGCTTATCGGCTTATCACAACCAACCGTCAAGAAAAGTCAATAAATTTCAAAGACCGCATGCACCTTCTATCTTCCAAGGGATCTCACATCTATGTTTGCCTAAGCCCAGTGATGTACATTGTTGCACAAAAAACGTATATTTACAAATATTTACAAGTAAGGCGAACAGCACAGAATTCACAGCAGCCAATATGGCGAGGAGCCACCTCTACGTCTTCTTCATCGATGCTGGCCTAATGCGACAGACTTCTTGTCTTGCGGCATAACCCCCAGTCGAAAACACTTGCTACAGCCGTGTAGGCTAGAGTGCAGCAACAATGGACGGGTTATCCAGCTTCAGCCAAGCAGCGCGAACAGGCACGTACCCAGGATTCTTGTTCGGGGGGGGGGGGGCGGAGGGGCAACCCAAGGTAACTTTCTTATGGAAATGAGGGGGGGGGGGGGTCATTTGCTAGGACCAATCTGAATAATGCCCACCATTCGCCATAAAGACGCGTAAACTCGCAAAAGAGAATTGAAATAAGGAGTACCTAAGAGGTACGCAGACACGGCACCACATCAAACGGACTCGTGCATGAAAGAAGCGCAGGACGAACACTGCCAAGAACAAGTAAACAAGCAAAAGTGTGAAATAAAGATTTCTAGTAGCGTTTTTTGAATTAGAGCTGGAAGAATACACATACAAACACACACACACACACACACATATATATATATATATATATATATATATATATATATATATATATATATATATATATATATATATATATATATATATATATATATATATATATATATATATATATATATATATACATTTGCAGAACAATCACAGTTTTTTTGGATCCCTCGTTTACTGTTCTACCAATTTAGGTGCCAAACCCGGCTCGGCTTGTTATTCGGGAAATTGCGTAACGATGCGTAGCACAGGACGCTGCGGTTCTATACGTACTACGCTGACAGCGGAAGGTTAGAAAAACCCCCACTGTAGCATAGCAGAGTGGCTACATCAGACGGCTCCACTGATAACTGTAGAAGCGTCCTTCAAAACACACGTAATTATTCTCCACTTCCGGCGGCCTTTCCAATACTTCCTTTTTAAATAAAAATATATTGACCCGTAAAAATTTTCACAAGCAACGGTTAAATTTGTTAATTTTCGCTTTTCGTTCCTGTTTGGCTGTTGCCTTGGCTCTTTCCCTGAGTAGATCGCTTAATTTCTCAACTCCTTGCGACTCTTGCTTCCAGTTGCCAATTTTGCACCAGAATTGCAGTCCAATTACGGAAAAGCCAAAGGAGTTAACGGGTGACAGTCATATTGCCTATGCGTTTAAGGGTTATTGCAGGGTGTGATGATGGACGCTGTCTAGTATTATTTCATTTTCCACCTAATCTAACCCATATCCGGGGTGCATGGTTCCGAGGATCTGCCAGCGTCGTGACGAGCCGTCACTCGAGGAAATAATAAAGTAAAAGGAAAAGTTAAACGCAATTGGCGTTTTTTCCGGCCGCAAGTGGTTTCACGAGCATACAGACCAGGTAACTACGAACCGAATCCCTTTCCTGGTCCCTGGATCAGTCTTAACAAAGAAGCTTGAACTAACGAAACTACAGCGATGCGCGTGATCGTTGAGTAGTAGATGATAACTGAACTCATCTCGAGTTAATCGCGCGGGCATCGAATCGATGAGAAAACTGACCTTCACACCCAGGAGCTGACATAACTACCGCAATCCAAAAAGAGGGAAAGAATTGACAACCATTGCACTCTGTGAAGATGGAATGGCAGTGATAGCTGACGAGAGTCAAAGCTCTCAAACGAAAAGCAAAGTGTTTCACCTCCACCGCAGGTCGGCGCGAAGGTAGTGCAGTGCCGCGCCGACGTGCGGCAAAGGTGAAGCAGGCATTAGGGCCTCCCCATACGTGGGCTGATCCCGAAGATAGTGCAATTCCGGGCCCACCCGCCTCACTGGTGAAGCCGGCGTTGAGTGCTCAGCATACGTGGGTCTATCTCGAAGGTAGTACAATGCCGGGCAGACCTGCGGCGGAGGTGAATCAGGCGTTAAGCACTCCCCATACGTGGGCCCATTCCGAAGATTTCTAAGGGCGCGTTACAGGTTCATGTTCAGGCACGTACCCCGCCTGGGTACGTGCCTGAACATGAACTACATCATTCTGGACCGGCGTAGAAGGCACCACTGGCATTGCTGGTGCAATCTCATACGTCACGTCGGTAACCTGGCGGAGAACGCGGTGAGTACCGTACCGTGGTAACGTGGTAGAAGCTTCGCTAGTAGATCAACTCGTCGAGTTGGTGACCAGAGGAGCACTACGGATCCCGGAGCGAAAATACATCCTTATGACGACAGTCATTACGGAACTTCTGTGATGCCTGCGACATCATACGGCGGTCACGCGCGATATGATGTGCAGCGTTCGCCCTTGCGGTGACATCCTGTGCGTACTCCGATGGTTGTTGTGGAGCGGATGGGTGTGATGTATCCATGGGGAGGGTCGGTTCACGGCCAAAAAAAATATAAAACTGAGGACAACCTGCAGTATCGTGGCGTGACGTACTATAGGCGAATGCAACAAAGGGTAATGCAACATCCCAGCCGCAGTGGTCGGTTCCAATGTACATGCAGAGCATGTCGTAGCAAAGCTGGCTGGAAGCGCACGTGTAATAGCATAGCACGTGGCATAGTCTGTCATGACAGCGACCCATGTGTTCCATGATGCTGATGTAGGGTAACGTCCAATGATATCGAGGCTGACGCGGAAGAACGGCTCTAATGGGACATGAATAGGCTGAAGAAGGCCTGCAGGAAGCGTCGGTGGCCTCTTGCGTCATTGACAAAGCTCGCAGCTGCCAACATACTTCTGCACGGAGTGTTAAAGCCCAGGCCAGAAGAAACGATGCCGCACGCGATCATAAGTGCGCGGTACACCAAGGTGACCTGCTGTGGGTTCCTCGTGAAGCTTCTGGAGGACAGTGGAACGCATGTGGGAGCGTACCAACAGCCAGTGCTCAGGGCCTTCGGGGTATACATTTTGGTGGTATATAGCTCCACTATGTAAGATAAACACCCGGAACAACTCGTCAGAAGTCCTGGAGCTAAGACGGTCGATGATGGAACGTAACGCCGCATGTCGTCGTTGTTCATCGCCGATACGAAGAAAGTCCGAGATCGAAAGAACACAAGCATCGGTGTAAGGGTTGGTGCTGTCGGGCGGATCAACGGGATATCGGGGCAGGCAGTCCGCGTCCTGATGTTATTGGTTAGACTTTTGCACGACGGAAAACGAGTACTCTGGTAACCGCAAAACACAGCGTCCAAGACCGACAAGACTCCCGTAGGATCTTTCAGCGAGGAAAGACAGCAGAGCGCATGGTGGTCAGTCTCTACAATGAATGGACGACCAATGTAGTACGGCCGAAATTTCGAGATGGCCCAAACAAGGGAAAGGCATTCACGCTCGGTAATTCAATAATTGCGCTCTCGGCCAGACAGCAGGCGGCTAGCGTACGCTATGACGCAGTCACGGCCATGCTGGTGCTGGACAAGGACGGCTCCCATTTCGTATCCACTGGCGTTCATCCGAACTTACGTAGGAGCAGAAGGGTTGAAGTGCGCCAACAGAGGAGAAGTCGTGAAACGGTGTATAAGCGCATAAAATGCATGGGCTTCGCTACGCCCCCTGAGGAAGGCGTATCTCTCTTGAGAAGTTCAGTGAGTGGGCGGGCAATGTCAGCGAAATTTATGACAAAGTGACGGAAGTAAGAACATCAGCTAATGAAGAAGCGAACGTCTTCGGTAGAGGAAGGTACGGGGAAATGCATCATGGCGCGATTTTTTCCAGGGTCAGGTCGGATTCCTACGCCATTAGCAAGGTTTCCAAGCGCTGTTATTTTGCGGCTACAAGAGTGGCACTTGGATTAGTTAAGCTTAAGACCGGCGCGGTGGAACACTTGGTGACTGGCCGACATGCGGTGAATATGGCTGGAAAATGTCGTTGAAAAAACAATAACGTCATCCAGGTAGCATAAGCAGGTCAACCATTTGAAGTCTCGAAGGATCGAATCCATCATGCGCTCAAATGTGGCTCGCACATTGCATAGACCGAAGGGCATACCCTTAAATTGGCATAACCCGTCAGGTGTTACAAATGCGGTCTTGCGGTCTATAGGATCTACGGCCACTTGCCAGTAGCCAAACCGCAGATCGATGCACTAAAAACAGCTCGCTCCGTGGAGGTAGTCGAGGGTGCCATCTATACGAGGCAACGGATATACGTCCTTCTTAGTGATCTTGTTCAGGTGCCTGTAATCGACACAGAAATGCCAGGTGTCGTCTTTTTTCTTCACGAGCACAACTGGAAATGCCATAGGCTACTCGAGGGTTCTATAATGTCTTTTTCTGTCATCTGGCCTACTTCTTCTTGTATAATCGCCCGTTCAGCAGCACAAACGCGCTAGGGACGACGATGAATAGGGTTTGCGTCGCCTGTGTCGATTTGATGCATGACAACTGTTGTCTGGCCTAGCGGGCGGTTGTAGAAGTCAGAAACATCCCGATACGACGCCAACACACGGCAAAGTTCAGCAGCACGTGCAGATGAAAGCTCCGCAGAGATCATTTTGTCGAATACACTGGTGGGCAAGCTGATGGATCCTACTACGCTCGTAGGACGTGAAGGGACTTCAGATGCTAGCGTGAAAATCTGACAGTCGTTTAGGAATGACAACGTTGCCAACGCAATTCCGGAAAGTAGAACATGGGCCGATAAGCCGAAGTTGAGCACAGGGAGATAAGCTTCATTGTTGACAATTTTGACGACCGTGTTTGGTAGGGTCACATTGTGTGCCAAGAAAACGTCAATAATAGGGGATGCAACGTAATCCCCGTCAGTGACAGAAAGAGAGAGGGCGTCAAAAGAACATAAGTAGTGGATTGCGGCGGCAGTCGCACAAACTCGACAGTACACATTTGCGTAGGCTGAGCAGCAATAGTCTCGGGGACAAAAGGGAGTTCAAGTTGAAGGACACCGGCGACACAGACGACAAGGGCTGAATGTGTGGATAAAAAGTCGATGCCCAAGACCACGTCGTATGGGCACTGCTCAAGCACAAGATACAGAGCACTTCTCCGATGGCTAGATATAGTAACGCGGGCAGTACATGTTCCAACAACGGTAGGTTTGCTTCCATGGACGACTCTTACCGCTTAAATGATATTGCGTGACATAAAAACGACACGGACGTGAGAGAGACGACACACCAAGCGCAAACTTTCAACTAAGTTTATTGTGCCACTGCGTCATTTTATACATAGCAGGCAGCGTAGGACGCGGCATCACATGACTCGTAACCATGTTACATGAATTCGCACTTCATTTTCTTGTAAGCGCATGCGCGATCTGCGCTGCCTGCCATGTATAAAATGACGTAGTGGCACAATAAACTTAGCTGAAAGTTTGCGCTTGGTGCGTCGTCTTCTCTCACGTCCGTGTCGTTTTTTATGTCGCGCAATATCATTTAAGCAATGGATTACCAACTTGCCCGGAATGCTGCTCTCATTAAGACGCTTACTGCACGTTGCACGGCCGGTGTCAGGACTTCAGCTTCTCACGAAGACAAGCGCTCATCAGCAAGATTGGTGCACCGGTGTCAATTTGTGCCGTAACAGTAACACCGTCGACTTGGACTTCAAGCAAATTAAAGCGGGTAGGGAAAGTAAGACGAGGATTTCGAGGCCGGGTCAAGAATGCAACGTCACCTCCGGACACTGTGCTCGTTAGTTTTCCGGTGCGTAGCGTGCAGGGTTGGCAGGCGACGTGAAACGGCGGACTTGCGGCGAAGGCGAAGGGAATCGCGGGCTTGCGGTGAGCGAGATCGGCGGTCGCGCGGTGATGGTGACCTGCTATACATAGTGGTGCGAGTGTCGACATCGGGCGTGTCAGTCGGTAGAGAGCGCGACGATGTTGCATGGGAGCTGCCTTCAAGACGAGGGTTCGAGGTGCCCGAGCCAGTCCGCGACGTCCGACAGCTCCAGCCGTCCCGCGCAATATGCCCAACTCGAGAGCATGCGAAACATACTGGGCGATCATCAGGCGTCCTCCACTCGGCGAGATTGAGGTATCGCGAATAAAAGGGCTGGCCTCTCGGTGCGACTGGTGGAACTGATGGTGTGCCTGGTGTAACTGGTGGAACGCACACGGTGCATACAGAGGAGCGTCCCAAATTAGCGACCTCCTGTCGAACTACGGCTTGAATCAAGGAAACCATAGGCTGGTTAGCAGCCGAGACATCGGACACAAGAGGGGCTGGTAACATTACTTTATTTCACGACGAACGATACGTGTCAAAGTATCCGAAGAAGGCGATTGTAAAGCCTGTGGTGGTTCTTCACATCATGGCGATGTGGATTACTGGGGAGCTCGGTGAATTGCTGGGCAATACGGTGGGATTTTGCTTGTTCATATCACTGACACTCTTTCACGATGGTATGCATCGTAGCACGGTTCCTGAATACCAAGATGTTGAATGCGTCGTGGGCGATACCTCTGAGTATGTGCCTGATCTTGTGCGCTTCGGACATGTTACCATCAACATTGCGGCAAAGCGCTAGAATATCCTCAATATACGAAATGTATGATTCAGTAGATGACTGCGTGCGAGAGCGAAGTTCTTTTTTGCAGCTAGCTGACGACGCAACGGCTTGCCGAACCAGTCATTTAGTTTTGCTTTGCACAGGCCTCAGCTGGTGACATTGTACTGATGAGTCTCGTACCAGACGCGTGCAGTTCCCTTAAAATAAAATACCACATTTGCCAGCATAAGGGTACCCTCCCACCTGTTCTGTTTGCTGACACGCTCGTACCATGAAATCCAATCTTCAACGTCCACGTTATCTGTGCCACACAAGGTGCCCTGGATCTTTTGTTAGCTATAAGATGACAGACGATGGGGACGGCTGCGGCGCGGTAAGTTCTGGCGCGGTGGGTGCTTCAGTGGCCATCGCCGAGGGAACCACTTCGGAGTTCCGGGCTGGGATGATAGCGACGAACAGGCAGCGTACCCCGCACCTCCACCAGAAATGTTGCACAAAGAACGTATATTTACAAATATTTACAAGGCTAGCAGCATAGGTGTCACAACAGTCAATATGGTGAGGAGCCACCTCTACGTCTTCTTCATCGATGCTGGCCTAATGCGACAGACTTGTGCCGTGCGGAGATATGTTAATAATACCGACGTCAGATAATCGTAGCAAAGTAGAGGCACACGTTCATAGCAAAAGCAGAGTCGGAACCAACAAAACAACTAAACAAAATCAACATTACAAGAAAGCAGTAAAAGAACACTCAGAAACATTTACAGTGCCTAATAAAACCAAACGACCAAACACACCAAGCAGAACTGACCACCCTAAATATCGAATGCTTAAGGTCACACCTAGCGGTTTTCTATTAGGCTCTTATGGTTACAAAAAGAAGAAAGGAAGTTGAATTCATGGCATCTTTAGGAGTGCAATTAGAGGAGCTTCGACGCCTGCGGAAGCGGAGACCTCTCGGAGAAGTGGAACGGTGGTTAGTACGTGAGGAAGAGTCGTGCTTATCATGAGAGTACGTCCGTAGGGCGTCGATGGAAACGGCTAGCTGATCGATACCCGACTTTAAGAGGTCCCTTACTGTGCTCTCTGGTGTTAAAGAGAGGGGGGCGACCAAAGGAGAAGTCGCGTCGTGAACCCGATCAGCAAGCTGGGCGACGTGGTAGAAAGTCAAGTTCGCTGCAGCACCGAATATAAGGCAGGTGGAGTGCGGCAAGCGCAGCAGGAACAGCTCCCTGAACAGCGCACCGTTGGAGTAGACGTTGTTCGTGCCCAGGAGCTGGCGCATGCTCTTGAGCAGCTGAGAGGGGTGACGACCTCTAAGCTCCTCGGCGGTGAGCTGGAGGTGCGCGCTCTCAGACGCCGTGGCACCACCTACAATACTCTGCTTAAGTCGCTGGTACGGGAGATTGCTTAAGGCTGCAGCGATAAGTCCGCCACCTCTTGAGCCACCTCAGGGGACAGGTTGCGAAGTGGCAAACTGAGAAGTCTCCGAGGTGATTTGGTGCAGATCGAAGGTGACTTCGATTTGGGCGAACCAGACCTGCGGGTTCTTGCGCCAGAACGTGGGCAGGCGGAGCTGGAGAGCTGTTCCATCCCGTGGGCGCGAGGTAGCGTTAGAAGGGAGGTTGCCTGAGGGTGGTAGGTTGCTGGGGTCGGACACCTCTTAGGCCGGAGTCACCCCTGCTGGGAACCTAGGGGCTGCAGCGCAGCGCCCGAACAAGACGACCAGCGTAGCAGGTTTCTAGAAGCGAACTGCACGTGCCGTCCTTGCGCATCGAGCATGCGCCCTCCACCTTTAGCTTCATCCGTCTTTCGAAGCCTCCAGCAAGGCGCCAGCTGAGAGCGCCCACCTTAGCGTGCCCGCGTTGCGGCGTCGGTGGGCACTAATAACCTCTTTCGCGCTAAATGTGCAATGGGTATGCGCCGATCTTCTATGACCCTCCGACACTAACTTGGGTCGCTTGGTATATGCCACAGTATATGTGGAAGTCTTCAGTTACAAAAATCATTAAACATTTCTCCGGTGCTGGGTGGAACCGAACCCGCGTCATATAGATATCGTACAATTATATCTGAATAAATATGCATAAACGAGCCCCGTGCGGACTTCGGGACGGGGTCGCTAGATGGCGCAGAGTTGACGCTTTACATTTGTGGCGAACGGACGCGCTTTTCGAGGCTCCGTGGCGGCGACGAAATCGTCTCCGTGGCGAAAAGGCTCCGACCCGCCGTGGTTGCTCAGTGGCTATGGTGTTGGGCTGCTGAGCACGAGATGGCGGGATCGAATCGCGGCCATGGCGGCCACATTTCGATGGAGGAGAAATGCGGAAACACCCGTGTCCTTAGATTTAGGCGCACGTTAAAGAACCCCAGGTGGTCGACATATCCGGAGTCCTCTACTACGCCGTGCCTCATAATCAGAAAGTGGTTTTGGCACGTAAAACCCAATAATTTTTTAAGAGGCCCCGTGGCGACGACGCTGCTGCAAAAATGCCGCGCTCCTCTGGGGTTGCGTCACCTGGCTCCCCACTTGGTGGCCTCCCGTTCCCGAGGGTTTGCATCAGAATTCGTCTTCACTGTCTACCGCCTGGCCAAGTTTGGGGTCAACCGGATTAATCATCTGGCAACCCGGGACATCGCATGAAGGTACGGCTATCTGCCTCACAAACGGCCTATTTAAACGCCACCGGTGGACTTCGCATTCGGGCACGACGCTGCTGCAAGGATGCCCCGCTCACCATTTCGCTTTTTCCAGGCCGCGCTCCTCTGGAGTTGCGTCACATGGCTCCCCACTTGGTGGCCTCCCATTTCCGAGGGTTTGCACCGGAATTCGTCTTTACTGTCTACCGCCTGGCAAAGTTTGGTGTCAACCAGATTAATCATCTGGCAACCCGGGACATCGCAGGAAGGTACGGCTATCTGCCTTACAAGAGGCCTATTTAAACGCCCACCGGTGGACTTCGCATTCGGGCACAACGCTGCTGCAAGAATGCCCCGCTCACCATTTCGTTTTTTCCAGGTTAGTTACCTAAGCCATGCTTCCTGCGCAAGGAGCGGTAACTACTGTTCATTTGCAGTGTCGTGCCCCTTAGAAATGTATGTTAAGGCCAAGCGGTTTTTGTTGCAGTCACCATATGTTTGCGATCGGTTATTCAGACTGCTGTTGTTACTTTCCGGTGATGTGGAAGATAATCCGGGCCCTCAGGAGCAAATCATGACTTCACTTCTAGAAAGCATGCGTAGACTTAAGACCGGGCAGGCAACGATTTTGAGCGAATTGAAAGGAGTGAAGGAAAATCAGGAAGCAGCTAACCACGAAATTAAAGGCCAACCTACGAGGGTTGTAAAGTTAGAAACAACCATTGCGTCGCTCAGTGGCGCCGAACCTTCTGGAACTTCTACGTCAGTGAATGCTGTTAGAGATGTGGAGAGTTAATTGCGGAATATATCGGCCAGATGCGAAGATACAGAAAACTGGCTTAGGCGGTCAAATCTTTTATTCTTCGGCTTAGAGGACGATGAAAGGGAAGATTGGGCTGCATGCGAGCAAAAGGCTTCTGCTGTGAGCACCTCGAAGTATAACTTACTAGTGATGGGTACGAGCGTGTGCATCGCCTCGGTAGGTTCTGGGATAACAAAACCCGACCGATAATGGCTAAACTGGCGTCATCCAAAGACAAACAGTTAATTTTGACCTCTACATCTAAGCTCAAATATACGAGATGCTCAATCCGGGAAGATTTTTCGCTGCGTACGCGGCAAGCGCGAAAGAAGCCGTTAGACTTCGCGCGACCACTCAAAAAGCCATTCAAAGTTTCTGTCGAAAAGCTGCACATAGGGAAAACAACCTATATTTATGACCATGTTACGGATTCCATCGTAGAGTATAAAAGATAGCCACACAAGAAGTATCTGCAAGATCACGCTCAACCCTCCCCTACTACATCAGTTTCACGCCTCTCAATAACTCTAACATCCGCAGTTTGATGCCAAAACGGGAATACCTTTGTTCTTTCTTTAACGACAATGACTAAGATGTTGTCATTGTGACAGAAACCTGGCTGCATCCCGACACGCTCGATAGGGAAATTTTTAATCACTACAACAACTTCAACGTTTATCGGCAAGATTGTGTGGCACGACGGGGAGGCGGTGTGCTGATAGGCATTAAGAAATCTCTTACTTCGTTTTCCATCCCTACAAACTCATCTCTTGAGATAGTCTGAGCAGCATGCTTGACCCCAACAAAGAAAATATTGATTGGTGCTTGCTACCGGCCCCTGGTGACCGATCAAAATTTTTCAGACAACCTTCGTGACAGTGTTCAAAAAGCTATGCACATCTTCGCTTCAGATCACGTAGACCTTCTCGGGGATTTTACCTTCCGGCAAATAGACTGGCTTTCCTTGTCTTCATAATGCCGCCAGTCAACCGATTTTCTCAACCTTACTTTAGATTTAAATTTGTTCTAGGTGGTAAGCGAGCCCACTCAAGAATCAAATATACTTGATATTGTATTAACCAGTACCCCCGAAGCCGTAGAAACAATATCCAACCTAGACGGCTTAAGTGATCACAAATTGCTTCAGATAACACTTAATGTCCCACTAGCGCATACAGGATCAATCACCAAAAAATTTGTGACTTCAGCAGGGCTAATTACGTTTATACGAATTATGATCTGGAATACTTTTTTAATGAGACACTTTTACCTAACTTTGGTGATCGCACAATCGAAGAAAACTGGGCGCTGTATAGGAGCCAAATGTCAGCTATGATTCATCTATACGTTCCATTATTAACGATTACTAACGACAAGACAAATCCTTGGTTCAAGCGATCGTTACGTAGACTACGAAACACAAAAAAGCACTTGTACCGCTCCACAAAACATGGCTGTGATTCTTCGGCGTTCAAAAAATACAAAGAATTCCTAAAACATACTAAAGCAATATGCGATGCTAAAAAAAGTATTACGGCAACGACCTGCCCTCTCTCCTTAGACACAATCTTAAAAAGTTCTGGCGAACTGTGTCCCCTGACCACGACTCTGATCATATTTCATTGCACGATGCCAACCAAACACCAGTATCGGACAAGGAACGCCCCCTCGTAATCATTCCAAGATCATTTCAACATATCATTTGTACCTGAATATGAATGGCGCTTTATGGAACCCATTACCATTACTGCTGAAGGCATTTCACACCTCATTGCTAAGCTAAAGGTATCAACATCGGCTGGTATAGATAATATCAATTCTAAAATATTACAAAATACCTCGTCAATTTCTAGTCAGATATTGTCCCATTTATTCAACCAATCCTTAGCGTCAGGAAAGCTACCAGCTGACTGGAAGGTTTCGAAAATCGTCCCTGTGTTCAAAAGCGGTAACAGCCATTAATCCGACAATTTTGGTCCGATTGCGTTCACATGCAATTGTTGGAAGCTACTGGAACATATTATCGCGTCTCATGTTTTCAGTCACCTAGAATGAAACTTTTTCTTCTCTAATCAACGCACATTCAGAAAATATTTTTCTTGCGACACGCAATTATTCGAATTTGCCACCGACACACACTTCAGCATGGATGCCAATAAACAAACTGATTGCGTGTTCCTTGATTTTTCTAAAGCTTTTGATCGCGTAGCTCATGGTCGACTGGTATACAAATTATCACCCTTTAGACTAGACTCACTTACATTAACTTGGATACGGAATTTTGTTTTTTGCCGTCAACAGTTCACAGTGGTTAATAACTTCTCCTCCCCCCGTTGCCATGCATCTTCCGGTGTTCCTCAGGGAAGTGTTCTAGGGCACCTTTTAGTTTTGATCTATATTATTGACCTACCGCTGAACATATCATCATGCATGCGCTTATTTGCGGATGATTGTATCATATATCGTACAATTAAAGATGTCGAAGACCACGTCACTCTGCAAATTAACCTTAACATTTTTCCTATTGGTCCAAAATTTGGCTTATGTCCCTTAACCTATCCAAATGCAGGCTCATAACCTTCAATCGCAAACGCAATAATTCTAACTTATGTCTTAGATACTATACCTGCATCCAAAGTTCCATCATATAAGTACCTAGGCATGCATCTAATACATGGTCTTTCCTGGGCCTTGCAGATCACCACAATTTGCGCCAAGACTTCCAGGACTTTGGGTTACTTACGTCGTAATCTACGAAACTGCCCAACCAATGTCCGTAAACTTGCCTACCTAACATACGTCCGTCCTCAGTTAGAGTTAGTATCATCAATCTGGTCTCCTCATCAGAAATATCTAAGTTCCACGATCGAAGCGATACAATACAACGCTGCTCGTTTCATCTCTCAAAAATACAGCCGTCATCTCCTCCCCCCCCCCAAAACTCAAATAAGAACTGATACTACTCTCGAATCCTCAGACACCCGTCGCTCTGTCGCTATAGTTTGTTTGCTATACTAGTATATAAACTGCGCTTATCTTTCACCTCTACCCCTAGAATCCCCCATGCGCATGTCCAATCAATTAAACAACCATTACTTTTTCAAACGCATCCACGTCCACACGCAAGCATTAAACTCATCGACTCTGCCCAAAGCAATAACCTTATGGAATGATCTTCCCAACGAAATCATTTCAGTAGCCGATCACGCATCGTTCCGCAACCAAGTGTATCAACTTTATACATCTTAAGTACTGTAACTATGTTTCGTTGTGATTACGTGGGGGTGTATTGTCGCCATTTTTTAGCGTACGAGTTGTTGCCGTGCGCTTATTGCCTGCCCATTGAACAGGCTGCCTCCACCCCTTGCCTTACGTTCTTGCGTTATGGCGCCTTTGCTAACAATAACCTTTTTGTAACTATAGTGTAGTTGTCTCATGTTGACCTTTCTTTTATTTATTTGTACTATGTAACCACATTGTATTGTTTGATACTGCGTTGCTTCTGCTACACTTGTGTATGATTCAATCGCTCCCCTTACTAAATGTTCCTGACGGAACCTGTAAGGAAACCTGAATACATAACAAAATAAGTTTTTCTGCATGCTTTTGGCTTGCTTCTGTTTTCGATTCGCTAATTATTTTGCCTTTAAATAGTAATTGGGTCGTTCTCTTTTCTTTGTCTGGTATTTTGAGCGCGGGTGTGTTTCGTGTACATTTGGTTTTGCAGAATGCCGAGAGCGTCCTTTCGCGCCACGTGCTTCAACACAGGCAGCCGGTTGGGACGTTCAGTGTTTGTAGCCTTTACACGGTACCTTCGAGACAAGAAGACTAATAGCTATTAGTGGTTTTACTGTGCCTGTTTTGGCAGGAAATTGAGAGCGTGGCCGCGTGGTTGAGAGGGTGCGAGAGCGTGTCATACCTTGAGTCTCCGCGGCATTGATTGCTTTTGAAACAGTGGTGAGAGTTGCTTTGCGACATGTTGAGGATTTGGATCCGGTGCGTATCGGTTTTCCTAAAGGCACGTTCTCTCCATTATTATAGCAGTTATATTGCACGGCTTTCTCTGATGCATGGCAAGAAAGCCGGAAGAGCAGGCAGTGCGCAGGGGCAAGGCAGAGGGATGAGAATGGAGAGGGAATCGAGTCAACTGGCACACACGTTGATGGTGATACTACGCTGCAGGAAATAGAGGCTTTCCAGGAAGAGCTTGTCAAGCAGGTGGAAGAGCTCAAAAATGAGCTAAATGCGGATCGTGATGCGCGGAAGGTAGCTGAAAAAAGACTTGAAGCAGCCGAGGAAAAGCTGAACAGGGCCGCCATCGTGATCGAGAATGTTCGTGACAATGGAACGCAGTCCCCCGATGTGACAGGAGAGGGAGTGCTAGCAAAATACCATGGAATGCGTGCAACGTGGTGAAGGGTTAGCTGAAAAGAGCGGCACCTCCCAGTTGAAAAACACAACAGGAAATTTTAACAGTCTGTCGTATTTTGGGACGTTGTTTCTGTAGTTCTGTTGCCTGTAGTTCTGTTGCCTGTAGTTCTGTTGCCTGTAGTGTGACGTCCTGTAGTAGAAAGTTCTGTAGTTCTTCATCAATATTTAATTAAAAATTGACAGAGACGTCCGTAAGGTTATGTAAATTTGTTAGTAAAAAAAAGAAAAACATAAAAGTAAAAAAAAAATTAAAAAAAAAACGTCTTCGCCTAGGATTCGAACATGCGACCTCACGCTTCCGAGACCGGCATCTTACCACTGCACCACCCCTGACATGCTTTTCGAGTGTACGTTTTGGCCATGTGAACAGTACGACGTGCTGATGCGCTGATGTTTACATCTGCATTTTGAGAGCCGAGATCCGCTATCACCCCACCGCGTCAAGTGCCGCATCTCTAGAAGAGCAAGTGTGTTCGTACCATCGACAGGTACATCGTGCAGTGCTAGAACATCGATTTTGATGTACGATATCCATATTAAATAAGGAATTCAGAAATAGACAACGTTGACTTTTAGGGTTATTACTGCTAGTTTCGACAGTTGTCTCTCGTTCTTTACACTTTTGAGCGCGCATATAATTCGTGTGTTCAATGCAAAATAGCTACATAAACATTCTTGGATGAGAGTTCTTTCTGACAGCATACTGGCTTCTCACGGCAGCACTGTACCAGATTAATGAGACCCGAGCGAGACAGCTTTTCACGCAACTTTGTGGAACAACCCAAACCTTCTTTTCCGCTTCGCATAAGCTTGTGAAATATTCCTGGGAAATTAACTAATGTGTCAGTGTAACAGCACATGTAAGTCCACAGGCCTGTGTGCCACATCTTACCAAAAAAAAACGGATACGCAGCCATTCCCGCAGATGGTATGATTTTGATGAGCGGACGATTTTGAGGAGGCCGGTAGGGCGTTGCTGGTGCCGCGTCGTCACGGCACAATTATAACTATTCGCCACGTCGACTTTAATACCGGTGTCGGTGCCATCAGCATTGCCGGCTTCAGAGAAGCGCGATTGAATACCGCGCAAGAGAAAAGTACAGTGTACACCACCGATGCGAAAACATACAATTTTAAAGGACCGCGACGGAAAGCGCTTCTGTTGCGACTTCGGAACTCTTGGCCGTCGCGACCGAATGCTTCTGCTGCGACGTCAGAATTGGTGTCGTAACGTCGGAGTCGCTGTCAGGATATAAAGCTGTTGTTCCGACTTCAGAACTCTTGTTGTCGCGACAGAATGCTTCTGTTGCGAAATCAGAATTTCTGTCGTAACGTCAGAAATGTCTCCCAATTACGAAATGTCAACAACTTCTGTCGTACAACAGAATTTCTGTAGTTGCGACAGGAATTCCTTTTGTCTTTTTCAACCGGGCACTACAGAAGCTTGTCGCATCACACAATTTCAGTGCACTTCTGTTGTCATCATTGGGTACATGCTGCGGCGATAGGTTTCCGTTGTGGAACAGTTCTCTGTAGTACAACAGAAGTTTGTCCATTACTTCAGGAACACTTCTGTTATGACAACTGGGGGCCTGTTGCAATGATAGGTTTCTGTCGTACAACAACATTTTTCTGTAGTACAACAGAAGTTGGTCGCATTACTTCAGGAACACTTCTGTTGTGACAATTGGGGGCCTGTTGCCACAATAGGTTTCTGTAGTATTTCAACAGCTCTCTGTAGCACTACAGAAGTTTTTCGGGTTACTTCAGGAACATTTCTGTTGGGACAACAGGGTGCCTGTAGTGATGACAAATTTTTCTGTAGTACTACAAAAATCTGTTGTGGAGCTTCAGCTTTCTGTTGTAACAACAGACACACAACAGACTGTACTTCTGTAGTAGCAACAACAAATGTCTGTTGTACATCAGAAAAGTCTGTCGCTCCATCAGGAATCTGTAGTTACTACAGAAAAATCCTGTTGCACAACAGAAATTTCTGTAGTACTGAACACAACCTCTGTTGTCATTTTCAACTGGGCTACGTTCAGGCCCCCACGCGGAAAAAGCAGGAGCACAGGGCATAATGTCCCTTGTCGTGTCCGAATCACGCGGAAAAGGACAAAGGGAAGCAGGGGAGAGTAAAATGGTGATTAACGGCGGCGACTCAAACCTGTCAAGGTGCGCAGGAGCAATTGTGGAGAGGGTGAAAGGCGATAAAAGAGTGGCGGTAGGGATATTTCCAGGGTGGACACTGGGTTCTGTCATGGAGCGAGCTAAAGAAAAGCTCGCGGAAAATGTCCATGTGTGTAACCTTGTCGCAGTGTAGTAGCAGGTAGGCTAAATGACGTCCTAAACAGGAAAGGGACAGGACTAGCCCAGCGCTTGGCGAAGAGGGTGGACGACTTGCGCGAGCTATCCCCTCAGGTGTAGATAGTGGTGTGCACGGTAACGGATGTGTCTGTACGTGACAGTCACGTACAAAGAGCCATAGTGGCTGCTAATGAGGCGATATGGAAATGAGCCGAGCGAATTTCTAGATTGTCGAAGTAAACAAGGAAGTGAGAAGGTGTGGTGGTTTTAAACGAGACGGGATCCACTTCAATTACAGGCTCGCACGAGAAGTGGTGGTCGCGCTGTTGCTTTTTTTAGGGGACCCACGGGCGCTCAGGAGGCCAGAGTAGGTAGTCGTGAAGAAGGTCCCCTAAGGGAACCTCAGAAGAGCATCGCCGTCGATAATAGAAAATGGAGGAAAGCAAGAAAGAGCTCACCACGCAATAGGCTACATAAACATGCAGGGCGACAGAAGAAAAGTGGGCAGAGATTGAGGTTAAATATAGAACAAATAGGGGTGTATGCGGTTGCAGAAACGCACCTTAGAGACTCCCAAGAGCCGCCAATGATTGAGAAGTATGTTTGGTAAGGGTGCAACAGAACTAAGTTCGGAAAGAAAGGGAGGGGGAGTGGGAAAGCTCTTCCATGAGGGAGCCAAATAGACAAGAGCAAATTCAAAATGTCAAGAGCATCTTTGGTTATCAGGTACAATGAGTGGCGAATAATCTTGGCTGGGCGTTACGTATTTGTTGACAGGAAATAATTGCATAGCAAAGAATAAAGAGTTAGTGGAATGCCCAAGCGCTGATATCAAGGGAATGGTGCTCAAATTATCCTATTAGGTGACATAAAATCAAATCAAAATTTCATTCATCTTCATTTGGTACATAGGTTTTCATTTCCTGTCCAACCTAAGCACAGCGTGCTTGTTGGTTGTTCAGGCAGCACAGTGAATCATCGAATGCGTACCACAATACAATGAAGTAAGGCATACTACTACATACAAAGCATATTATAGAAAACTATAGAGACATAATGAGTACAACTCGAGCAAAATTCAAACTAAGTAAATAAATTAATAAGTAAGTGACATCATAACAGCTTGACAATGAGTCATATCAGAACTCACAGAACATCTAAGGAGCAAATCCAGGAAAGCAATCTTCTACATACAAGAGGCCATCAGTGATTTATCTGGAAAAATGAGCACCATTTAATGATTTATTTACTCATTTCTCGTTTGGTTTTGAAATTTTCAAGCGCTTCTCCAAGGTCCATAAATATCTGTGGCACATAATATCGCCTTATTTTTTTCCGGTAATGTGTAAAGCATCGTGGCTTGATGTATATTTCTGTCTTTCTTAGGGCAACGTTTTTCTTGACAGGTACTTTGAAATCCTTTGCACAGCAATGACCTGTGACCACAGTGTAATAAAATAATTCACGCATTTCCAGTATGCCAAGCCTCCTTCTCAGCCTGTTGCGGCATAGTTACATAGGTTATACTGTTTACTATTCTTTTATTTATGCGGTTTATGGCTCCCATTCTGTGATCAGAACAAGTTCCATACAATGTAGTACCGTAGGTTATAACAGATTCAGCCAGCGCCAGGTATACGGTGCGCCTAAAGTACATGGAAGTTATAACTCTTAGGTTTTACATCATCGCAGATACAGCTCTAAGCCTGTTACATATATGCTGCATATGATCATTCCATGTTATATGCTCATCAAATATTATTCCGAGATTCTTGATTGCATGTTCAAATGGTATTGCATTACATGTGCCCGGAGCGCAATGCGAGTTGTGTAAAAAGAGAGACTCCCTTAGGAGCATCCGTTCGTGTGGGTTTCTAAAACAGATAAGCTTTGTTTGTTGCCTATTTAAATATATTGCATTTTCCGTCAGCCAATCTATTACCCTGCACACATCCTGTTGAAACACTTTGCACCCAATATTTAGATCTGCGAGCTCTAGTGCTAGTGCTGTGTCATATGCATATTGGAAGATTCTTGATCTTAAATTCAAAAAACCCAGTTTAGAGACGTATATATTAAATAGTAATGGGGCCAGAGTACTTCCTTGCGGAACACCGCCCGAATTTTATTGCTTTCAATTCACTGTATTTGTTTTCAACTCTAACACATTGTGATCTGTCTGTTAAACATCCCTCAAGAAATTGATAAAATCGGCCCCTGAAACCTAAGTTGTCCAGCTTTCGCGACAAAAAGGCATGATAAATTCTATCAAGTGCCTTTGAAAGGTCTAAAAACAATGCGAGCACAAGGTGATTGTTTTCTATTGCGGTGTTAACGTAATCCGTTAATTCTTCTAAGAGCGTAGTTGTCTTCCGGTCCTTTGTGAAACCATATTATGCCGGGTTGTTTAATGAACATTTATCGCAGAAAGACTGCGTAACGAATGCCACGTGTTTTTACAAAATATGAGCCAGGCCAAGTACAATAGAAATCGGTCTATAGTTTGCGCAGTCACTTTTCTTTCCACTTTTGTACACAGGTCTCACTATCGAAATTTTCAATTCTTTGGGCAGCATTCCGGTTTCTAATATTCCGTTAAGTATTTTGAGAATCACACCTTTAAGTTTGTTAAAGCTGTAGTACAGATCTCGTACGCGGATATTATCAAAACTTGGTGATTTGAACATCTTCATTCTACCTATTCCATAGCTCAGCTTCTGTTATCTCAGGAAAGTACGCTGTCTGTGCGCATGAAAGTATTGGCTTATATTCGAGACGATTCGTACCATCAGCAATGCGCAGCTTATCTTTTGCGTGAATGACAGTCTCGTTAAACAGTTCACACAATGAATGTGTTTCTTCCTTTGGAAAGTTTTTGTCGATGACCTCCTCAATCGTAGCTTGTTTGAGGCGGCCCATTAAACTGTTTGCCAATTTCCATGTTTTTCTTCCATCATTCCTGTTTAGCGCAAACTGCTGGGATAGGTATCTTCCTCTTCCCTGTCGCGTTTTGGCTGTTACAACATTTCGCAATATGCGAAATTCCTGCCTAAATGCGATATTTTCAGGGTCCTTTCTACAGTTCTGCCAAGCTTTATCCTTTAAGTAACACAATTCCATGATTTCCTGCGTTATCCAATTGTTGTCCGGTTTTCTTTGCTTTATTTTAAAAGCTTTGGATGACGTCTCGTATATGAGGTGGAACTTTTCGAGAAATATATTATATAGCCTCACGTGATCCAGAGGTAACATGGCATTCCAGTTTGTGTTCTGTATAGCTTTGTCTCTACTCCTGTTGTCTGAAATGTTCCCGATTCTAGGTCTGATGTTCGCATTGTCTTCGTGGTTACAAATTTCTTTCATGGTTACTAGTGCCACAAAGTAGTGGTCTGCACGTTTCAATTTAATTGCTCCTGATGAACGGTGTTTGTTTGCTATGCGGACAATTATGTGATCGATGCATGCTGTACTTATCGTGGAACCTAGAAATTCCTCTCTTGTACAGTTATTAATAAGGTTAACTAAGCCAAATTCCGCCAGTAGGTCTAAGTAGTGTCTAACTACCATCTTTGAGTTTAGCATTATATGTATATTTAGATCTCCCGCTAAAATAAACTGCTTCTCATTCATATATTTTTTAGAAGTGAGGTTAGTTCTTCGAGGAATAAAGGAATGTCTGTACTAGGTGGTGTGTATATTGCACATAAAATGCACGTTGTATCCATCTTGCTAAGAGAGACCATTTCTGCGTTTGCTATGGGTGCCCGAATTTCATGACAACCAGGCATCGCTCACAAACACGACCACCTCGCCTCCTTTTCTGTTTTCTTGACACCAAGCGTACCGAGAGTACCCAGCAAGGCTGTAAAAGCTTTGTCGACTTGCATCGAGATTAACCTCTCTGAAGACGATTACATCTTCTCTTGTCTGCCGAGAGTGTTTACATATGCACATAACTGGTCCCAGATTTTCTTTATGCTTCGTATGTTTACATATAGTAAACTTAGCTCCTGCTTTAACTGTTCGTCCTTAATGAACTGATTTATATGAGAATCCCATTCAGAAAAAGTGAACTCTGACATTAGTTTGTTTTTTCCAAATCGTTTTTATTTCTAATGATCATAGTAGGACTTCCTTCGTTGCGCCTAGCGAAAATTCTGCCATTGCGCATCCAGACAAATTTACAGCCCTGTTGTCTGCCCCTCTGTCTGCTCAGCCAAAACTTCTTTTGCGCTCGTGTCAAGTTTTCGTTTATGTAGATGCCATCAGATCGCAACGCGTATTTCTTCGAAATACACAGGTCACGATCAGCCAATTCCTTAAATCTGACAATCTTTGGGGGTATCTTATCTTTCTTCTCTTTAACCTGTGAATGGCCTTCAGTGAGTGACGTTCGAGTGTCTGTATTTCCAGCTTCGCGCTAAGCCCCACTAGCACCTTATGCAGATCTTCTCCCTGTTTGTACGGAACGTCATGCACCTCGATGTATTTCCGCCTCGAGTACTGTTCAGCACACTCGACGTTTCCCTTCAGCCTTGCAATTTCATTGTCTTTTTCTGCGATCTTTCGCGTCAGCTCTGCTGACATTATCTTTAGTTCTGCAATATCCTTTTCTTGCCTAACGGTGGTGGCCATAATTTCGTCATATTTATGCGACAGCATTTTCATAGATTTTTCTATTCCTTCTGTTGTCGTGCACTGTATGTCTACCTTTTTTTCCATCTCTTCTAGTCGGCCCAAGACTGCCACCATCTTCTGGCTAATGTCCTCAATCAGTTTTGTAACATGACTGATTTCAATTTTCTTTCCTCCCTTCCCTTCTCCTCTGCGTTCCGCGTCACTGGTTTCTGACGTTTCTTCCCCTGATTCCTGCTTTCTACAACTATCACACATCCAGCCTTAGATTTTGCGCGGTCGCATCTTTTTGAAAGCCTTTTTAGTCATTCTCGAACATTTGCCCACGTTGTATACTATCTTGCATTTGGAACAAGATATACTCTCTTGGTCTTTTTCAAACAACCTTGAACACTTTGTACAATCTCGCGGCGACATGGTTCGATACAGGAGTCCAGTCCAGTGGAGCAAAAAGAAAAACGACCGATCCCACGAAGTAGGCGCCTCTTACCTAGAAGTAAGGAGCAAAGAGCAGCACGTTGGTCGACGCTCCACCGGACTGCACTCCAACATCGTTTGGTCCTTTGTTTTATTGGTGTTGGCACCGTCCAGGCTCCTGACGTCACCACTGCCGTCAGTCATCAGCGACGATGTTATCGCTGACCGCCCACACTCGTGGCTTAGTTGTTGCGCCATACGCTGTCCGTTACTCGCTCCTTGATCAACCGGCCAGCAAGCTAGCAGGCCGCAAGGTGAACAGGCCCTAGAAGTACGCAGGAAAGATCAGCCCGTTGGTCGACGCTCCCCCGCACTGCACTCCAGCATCGTTTGGTCCTTCGTTTTATAGGTGTTGGCACCGTCCAGGCTGCTGACGTCACCGCTGCCGTCAGTCATCAGCGACGATGTTATTGATGACCGCCCACGCTCGTGGCTTAGTTGTTGCGCCGTACACTGTCCGTTACTCGCTCCTTGATCAGCCGGCCAGCAAGCTGCCAGGCCGCAAGGTGAACAGGTGGGCAGTTGGTGATCGGAGAAACAGGCCCTAGAAGTAAGCAGCAAAGATCAGCACGTTGGTCGACGCTCTACCGGACATGAATGCCCACATAGAGGATTTAGATGGCTATACCAACAGCAACGGGAAGTCAATGCTAGACCTTTGTAAGCAACATAACCTCGTTATCGTGAATACAGGGCCTAAGTGTGAAGGGAAGATCACGTGGGAAGTGGGAAACCGGCAATCGACCATTAACTACTGTCTGATGACAGAAGGAATTCATGATAGGTTGAGAGAAATGGTCATTGAAGACGAACGGTTTAGTAGCATAGGGAGTGACCACAAACGCATCATTTTGAACATGGGATATGTAGTTGCGAAAGAGAGCAAGGAGTGCAAAATGGCCAGTACGAATTTGAACGCTGAAAAAATAAGAAATGTCGTCACTAGATTCGAGGAAGAACTTGGCGAATGGCCAGGAATAGGAATATAACGAGCTTCTAAGAGTAATAACGACAGAAATACGGAAAAAGAAACATGTTCGCTGGAAAGGAAAAAAGAAACCGAAAAGCTGGTGGAACAGGAAGACACGAGAAGCGATCGCCGAATGACAGAAAGCATCCCGAGAGCACAGGCAGGCAAACAAGGCGAAGTTGCCGCAGGATGAAGTAACCAGTAAATTGGAAATATACCGGCAGAATCAGTCTATGGTTCAAATACTGGTGCAAGAAAAATGAAAAGTTGAAATTGAACGTTGGTTGTCAGAAATACGTGAGAAAAAAAAGGCCGCACCTAGTATATTTTGGAACCACATAAATTTATTAGGCTGGAAGTCAAGAACAATACAACAACATATCCTAGACGAAGATGAAAACAGACTGGAAGAAGAAGCGGCAATAAATTACATCCCAAAAATAACAGCCGAATTTTTCGAAGGCGATGTCGAGGTTGTATATGAAGAAAAAGAGTACATGAAAGAGACCCAGGTGGAAAAGGAGCTGGTGCTGACAAATTTCAACTAGAAGAAAGCCGAATAGAAAATTCCTAAGCGCACAGCCACAGGGTAGACGAGGTTTCCGTAGGCTCATTAACGAACTAGAACCAAAAATTAAGGAAGCTCTGGTAAAAGCAGTGGAAAAAACTTTAAAAGATGGACGAATACTCGACAGTTGGCGACAAAGTAGAATGATTTTATTTATAAAGGTAAAGGATAGAAAGATAGAATTCACTCGTACGGACGGTTGACCATTACATCGGTAATATTGTCACTTGGAGTCATATCCAGCTTTCCTGGACACGTACCAACTAGGGCCCCAAGCGGGCCCTGCAAGAAGCTAGCGCGTTTTCAATGGAACGAGCGGGTTTTTCGCGAATAACAAAAGCTGCAGGTCGATTATTAAAAAAGACAGGTGACAGACGTGTTCTGGAAGGCAATCCACACGAGCCAAATGTAGTGATCATGCTATGGCACGTAAGAAGTTTTTCCCAGCGCAGTTAAAGATTTAGCAATGGAAGCCTATGGAAAAGACGAAAATTTGTACTCGATTTTCGAGGCAAGAACGATGCCTGTGATAAAACTACGGCGTCTATCGTAATACCCCGTGAAGCGTAGGTAGTCCGGAGACTCGGCTTTCGATTGATGCCCATCTAGACTCTCGACACATGGCGTAACACTGTTCCCAAAAGCGATTTTTGTAAGACTGTCGTGAAAATTCACGTGGTATCTATAAAAACAGGAGCCTACCGCAGGACGAAGCCTCGGAAGCCGTGGCCGAGTGGTAGAATCGCGCGCACCTGTAGTCCCACGTCACGGTGGTCGCGGCTCGATTCCCGCTTCGAACTTTTTTTATGCCACATAGGACCTAGTTTTGTAGTCTCTCACTAGATAGCAGAAACACAAAACCCAGGATTTGCTGTCGGTTCTGGTTTTCCAGTAGCGCAGTTTTTCTTAAAGCCGCATAGAACTTTGTTTTATATTCTCCTACCAGATGGCAGAAAGAAAAAACTCAAGATTTGCTTTCGGTTCTGGTTTTCCAGTGGTGCTCTTGAAATATTATGTTTTCTATTTTTCCTTCCTAAAACGTAGCAGTGTCGTGTTCATTTGTTAAGTCATCGCTTTTATGAAGATTTTATTCATTGGACATCACAACTAGAAGCTTGCGCATGGCTTTGTATTATGCAAAAAAATAGAAACGTTCCCCCTTTGTAGCGTGGAACCTGAGAGAACAAAATGGCTATTCTTATGGCGTTCTTGTGGAAGGTACGTTTTCTTCGACTTTCGGCTGTCCTTAATGGCACACACTCCGAGTGAATCAGGTCGACTTGGGCCACAATGCCACCCCGTGGCCAGTGCCATTCCTATGCAACATTCGCGCGGAAGAAAGGGTCTGCTATGCTGAGTCGCTGCCGGAACGTTATTTCTAAAAATTCAACCAAATAAGAAATTCACCTACTAGGAGACGATGTGAGGCGTCAGGATTATTAATAGCTAGTGTTAATGCGTTCCCTACAGTCAAGTGGTATGAATCCGTAGGTGTGGACGTAAAAAATTATTTGAATAAATGTCCCGTGATGTGTCTGCCCCGGTCATTCTACAGAGAAGATACCTTGGCTAGCCTTCAGCATTTAGGATCAACACATGGTGTCCCTCGTTCGGGGCATTTGATTTTAATGTGCAGCATACTTTGGCGAGTACCAGAGTAATTTGGTAGCAAAATCGCGCAAAATCGTGTCTGTAACAGCAAAAAACTTGACGCATTTCCCATATGAATACGTAGGTCTTCATAAAAAGGGTTGGGGTGGCCGATTTGAAATTGGAAGTGGCATCAGCATATATTTGGCCGTGGTAGAGGGATGGCCAAGCTGAATTTGGTAGCGATAAGGGAGTGACCCAAACTAAATTTGGGGTAAAATGGTAGTGAGCGAAGCTGAATTTCAGGCTGATATGGGGGTGGCCCAATCTAAATATGAAGTGATATAGGGGTGGGTAAGCCTAAGTTTGGGGGAATATGAGGGGTGGGCCAGCCTGGATTTGGTGATGATATGGGGGTGAAAGAAACTAAATTCGGGGGTGATATGGGGGTGGCCTACCCTAACCATGGGGTGATATGGGGCTGGGACAAGCTGAATCGGGGATGATATGGGGGTGGGCTAACCTAAATTTGGGAGTAATTTGCGGTGGGCCATCCTAAATTTGAGGTGAAAGAGGGGTGGGCCAGGCTAAGTTTGGGGCTGATATGGGGATGGGCCAACCTGGATTTAGGGATGATATGGGGTGGGCCAACCTAAATTTTGGCGTGAAATAGGGACGGGCTAACCTGACCATGGGGGTGATGTGCGGCTGGGACAAGCTGAATTGGGGGTGATATCATCATCATCAGCCTGGTTACGCCCACTGCAGGGCAAAGGCCTCTCCCATACTTCTCCAACAACCCCGGTCATGTACTAATTGTGGCCATGCCGTGCCTGCAAACTTCTTCATCTCATCCGCCCACCTAACTTTCTGCCGCCCCCTGCTACGCTTCCCTTCCCTTGGGATCCAGTCCGTAACCCTTAATGACCATCGGTTATCTTCCCTCCTCATTACATGTCCTGCCCATGCCCATTTCTTTTTCTTGATTTCAACTAAGATCTCATTAACTCGCGTTTGTTCCCTCACCCAATCTGCTCTTTTCTTGTCCCTTAACGCTACACCTATCATTCTTCTTTCCATAGCTCGTTGCGTCGTCCTCAATTTGAGTAGAACCCTTTTCACAAGCGTCCAGGTTTCTGCCCCGTAGGTGAGTACTGGTAAGATACACCTGTTATATACTTTTCTCTCGAGGGATAATGGCGACCTGCTGTTCATGATCTGAGAATGCCTGCCAAACGCACCTCAGCCCATTCTTATTCTTCTGATTGTTTCCGTCTCATGATCCGGATCCACCGTCACTACCTGCCCTAAGTAGATGCATTCCCTTACGACTTCCAGTGCTTCGCTGCCTATTGTAAATTGCTGTTCTCTTCCGAGACTGTTAAGCATTACTTTAGTTTTCTGCAGATCAATTTTTAGACCCACCCTTCTGCTTTGCCTCTCCATGTCAGTGAGCATGCATTGCAATTGGTCCCCTGAGTTACTAAGCAAGGCGATATGATCAGCGAATCGCAAGTTACTAAGGTATTCTCCATTAACTTTTATCCCCAATTCTTCCCAATCCAGGTCTCTGAATACCTCCTGTAAACACGCTGTGAATAGCATTGGGGATATCGTATCTCCCTGCCTGACGCCTTTCTTTATTGGGATTTTGTTGCTTGCTTTATGGAGGACTACGGTGGCTGTGGAGCCGCTATAGATATCTTTCAGTATTTTTACATGCGGCTCGTCTACACCCTGATTCCGTAATGCCTCTATGACTGCTGAGGTTTCGACAGAATCAAACGCTTTCTCGTAATCAATGAAAGCTATATATAAGGGTTGGTAACATTCCGCACATTTCTCTATCACCTGATTGATAGTGTGAATATGATCTATTGTTGAGTAGCCTTTACGGAATCCTGCCTGGTCCTTCGCTTGACAGAAGTCTAGGGTGTTCCTGATTCTATTTGCGATGACCTTAGTAAATAGTTTGTAGGCAACGGAGAGTAAGCTGATCGGTCTATAATTTTTCAAGTCTTTGGCGTCCCCTTTCTTATGGATTAGGATTATGTTAGCGTTCTTCCAAGATGCCGGTACGCTCGAGGTCATGAGGCATTGCGTATACAGGGTGGCCAGTTTCTCTAGAACAATCTGTCCACCATTTTTCAACAAATCTGCTGTTACCTGATCCTCCCTAGCTGCCTCCTCCCTTTGCATATCTCCCAAGGTTTTCTTTAGTTCTTCCGCCGTTACCTTTGGGATTTCGATTTCCTGTAGACTATTTTCTCTTCCATTATCGTTGTGGGTGCCACTGGTACTGTATAAATCTCTATAGAACTCCTCAGCCACTTGAACTATCTCATCCATATAAGTAATGATATTGCCGGCATTGTCTCTTAACGCATACATATGATTCTTGTCAATTCCCAGTTTCTTCTTCACTGTTTTTAGGCTTCCTCCGTTCCTGAGAGCATGTTCAATTCTATCCATATTATACTTCCTTATGTCAGCTGCCTTACGCTTGTTGATTATCTTCGAAAGTTCTGCCAGTTCTATTCTAGCTGCAGGGTTAGATGCTTTCATACATTGTCGTTTCTTGATCAGATCTTTAGTCTCATGCGATAGTTTGCTGGTATCCTGCCTAACGGAGTTACCACTGACTTCCATTGCACACGCCTTAATGATGGCCACTAGATTGTCCTTCATTGCTTCAACACTAAGGTCCTCTTCCTGAGTTAAAGCCGAATTCCTGTTCTGTAGCTTGATCTGGAATTCCTCTATTTTCCCTCTTACTGCTAACGCATTAATCGAGTGCTTATGTATCAGTTTCTTCCGTTCCCTCCTCAAGTCTAGGCTAATTCGAGTTCTTACCATCCTGTGGTCACTGCAGCGCACCTTGCCGAGCACGTCCACATCTTTTATGATGCCAGGATTAGCGCATAGTATGAAGTCTATTTAATTTCTAGCCTCGCCGTTCGGGCTCCTCCACGTCCACTTTCGGCTATCCCGCTTGCAGAAGAAGGTATTCATTATCCTCATATTATTCTGTTCCGCAAACTCTACTAACAACTCTCCCCTGCTATTCCTAGTGCCTATGCCATATACCCCGCTGCCTAGTTTCCAGCCTGCTTCTTGCCTACCTTGGCATTAAAGGAGCCCATTAGTATAGTGTATTTAGTTTTCACTCTACCCATCGCCAATTCCACGTCTTCATAGAACCTTTCGACTTCCTGGTCATCACGACTGGATATAGGGGCGTAGACCTGTACAATCTTTATTTTGTACCTCTTATTAGGTTTCACAACAAGACCTGCCACCCTCTCGTTAATGCTATAGAATTCCTGTATGTTACCAGCTATATTCTTATTGATATGTCATATGTCATATCAATATGATATTGGTATTGATATGAGTGCGATATATGGGTGGACTAACCTTAATTCGCGGGTGATTTGCGGTGGGCCATCCTAAATTTGAGGTGATCGAAGGGTAGGCCAGCGTCAGTTTGGGGTCGACATGGGGGTGGGCCAACCTAGATTTGCAGGTGGTATTGGTGTGGCCCAATTTAAATTTTGTGGTTTGTGTAGGCGGGTCAACCTGTATTTGGGGGTGACATAGGGTTGGCCTACCTGAATGTTGGGGCAATCTCGTGGTCGGCCAATCTGAATTTGGGGGCGATATGGGGGTGGGCCAACCTAAATTGTGGGGTGCGTCGACTCAAAATTTGGAGGCGATTTATTGAAATTCGTGGGTGGACCAACTTCAAAATTAGGGGTGGCCCAATTGAAATTTGGGATTGGGCCAACTTGAAGTTTAAGGCTAGGCGAAATGAAAATCGGGCGTGGCCGACTTTAAATTTAGGCGTGAGATAATTTAAATTTGAGGGTGTGCCAATTTGAAATTTGGGGGTGGGCCTAACTAATGTTTGGGGGTGGGCTAACTGAAATTTGGGGGCCTGTTTACGAATAGCTAGACAACACCAGTGGTGTTTCTGTATTCTTTTCATAATCGCAAAGTACGTATATTAATAATTGTTAGCCGATACCCCTCAAGGTGAGCTACCACACGAGGCTTCCCAGCCCACTCGGCTAATTATGTCACAGGAGTGCTCTCATCGTGACGACTGCGACGTTCAATCTGGAGATCCACGAGAACTTATCGCAGACCGAGCTGACCATTTTCACACCAATGACATCGCTAACACTACTAGCTCGTGCTAGACGCAACACAAGCTAACAACGATCATAATTCAACTTTCTATCGCGCACTAGCCGACACGCTTTCAAAGCACAATTTCTCCAATCGTCTGGATAGGAACTTTGCTTGAGGTTTTACTGTGACGTTCTGTCGTTTTTTACGAAGGCCTTCTCCCGCAAAGAGAATACATTTTTGAGATTGACGAGGCATGCGAAGGCATATAACTCATGCGAAGCAAATGTATAAAAGGTTATAGTGATTTATCAAAAAAATATATATAAGTAAATAAGAATTTAGATAGTATTGTTTCGACCCAGAATGACAACGATTTCTTCCCGCCTGTCACAGTGCTTTGACCGAAAACCCAATCATTTTGCTCAAACGTGGTGCGCCATAACTACATGGACTAAATGTACAAAAGCGCGGTGCGTGGTCCCAGCTTCAAAGACAGTCTATTTTGTGTACTGTTGTTGATATTGCAGTAATGTGGAGTTTTCCTCTTCACAAGAGCACAGAAAGAAAAATCTTACAGAAGGTAGCTGAGCGTAAAGTACATTTGAAGATTTGAAACCAGCGATTTTTATAGTTGCGGGTTGTTCTTCTCGGCTGGTATATCGCTGTCCGATCACTTCAACGAATTTTGTTAGTGTGCAACTGCAGCAAAAACGTCGATACTACCGTTCCATCGCCAGGACCTTTATGCCCTCCACACACACAAGAAACACACCAGATAATTGTCTGGGAACGGAGCATTTTCTTAGTATCAGTCCAGTGTTAGCAGTGAGAAGCAGTTCGGTCGACCATACCCATGAGGGCATACTAGCCATTCTAGCGCTTTACTGTCGGACAAGTGAAGTGCTAAAAACTTGGGGTGCCTTGCCCTTTCCGCAGGTCGTCCATCCATTATGTTATGGTGACGATGAACTTAGGGTCCGTCAGGCCTCCTCCTCATCTTTAGCTTCTCCATCGCGAGAGCGGACAGAGAAAGGAAGGTTTCTTCACAATAAGACCAAGCGGGATTCCACCACTCGTAACTGCTGCAATTTGCATTCACTGGCTGGGCATGCTAACCACATCCTTAGTTTCACAATCGCTAGAGCGCGCAGAAAAAGGAGAGCTTTGGTCGCTATCACCACCATGAACCCATGTCTATGCAGGTATAAGTACCTGGAGGGGTGGGGCAAGCTAACTTCTGCGCTACACCTGCCGCCGTCACCTTAGATTTTCCATGCATACCTGCTTCTTGTTTTCATCGCAGACGCATGCAGGGCAAACACGGAAAAGAAAATATCTCAGTGCCATTCCACTCTGTGAAGAAAGATGACGAGCAAAGCTGTGTATGTGGGCCCCTTAATGGCGAACTGCACAGCTGCGGGTCGGCCCGCCATTGTACTATCTTCACCATAGGCCCACGTATGGGAAGTGCTTAATGCCTGCTTCACCGCCGCTGCGAGTCGGGTCGGTTTTTCGCTATTTTCGGGATCGGCCCACGCATGGGGAGTGCTTAATGTCTGCTTCACCGCCGCGGGTCTGCCCGCCAGTGCAGTATCTTCAGGATCGACCCACGTATAGGGAGTGCTTAACGCCTGCTTCACCGCCGAGGCGGGTCGGGTCGATTTTGCACTATCTTCGGGATCGGCCCACTTATGGGGAGTGCTTAACGCCTGTTTCATCGTCACCGCGGCTCGGGTCGGTATTGCAGTATCTTCGGGATCGGCCCACGCATGGGGAGTGCATAATGCCTGCTTCACCGCCGCCGAGGGTCGGGTCGGTTTTGCAGTATCTTCAGGATCGACCCACGTATCGGGAGTGCTTAACGCCTGCTTCAACGCCGCCGCGGGTCACTCCGGCTTTGTACTATCTTCGGGATTTTGTTCTACACGCGGACACGATAGCGGAGAAAGTAGCCCATGAGAGGAAGCTTTAGCTCGGGCGATTTTATCTAAATATATAAAAGAAGAATTCGTTTCTTTCGCCAACCACTGCACCGAATTTGACAAGGTTTGTTGCACTTTAAAGAAAAACGTAAAATCTAGTGACTGTTGGTTTCGAAGTTTTGATTTAGGTCATCATTTGTTTATTGAAAATTGGCAAAAATTGCAAATTTTCGCAAAACGAAATCATCAAGTTTACAACTATGCCTGTCGGCAACGAAAAATGCTATCACAATTCTGTTCATTCCATCTTACAGCACATATAAAGCGGACAAAATTAATATGTTAATTATGAATCTCAAAGGAAAATTAGTAATATGGAAATACAGGTTTCGCAGAACCTTTGTAAACAACGTAACAAATATAATATATAAGTATACTATACAAGATATACATCGACATATCGAATTTGTCCACTTTGAACGATGTAACGGATGCCGTTTACAGAACCATGATATCTATTCTTGTTGCGGAGCTATTAATTTGTAAATTTCGTGCTTCTATCTTTTTAGCACTTTTGAATAATTTCTTCTAACAACATTCCGGCCCTAAATGGAAAGTTCGCTTCCAAAAGTCAATAGAATTCACCTTTCTCTCTAGAGTCCAGCAAGAACTTCCTCTGAAAGGCTTCGCTATATATAAAAAAAGAAATAAAGAAAACAAATGCCTCAGTTGTCAATACCGCCGCCCCACATTTCGTCACGATGGCACCATCACCATCGGCATGGCTCCATGAGCAGGTATGCCAAGCTGTTCACTTTTGTCATGGAGAAAGGAATAAAACACGAGCGGACACTCGGCGAAAATTGGTAACAGGAAACAGGTCACGCTATCGTATTAACATCTACGAATTGGGGCCGCGAGCATCGAAAGAAAGAAGAATGAAATGAGATTAACAGAAATTGTTTTAGTCTTTTTATTCTTTCCCCCAAAAATTAAATATATCTGCGTATAAATTAAATTCAACTTTGCGGCTTACTTCCGTTGCCTAGCGACAGGCGAACCGGCGAATGACGAGCCAGATGTTTGCCTCATTCGTCAGACACACCGCCGAAGCGAGAGAGACCGGCCGCGCATCTGAGCGTTGGACTGTTCGGGCACCCGTCTGCCTGTTTCTCTATTTTGGGATTTAGCCTGGTTTGGTGGCCTCCCGGCGAATTATTGCGTTCTTTCGGAACTTCGACATGGCAGCACTGCACTATTGGACTACGTCAATGTGAGAAACTTTGTTTGACAGTCTGCGACGCACTTCAAGCAATTAGGCTTACTGCTTGGCACCTAGGCTAGACTTGTGACGCAGTTAACGAAAAATAGCGTGGTCGTCGTGGAGCAGTTAATTTGAATTAAAGAATTGTACTGGGAGATGTTTGCGACGCTTTCTATAAGCCCCAATATCACTTAAACTAATTTCGGTAGTCTTTGGGCACGCTAGTCGCACAGGTGCTGTGACGCAGTTTCGCGTGTACTGAATTTTACTGCGACAAGTTTTGGCGCTTTCTCTGACTGCCAACATTATTGACACTAATTTCATTACTTTTTGGGCTACCTTTCGAGCGCAGTGGGCGCGCCTGGCACTGTGACTCGGTTAGCGAAAATCAGCTCGGCCGTGGTGCGCGGTTTCGCGCGTTAATGCACTGACAAGTTCATGGCGCTTTTCTTTCTTTGACGCCCAACATTCTTGAAAATTATTTTCGGTACTTTTATGTTATGAGGCCCGCTGGCCGCGCATGTTGTGACGCAGCGAAAAGCAGCTCGGCCGTGGTGACAAAGTTAGTTTGGCGCGTACTGAATCTTACTGCGACAAGTTTGTGGCAATTTTTATGTCCCCGCAACAATTTAAGCCTTCTTTCGGTACCCACGCTTGTCGAAAACGCGACGAGCAATCGTCAAGAGTGATAACGCCGGAGCGCGTTGCTTGCGCCGGCAGAACGCACGAGAGATGAGCCAAGGAGCTCAAACGCCAGGAACTGGTAACTCGAAAATTCTGTCTTCTGAACGGCACCCACGCATTTTGTCTTGAGTGCGAGTAGAAGGAATTCTGCGAGCGTCCAGCATGCTCTGGTTGAGAGCCTGTGTTGTGGCCACCTCTGTGTATTCGTAGCGTACTATCGCGTCGGTTGTAGCCAAGTTCGCGAAACGCGCCGTTGCCCGCGTATTCGTGCTATTAAAGTGCAGGAAATAAGTATTGGGAATAGAGGAATGCTTGGAATTAGAATGTGTTTGTGGCATGTACCGTATTGCTTGGGATGAGCCGGGTATTTTCTGCGCCGTGTGTGTAAATACGAACTGCTTTTGTTTGTAATGCCGCCCACTCACCACTTTCGCACGCTTCGACTCTACAGGCATTATTCTTACATGTTAATACCAAATAACGCTTGTAATTTTTCAGCTCACGTGGTCTGGTGGAGCTTCCTGCGGAAACTACTGCTGCTGACCTGGTACCAACGTTGGATGAATGCACAAAAAGCCCGCGACGAGCACTTACAAAGAATAAAATAAACGTAAATTTTTTCTCATTTCACAAGGTGTCTGCGTCTTTATGAAATTGCACGTGGCACATATTCAATGGAGGCTTGTGAAGATCGTTCGCAATCAATATTAATTAATAAAATGATTTGCAAATAAATATTTATTAAATAAATCAATATCTAAATGAATATTTGCTGCAAAAGCAAAAAAACGGAGCCGGCGTGACGCGCACCAGCTAGTATTCAAAACGCGCGCGCGCAAAATTGAAACCCGAAGTGTGCTTCAGGTTTTAACGTCCACGGCTTGGTGCGCTGCAGTCAATTCGGCCGCTGGGCTCCATGGGAGTGTCCGCTCTTGTATTCCTTTCTCTATGCTTTTGTTATCTCCCTTTCCTCGGCGGCAGCGCATTGTCTTGATGCCAGCGACGCACTATATCTGACGATCATTGCGTCATGCATCGCAATGATCGTCAACCAAGCAAGCTTTCGGCGGCACACGTTCGCCGTTATATTGACAATAAGAATTTAAACTGCTTGCCTTCGAAACAACAGCGTGAATAAAAATCGAAAGCGGACTGGCCGGCCACAAAGAACGTGTTTACGGGGCCATACTATTGATGACAGCATCACAAAAGGCTAGGTGCGGTCTGATTAACTTTACAGGTTTGCAAGTAATGACTGACGGGCTAGTTGCTTCATTATCACAGAAAGAACAGCGCTTCAAGTTGTTAGCGCAGTTTGTGTGTGGTTCCTCCTTTGTGTCCCGTCTTCTAGTGCTGTTCTGTGACTTTACATATGTTCGTTTCCTGTGTCAGTTACGCCTTCCAAGAGCGTTAGAAAATTTTTGTTCGCATGCCTCTTACAGAAGCATGTTTAATCGAAATTTCTTCGCTTGGCTGCATAATCTCGAGGACGGACTCCAAGCTGCTCATTTTCTTTAGTCATGTAAGATCAATTACTGAAAAGTTAATTAACGTAGCTTTGTTAATTATGCACACAATTTCTCAACTTACTCCGCATCCAAAGGTTACAAATCTGAACACTCGCATGATAAAATGATGTCACCATTGCTTGTTTTGGTTTAATAGATCTGTTTGGTGCAGTTAGAAGCAGCCGGCATATTGGTGGCGCGCTAGGCTTCTTATAAAGTAAGTATGAAAGTATGGACAGGTTATCTTGGCGCAAATCAACGTCATGAGCTCACGAAGGAGCTTTAGCGCGGGCCCAACATCGACGCGGCCTATTCATATACATGTAAAACGCAAAAACTTTTTCTGAGATTACCCCTGGACCAATTATAATGAAATGTGTTGCATTTGAGAGAGTAAGTTCCATTCTAGCGACAGTTTGAAGCGGGATATTGCTTTAGGGTCTGAATTATCTGAAAAAAATTGTAAGAATTCAAAATGTCGAAAATAGACGCACGAAGTTTATAAATTAATAGCTCTGCATCAAGGACAGATATCGCGGTTCTTAAACAGCATCCATTGGATCATTCAAAGCGGACAAGTTCTCTATGTCAATTTATATCTTACACGAATTTGTTGCGTTGTGTATGTGGGTTCTACAAGATCTGTATTTCCATATTACTGAATTTTTGAGATTCATGTGTAACACATCAATTTTATCCGCTTTAAATCTACTATTAGATGCAATTCATAGAATTGCGACAACATGTTTCATTGCTTAGTTACGGAGTTGTAAATTGATAGCATCGTTAGAGGAAAATTGTCGATTTGTGCCAATTTTTGATAAAAGATTGGCGACTTGAATAAAAAATTTGAAACCACCAGTCACTAGATATTAATTCCCTATTTTAAATGCAACAGACCTCGTCAAATTTGGCGCTGTGGTTGCCGAGAAAAACGAATTCTGCTTTTACATGTATTTAGGTAGGAGCATCCGAGCTAAAGCTTCCTCTTAAGCACATGTGCCCAACCATGCACTTCTGCCTTTACAATGCACTATTCTCAGCACTACGGTACATCACACAGGGTGCGCGGGAACATCGTCCACGCTCCTGTTTAGATTTCTGAGCGCTGGTGGCATCAGGCTCGGTTTCGTGCCACCATCAGGAATAAAAACAGCTGCCTGGGGGAAAGCATTGGAAACATTTTCAGTACTTTTTACTATATGGATCAGTGCGGACATGTACGTTAGAACGAAAAGTAATGAAGTATTAGGATGACGGTTTCGCTGCATGTGTTTTGGCTGTCTAATGTTACGATCTAAAGAAAAAAATGCTGTGATTTTGCGACAATTACTGCTGACATGAAATATGAGCTCCGACACAGTACCCGAGGCGGAACTGGCCCCTGGACTACAGGGCTATATTGCACCACGAAATGCTCGTTTGATAAATACCAGTAATTGGAAAGTGTTTAGCTCTTCAATTTTCTGCATGTCGGCGCCGCCGTGCAGTCTTGGGGGCGCTTTTTTACCACGAGCACTATGTTTCAGCTAATATTAAAAGCAACTGTATTCTCTTCTTTTTTTTTTGTGGGGGGGGGAGATTTTTTTAGCATCTAATCACTGTTCCAAAGTTATAGGTTAGCTCAATACGCACTTGCATGTGTTTCTATTATCCAGTATGTTGTCACGGATTCAATAGCGAAAGAGCGTTATCTTATCAGTTTGCGAGCGTGAAGCAAATACTGGCGCACATTCTCCATCACATTTGAGGACCCGAGATTGCGCTGCAATGTACGGACATTCCAATCGGATGAACCGATGTCTTGATCCGCAGATCAGATCCAGAGGAAGCACTACTATGCGCGCAGCCATCGTTGTGCTTTGAGTGTTTTCCAGCGCAAGCTCACCTTTTATAATATGTTATATTCGTGACTCACTCTTTCGGAAGTGTTTTGTTTTTCACATCACTACAACGGGCGAGAGTATAGATGTTCCCCGTCTTCATTTTGAGTGAATACTGAGAGACGCACTAGGACTCTTCTTGGCGTCTGCGTTTACACATTTACTGCAACAATCTGTTATTCATACCTCACATTTTAATTTAGGAGGGTGTAAAAGACACCAACCTCATATTAACATGAGGTCTTCATAACCAATACAATTTAAATGCTTATTCGTCGGCTTTCACCCAAGGGTAAGGAATTTCAATAAAGATATCCTTATGATAATTAAAAGCCTATCCGCTTCACAACGTTTCATCTGAATTCCCGTTTGCAAGCTGATACCGACTTGCAGCTGGTTCATATCGTGGGCCTTTGACATATGTCCAACCGTCAAACAAAGAGTTATTCCGAATTTTTCATTTCAGGAAGGCGTGTTACCCTCCCGTTCTAAAACAGGCGTAAGACGAAAGTGCTGCGTGAGGAGCGTCGTTAGTCCAAACCAACGAACCACCGTAATTCACATCGCCTATATATCTCTCATATAGGGTTAGATAAGAAATATATATTTTAAATCGACGCATCAAGAATCCAGAATGAGCTGCCCCCACCAGCCCAGATAGGTTTCTTTCATTACGTACTGCGTGCTAGTGGCTAATACTAGCTCAGGGAGCAGAGCGCTAAGAGTGGATGTGGCAGGGAAGGCGCTTCATGTATACTGTCTCGACACCCACCAAAAATTGCACGCCGCGCTGCTGGCCATTCCTAGAAAATTGTATATGTGACGCCGCCCAGCTATTTGCAACACAGCAACATTGTTTTGCGATGGGTAAGTCCAGGTGAGAGACAGGGTAGTTATGGAGATGAAGACACGCTATTTTCTGCAACAACTTAAGACTGAATGAATGAATGAATGCCGTCATTTACTGAGAAAAAGGAGCAGCAAGCATCAGTGAAAGCACGTATCGGCACATTGGGAAAAAAGCGAGGCACAAAGAGAGGAAAAGCTGGAGCCCGGGTTGCAGACGAAGTCGCAGTTTAGGGTCAAGAGAATATAAGCGAGAGTTGGTGAAACCAGTTGAATTGCAGTGTAGATGTGTGATGTGGCGAGTAAATGATTGGAGTCACCACCCAGCATCCGTCCTTTGCGGTAGTATAAGCACCCACAGTTCTTGGTCACAAACGTTTACTGAAAACCAATCTTGGCAATTACTCATTCATCAGCCATGCCTCTCCGCTCGTTTCTTACTGGCGGGGTCTTTTTATTACATCTACGCTGTCGCTTCAAGTTACAACTATATCTTGACGCTTGCGGTTACGCTTGTTGTACTCGGGACTCTTGCTATTGCGCGAATACTATAAACATGGGTTTGCTGCACGAGTTAGAGAACAGACATTTTAGAATAGCGGTTCTCGCCTTACATAAGCTCAACACAAGCACGTTACGGTGCGCGTCCCTTCAAGACAGAGATGCGAACGCAAACATTAGAACGCGTTAGAAAACAGGGTGCCGTCTTGGGCCTCGTGCCAAAGATATCCAAGCCAATAATATATTAGCAATCATGCTGTCGTTTCTATGCAAAGAGGTTATATGTTAAAACTTCTGGAGTGATAGTCCGATTCCCCGCCTACGGAGCGCGTAAGGCCGTCGGCGGCCATAGTGTTAGAAGGAGGGCGGCTAGAGTGCGTGGCCGCGGTATGCGGCGGCCCTGTGCTTACGGTTCTGCGAGGAAAAATAAAATTAAAACCCTTTAAGATGTATATCAGTCCGCCGTTGTGTGTCGCTGTTAAAAAAAAATGTCATGGTGGTGGGCGCCTGGTGTTCTGTCTTACAATTTGCGTGAACTGAAAAACAGTCGTGTTTCCTGTTTTCATCATTCAGTAACATTCCGCATGCATCGGCAGTCTGATGCGCTTTCGTCAATACGTGGTGGCAGCGACATGGCCTCGAAATATATCATCCTTATGCCATTTCTTTAAAACATCACTGTTTGTGCGAATGAGAGTTTTTGGTTGAAACTTAGGAGGCAAGAAAAAATACAACGGTAGGTCTCATTTTGTCCGGCGTTTCAGTTTTATCCGAAAAGAGTCGGTGAAAGCAAATTTACAATAAAGCTGAAGCAACCCACGATCTGCACTTAGCCGCAAGGACATGCGCTCCAATAAGAGTAACCTGCCAAAGTTAAGGTCATGTATCAGCTGGCGGCTGAAGCACGCTTTACTTTTTTTTTTGTTTCTGCGTCCGTTCTGCCTGCATCTGCGACGAAAACGAGAAGTGGGAAGGCAGATAAAGAGAAAGTTGAAGGAGGTAGTAGCGTAATGGTTAGCGCGCCCCGCTCCCAAATGGAGAATGCTGCGAACACATGGACTCGAATCGCGGTGGTTTGTGAAAACAACTTTCTGTGCTCTCTGGTGAGGGCGAAGCTCAGAATTAGGCGGCAGCCTGACGACAACGGTCGCCGTCAACGTAACAGAATAAGCGGAAGTAAACAGAGAACAGGGACCTAGTGAGCTGGCCGGCCTTTTCGAGCTCTGGCATAGTTTGAAAAATGAATTTGGCGAAGTATGACGCATAAAATAATCTATGCCAACCCAAATGAATCAGCGTGGTCATACCTGCGCGACACGCCATGGTGGCCTGCCACCAGGACATCTTGCGTTACAGCGATGACTGTTTTCATTGGTTGCTTGAGAATAAAAACGACCGCATTAGAGACGTCCGAGAGACGTTTCTACGGCACAGGAGCACATCGCCGCCCCCTCCCCCTAAAAAAAACAAGAAAATAACCTTGCCAATAGGGGCATCATAAGATCGAGCACTACGGCGCTTGATGATCTTGTTCAGGATGACGTCAGCGTTTCATTCAGCGTTTATTTCTGAGAAAATGAGTTGAAGTTGCATTTATTTGCATGACAATGGTGGGCGTAGTCAGGCAAATATTGGCAGCACTTCATTAGAGGGTGCCTGACTACTCTATGGAGATTACGTACGACAATGACAACAAAGAACACAGAAAGCTTTGTTTACATCAATTCGCACATAAGTGAGATCCGCATAATTTTTACACTAGCAATTTATATGCTTAAGCATGACGCTCATTAATGCAATATTTGCGTTCACAGTGAGCAAAAGCGGCTGTCGTTTCCACGGTAGAATTGATTTAAACGGCTTTAATGCAGGGACATTATATTGTTGGCAACTTCCGTGGGATTGTAGTCGTCAAAACGGGATACAAGTGACAGGGAAACCCGGAGGTTGATGAACGGCAAGAATGCAGAAGCTTGCACAAGACTTCAGGGAAATAAAATGAATTGTTGAGCACCGCGGTCAGGGGGCCATGCAATGTTTTCAACGTCTATTAAAAATCCTCCAATATATGAAAAATATGAACAGAGGCCGACAAAAATGCGGGCATATTGGGAAACGCGAAACCACTGGAAATCTCAGGACAGCATTAGCCTAAATATAAAAGATGACGTAAAAATAAGAAACCATTACGTTGAAATGGTGGCCAAATTTTGGCGGAAGTAAATGGGCTGTTGAAGCAGTTCAGGTGGAACCCGAGAATGGCGGCAAGTGTTCAAAAGAGGTCAAGTAGGTCCTGTGGCCGATGCGAGCGCCCGAAAACTGTCACGCGACTGTACTTATAAGCGATATGCCTGGTCGTCAGTCACAGGTTGATTCGGGTCTGAAATATTGGACGCGGACTCCATCACATTACATACAGTGCATTCTACCGTGTCATTCTTCGACAGCTGGTACCGATTCTTGTGCAATGAGAATGAGAACAAATTGTCTCACGTGCCGACTGTCACCTTCCTCGAACTGCCAACATTTCTTCTCCTCCGTAGTTGCTTAGTTTTTATTGGGTTTGGCTGCTAATGACGAGGTATCGCGATAGAATCCCAGCCACGGCAGCCGTATTTCGATGGTTGTGAAATGCGAAAACACCCATGTACTTAGGGTTAGGCGCGTGTCAGAGAACCCCAAGTGGTCTAAATTATTCCCGAATTCCCCAATACGTAGTTTCGGCACGTAAAATCCCATAATGTGTTGGTAACATTCGTTAAGGATGTCCTTGGCAGTCGCACAACTCTTGAATACAAGTAATCGTCAGGATCTGTGCGCGAAGTCATTGAGTATGTCGGTAGCCTTTATGGCGTTCGATAAATGCTAGTCTACATTGCGGCTACATTATAAAGGCTTTGCTTCGTGTTGTCGACAAATTCGACTTCGCCCTGCATTCCGCTAGCCGCCTCGTTAGCTCAGGTGGTAGAGCGGCTGCCCCGGAAAGGCGGTGGTCCCCCGTTCGAGTCCTGGACCAGGACGAATTTTTCTTCAACTATGAGGCTTTTCTTTCGAGGAAACCATATGGGTTTCCTTTGTAGCAATTGCTACGAACGGGTAGATGTCTGATTTTCCCTTTATTCCGTACTTCTCTCCACCTTGCGGGTTTCCGCAGAACTACTACGTCAAATCCTTGAAGAGGGTGTCCATCTCCCTCTGAAATATGGCTGAGGCCACGCCAAATTGTAAGCGTGTGTACTAGAAGAGTCCCAAAGCTGTCGATATCGTTACATACTTCTCGGAGGCATCCTGGAGCACCAGCCGCTGATAAGCATTTCTGAGGACGAGTTTGGTGAACTTCTGTCCACCGGACAACGCTGACCAGAGATGTCCAATCCGGGGCAACGGGTACTTCTCAATGGTAGCGACAGGGTTGATGGTAACCTTGAAATTGGTAACCTGACACTGCCGTCTCGCTTGAGGATTGGTACGATGGAAGTGGCCCATTCAGACGTATTGACGGGCACCAGGATGCCTTCTCGCTGTAACCGTTGCTGCTCCTGGAATACCCCGTCCTTCAGGGCGAACGGCAGTGGGCGATGTTTGAAAAACGAGGCCGGGCTCCCTCAGGTTCATAGACGTCAGCCGTCTTGCCGGGGCATGTGCCCACTCCTGGCTGGAACAGGGATTTGAACGCGGTGAGGAGGCCGGCGACGTCTTTCACCACAAGCAGGCTGGCTTCTTCGTACTCTGGCAGACTAACGCCCTGTGGATGAATCCAGTTTCGGCCCAGCAGCGTTGGCGACGACACCTTAGTTAAGTAGAGGGGAAGGGTTGCCTCCGTGTCGCCAAAGCGAACGCTGACCTGTGCCTGACCCTGCACCTGGGAGAGCTGCCCGGAGTAGCAGCGCAGCGTCACGCCCGAAGCCTCGACGGACGCGCGGGGGAAAGTATGCATGAAGAGTTTCCCGGCCATTACTGACACGCTGGCCCCTGTGTCCAGCTCCATGGAAATAATGTGCCCGCAGATTTCAACGGTCAGCATGTACGGCGGCACAGACGACGGTACAAGGCCTGTGTGCCACATCTCGAAAATCGGTGGGTCCGCGGCCACGATGTGGAGCCTGGCCGCGGAAGAACTTGAGCCTGCTGACGCACGCCCCTGCCGCGTACCCTTGCGACGTCTATCCTGGCCGCGGCCTTGTGTGGTACCTGGGCTTCGTCCTCCCCCTTCGGCATACCCGTGCCAGGTGCTCAGTTTTCCCGCACGTGAAGCATTGTGCATGGGAGAACTAGCACTTTGAGGGGGAATGGGCACCACCACAGCGACCGCAGGTACTGCCCTTTGTCGCCAACTTGTTGACCACCACTTCCGCCGACGGTGCGTCAGTCGCACGGGCAATCTCGCCGGCGTTCTTGGCGGCAGCTTCCATTGCCAGCGCTCACGGCGTCGTCGAGCGAGTGCTCGGGAAGCTCCAGGAGTCGCGTCTGAAAGGCGGGGTTGTTGATGCCGCAGACGGAACTGTCCCGGATGAGCGAGTCCAGCTGGTCCCCGAAAACGCAGACACTCGCTAACCCTCGTACAGCAGCGACGAACTGCCCAAGGGTCTCTCCTTCCCAGCGGCTCCGGTTGTTGACGCGGAAACGGTGCATTAGTGTGGACGGTGCTGGGTTGAAATGCGAGCGCAGTATGAGCGTCTTAACATGTGGCCTGGCTGGCTTGAGAAGGTGAGCAGGAGACTGAATACGCGAGTCCCGCAGCTGGCCAGGTAAATGTCTCGCTGTTTGGCCTCGGGGGAGTCGTTTGCCATGAGTAACACGTGGATTTCATCATCATAATCATCATCAGCCTGGTTACGCCCACTGCAGGGGAAAGGGCTCTCCTATACTTCTCCAACTACCCCGGTCATGTACTATTTGTGGCCATGTCGTCCCTGCAAACTTCTTAATCTCATCCGCCGACCTAACGTTCTGCAGCCCCTGCTACGCTTCCCTTCCCTTGGAATCCAGTCCGTAACCCTTAATGACCATCGGTTATCTTCCCTCTTCATTACATGTCCTGCCCATGCCCCCCCCCATTTCTTTTTCTTGATTTCAACTAAGATGTCATTAACTCGGGTTTGTTCCCTCACCCCAATCTACTGTATTCTTATCCCTTAACGTAACATTCTTCTTCTCCTCCATCATTCTTCTTTCCATAGCTCGTTGCGTTGTCCTCAATTTAAGTAAGACCCTTTTCGTAAAGCTCCAGGTTACTGCCCCGTGCGTGAGCACTGGTAAGACACAACTTTTATACACTTTTCTCTTGAGGGATAATGGCAACCTGCTGTTCATGATCTGAGAATGCCTGCCAAACGCACCCCAGCCCATTCTTATTCTTCTGATTATTTCAGTCTCATGATCCGGATCAGCGCTCACTAACCGTGCCTCGCTTCCCGGCCACTTCCCGTGCCTCGCTACCTATCAGAAACTGCTGTTCTCTACCGAGTCTGTTAAACATTACTTTAGTTATGTGCAGATAAATTTTTAGACCCACCCCTCTGCTTTGCCTCTCGAGAACAGTGAGAATTCATTGCAATTGGTCCCCTGAGTTACTAAGCAAGGCAATATCATCAGCGAATCGCAAGTTACTAAAGTATTCTCCATTAACTCTTATCCCCAATTCTTCCCAATCCAGGTATCTGAATACCTCCTTTAAACACGCTGTGAATAGCATTTCAGAGATCGTATCACCCTGCCTGACTCCTTTCTTTATTGGGATTTTGTTGCTTTCTTTATGGAGGGCTACGGTGGCTGTGGAGCCGCTATAGAAATCTTTCCGTATTTTTGCATACGGCTCCTCTACACCCTGATTCCGTAATGCCTGCATGACTGCCGAGGTTTCGACTGAATGAAATGCTTTCTCGTAATCATTGAAAGCTATCTATAACGGTTGGTTATATTCCGCACATTTCTCTATCTCCTCATTGGTAGTGTGAATATGGTCTATTGTTGAGTAGCCTTTACGGAATCCTGCCTGGTCCTTTGCTTGACATAAGTCTAAGGTGTTCCTGATTCTATTTGCGATTACCTTAGTAAGTACATTGTAGGCAACGGACAGCTGATCGGTCTATAATTTTTCAATTCTTTGGTGTCCCCTTTCTTATGGATTAGGATTATGTTAGCGTTCTTCCAAGATTCCGGTACGCTCGAGGTCATGAGGCATTGCGTATACAGGGTGGCCAGTTTTTCTACGACAATCTGCCCACCATCCTTCAACAAATCTGCTGTTACCTGATCCTCCTCAGCTGCCTTCCCCCTTTGCATAGCTTCCAAGGCTTTCTTTACCTCTTCCGGCGTTACTTGTGGGATTTCAACCTCTTCTAGACTATTCTCTCTTACATTATCGCCGTGGGTGCCACTGTTACTGCGTAAATTTCTATAGAACTCCTCAGCCACTTGAACTATCTCATCCATATTAGTAGTGATATTGCCGGCTTTGTCTCTTAAGGCATACATCTGATTCTTGCCAATTCCTAGTTTCTTCACTGCCTTTAGGCTTTCTCCGTTCCTGAGAGCATGTTCAATTCTATTCATACTATACTTCCTTATGTCAGCTGTCTTACGCTTGTTGATTAACTTCGAAAGTTCTGCCAGTTCTATTCTAGCTGTAGGGCTAGAGGCTTTTATACATTGGCGTTTCTTAATAAGATCTTTCGTCTCCTGCGATAGCTTACTGGTATCCTGTCTAACGGAGTTACCACCGACTTCTAGTCCACACTCCCTAATGATGCCCATAAGGCTATCCCGCTTGCAGAAAAAGGTATTTATTATTCCCATATTATTATGTTCCACAAAGTCTACTAATAACTCTCCCCTGCTATTCCTAGTGCCTCTGCCATATTCCCCCACTGACTTGTCTCCAGCCAGCTTCTTGTCTACCTTTGCATTGAAGTCGTCCATCAATATGGTGTATTTTGTTTTGACTTTATCCATCGCCGATTCCACGTCTTCATAGAAGCTTTCGACTTCCTGGTCATCATGACTGGATGTAGGGGTGTAAACCTGTACGATCTTCAATTTGTACCTCTTATTAAGTTTCACAACAAGACCTGCCACCCTCTCGTTAATGCTATAGAATTCCTGTAGGTTACCAGCCATATTCCTATTAATCAGGAATCCGACTCCTAGTGCTCGTCTCTCCGCTAAGCCCCGGTAGCACAGTATATGCTTCATTTGTCCTCCTTACTTCACTGAGCCCTGTTATATACCATTTACTGCCCTCTAATTCCTCCAATAGCATTGCTACACTCGCATCACTAGATAACGTTCTAGCGTTGAACGTTACCAGGTTCAGATTCCAATGGCGGCCTGTCCGGACGTGGACTTGTTCCTCGTAAATTTGCTAGGCGTACCCATCTCTCTCGAACGGCTCGAGCTTTCCGTACAGCGGCATGGCGGCAGCAACGGGGAGCGGTGTTTCGCCGCTCGCGATGGCGTGGGACGATCCGTGGGTACTCGTCGCCAGTATCACGATCCGCGCGGGTTCGTGAACAAGGGACGGTTAGAGGCACCCTCCGTTAGACGGACGCTCCGCAGCATGGTGGTGATGAACGATGACTGACCGGCAAGCAGCTGTTCTCGTTGGTGTTTATTGCAGTGCGGCGACCAAAGTTGCCTACCGAGGCTGGCAGGCCACCAAGCCTGGCGGGCCAACGAAGATTATGTCCGATGGGGCCTCACATGCTTGCTACAGACATATCCGCGCCTTTGCGGTTGCCGCATTTCGCTCACATTTTCCTCTGGAGTTAGTATGCTAATGGTCTGTTCAGTATTTTGGCATGTGTTAACACAAGCCCCTTTTATCACTAATGCTTTGTTGCCTTCCAGTACCTAATTTTCTTAAAGGGCGCCACAATTCCATGATTAGGTCCTTGTGTCTGTCAGTACGCCATCGTAATCCTTGACGGGAACATAGTATTTTCTTAAGGTACTTTAGCTTGATGAACCACAGGTCCGTTTTTTCTCTATATTTGTACACTGTAAGAAATGAAAACAGGCCCGACCAATAAGTTCAAGCTAGCTTTGTTTATGAGGGTTTGAGAACCACTGACTAAGCAAAGAAGCGGCAAAAAGATTTATGCTCAACACATCTCAACAGAAAAGAATTTCGTACAAACCTAAGAAGTCAGAACTATTGAACAAGCTGTAAACTTAATGATATCACAAGTATTCGGCAAACAGCAAAAGAAGAAATAAAATTCGGTTATACAGGAACAGAATACAAGAATATTCATGTTAAACAGCGCCGCAAAACACACGAACAAGGAGGAGCTCAGGACCAGTGCTGTTCCTTGTGCTTTTCCTTGTGCGTGTGTTTTTTTGGTGCTGTTTAAAATGAACGACCTGTACCGACTAGCTCGCACCCGAACCCTTCTACACAAATATGTTCACAGTAACGGTCAGCGGGAACAACGAGGACAAAGAATCACGCAGGACGAGTGCTGAAATTCAACTACATTTTAGTCACCGGTAACGCTTGTTAAACTACGAATAAAATAAAATTGCGAAATGCGTACTAGGGCGACCTTTCAGACTGGACAAGTGTTCCCTTAACCTCGTGTTAATGCATATCGTAGTCTGCCCTACGTACACATGACCACACGCCATAGGAATCTGATAAACAACGTTCTTCGCGCAATCGACAAATCGGTTCTTGCGCGGATGTTTAACACTACATTCTTTACATCACCCTTACTTGCAAACTTATTTGTAACCTTAGAACACACACTACCTCTTTTGTTTTTCAATGCATTTCGCAATGCATTGCCAAGAACATGATTGCTCACCTTGTCGTAGGAGCACCGACATTTTGTATAGGCATAGGAATCAAACCGCGACGAAAATTGTGGAAGCACACTCAATTGAAAAACAAAAAGAAACATGCATCAGCCATCCTTCTGTTTCATTGTTGGATAAAGAAAATTCGCTTGTATCATCACATCTTTAACGAATTTTATCGTAAGTAGTTGTTTCATGCACCTTGCTGTTTTTATGTTGACCAGGTGGCCTTGGTCCACGTCTTTTTATCACAAGTGTTGTATGTACTATAGACGTGCTCTCTTGACTTGATCGCGCAGATCTGTGGGTATTATATGCGCTATAGGCGTGCTATGTTGACTAGATCGCGCAGATCTGTGGGTATTTTAGCAGGTGGTTGTTCAAAAATAAAACCAGTTGTTAGAAAGCGCTCGTCCTTGTGTTGCTTCCATTGTTCGTCCCTGTTTTTTTTGCGCACAAAAAGTTTTAATATGTTTCACGAAAGATTGTATTTATTTGATTCAAAATGCTGTGTCACTATGAGAAACAACCAACTCCGGCAATGCGTATGAAGCAAGCATTTTTCGGAGTTTTCCGATAATTGCTTACGAGCAAAGCGATGGCATTATTTCAATCTCGGCGCATTTTAATAACGCGTGCATGACAGCGAAAAAGAAGCCCTTAGGAGGTCGTGCAAAGTACATAAAAATTTTGCTTCATGGACGTTCGGGCTTCGTCCAGAAATGTAGAGGCGTCTTGGGTTCGTTTTGCCTCTTGGCATGGTTAACAATGAGCACGAATTCTTCAATCTGGCCATCGATTTTGGCCACCACACATACGACCTTGCCAGAGCTTTCATGCCTGTCATGCTAGGGTGATTTGCGTGCAAGTTAGAAGAACGTTTTTGCGCAATTCTTCTGGCAGTATTGCTCGGTTTCCCCACAAGAGGCAGTCGCGGTGAAGAGAAAACTCTTGGCGCCTCACGTGATAGGAGGCATGTTCTGCAGCATACCATGTTCTGGCCAGCCCGCTACGACCCATTTCTTGACACTTAACAAACAAGTGTCAAGCAGATTGACTGATGCGACGCCTGCTCCACTCACAGGAAGGAACTCCACTACTTCTAGCAAAAGTACGTCGCCTATAGGCTCCATGTTCTGCCGGTCTACAGGTATCGGTAGCTTGCGTAGACAGGCAGCATTGCCGTTATGTTGCGTCTTTCTATACTACAGTTTGTAGTAACAAGCCGATAACTTGAAACCCCACCCCAACATGCGCTGTGACGGAACCGCCGGGATCCGCTTTTCTCGTTGAAATATGCCTAGGAGTGGCTTATGCTCGGTAAAGTTGCACAATTTTCGTGCTGGTGAAATTGACGAGCGCCAAAGAGACTCACAGTTAATCCGGGCGCATTTTCGTTCCGTCTTGGCGAGTGTTCTTGACGCGTAAGCAACAGATGGGTCGGGTCCTTCTGCATCGCTGTGACCTAATACAGCTCCCGCATCTACATGCGATACGTCCCATGATAGAATCAGTGGTGCACCAGGATTGAGGTGCACTAAAGTAACTAAGACGTGAGCAGCATTTTTAGCCCTTCGCAGGGTTCCTGCTGCTCTTCGCCCCACTTTCGCGTATTGTCACAGTCCAGTAGGCGAAACAACACTTCTGGGACTTCACAACGACCCCTTAGAAAGCGGTTGTAAAAATTAATCTCTATAAGGGCTTGCAGTTCCCTGTACTTTTGGTACAGGTGCTTGGTGAACAGCATCGACCGTAGCTTTTTACGGGTAGATACACTTTGCATTTGCGTCATTCCACGGCAACTGTCCCAACCGTGGCGCTCGACAAGTATCCATTTCTCTCAATAATATACAAAAAAAGAAAATCCACGTATTTAAGCATTAGCCGCACAGTATCTTCCCCATTTTATCCTGAGCGGAAAAAATTATTCGCCCGTGTGGGCAAATCGAATTTCAAGAAATTGTGCAAAACCAAGTGCCAAATAAAGTTTCCAAAAAAATCAACCGTTTCCTCTCTTATTTCAAACGTTACGCTGTTGCGTTATCTGAACATATTTCTTTCATTAGGAAAGAGTTTCACAATATAATTTCATGTTCTTAAGCCCTTAAGACCGAGGTAAAAATTGTGCAAATTACAGCGTTCTGGGGGAAATTCTTCACGAGAAATTGTAGCGGAAGAAAACCTAGAAATATTTTCATACAGCTGTGCCTACCATGGTGATTTGGTTGGTTGGTTGGTTGGTTGATTGGTTACAACTTTATTTATAGTCCTGCAGCGGGTTCGCCGATGGGGTCTTAGGTCTACCACGCGGGGGCGTTGCGGTGCTGCCTCACTGCCGCCTCGCGGGCCTGCTGGACGGCCCACAGTTGGTCGCCGAGGCTGGGGCTGCGCAAGGCAGCGGCCCACCGGGGCGGAAGGGTTCCGGAGTTAGCACTGTGCGGGTTTTTGTTACCGTCCCAGAGCATGTGAGTTAAAGTGGCTATATCAGTGTGGCAGACCTTGCGTATATTTGTCGGGTATGCACCGGAAGAGAGCCTGTGGTATTGTGCAGGGTTAGGATACGTGAGCGTCTGTAGTTGTCTGAGGGCCACCGCCTGCGCCCTGAACAGCATAGCGATGTTATTGGGTGCAGGATCACTCCAGAAAGAGGCAGAAGCAGCACGAAGAAGCACAAACACACATTACACATGTATTGACGCACATAACATATGGAAAACGGCACACACACGTGACACTTCCCCAAGATACCTCAGACGACATGCAGCTATATACATGTATCAGTCAATTACAATCGGCCTACAGTTCAGGCGGAAGCGCGTGTCGCCGTGTCGGAGACCTCGTGGAACCGATGGGGGCCAGCGGGGTCGGGCAGCAGTGTCGGACGGCCGAGTCGGAGGGCCGGGTCGTACAGCCGGGTCGGACGGCCGGGTCGGATATTTGGGTCGCACGGCGTTGCGAGGCTCAGGTGGCCCTGCGCAACAGTCGATATACGGGAGCCTCCGCGTGCCCGGTTTCCCTCCGGCGGGGTTCGCGCTCAAGAGCCCACGGCCGCAGTCACCGGGTCGCGTCCACAGTTGGCGGGATAGCCCTGTGGCCACTCACCCGAACGCTCCATCGCCCCGGTTCAGGACCGCCAGCCCTCCTGGGCCAGTTGCCCAGCGGAAGAGCGGGGCGAGGTAACCCTCTAAGCGGGCGACAGCGTTGACTCGGGTGTGGCCTACGCCACACCCGAGTAGTGGCGCGGGCGGCGACAGCACCTATGAGCCAGACGCCCAGCGAGGAAGCTGTTTTCCGTCCAACACTGAACCTCGCGCACTGCTCGTGACACGGGGCCGTGAGCCACTCTCTCTCGCGCCACGCTTTTTGAGGCGCCACTATCGACGCTCTCAAATAGGTGTCGATGATGATGATGATGGTCCTCTTCGCCACCGCACGGAGCACTGTCTTCATATGTTTATGCTTCCAACTCCCGCGTACCATATATTACTACAATACCCCCTTTTTCGAGAACGTTTTTCACAACTATTCTAACACAAGGACGCGGGATGAAATAAAGAAAAAGGAAAATTGTCATCTACGCTTGTCCTATTGTTCATGTGAGCACACGACACATATTGTTCCCAGGGCATTGCGCCCAGTTAACGTACGAACGCACAAGTATGTTCTTTTTCAAGTAAGACTAAGAACTTGAGTTGTCACAAGTCCAGTCCAATCGCATTTTGGTATATGAACATGTGATTACGCGTGGCTCAAGCAGTCATCTCCGACATTTTCACAACATTTATGTTGTGAACAATAGAAGAATACTCCTGAAAAAGGAGACTCCAACGCAACACTGTTGTTCGCATGCTTGGCGTCCTTCTCTGGGGGCTTGGTTTCGCTGGCCTGGTCCCCGGCGCTTTTTCGACTTCGGTGAGGTTTGTGTCGGCGCTTCTAAAGCTTCAGGACCGAACGAACTTGTCATATTCTTGCACGCACACACAAGCACACACTGACGAGGAAGTGGAGCGGCCTGTACTTTCCCTTTAGCGGTTGTCTTTTGGCACTTGTCGCACGACTTCACGAAGCGTTTTACGTCTCTGTGCACACCTAGCTGGCCAATAAAATTCTTGTAGGACACGATCGGTTGTTCTCCTGATGCCTTTATGTCCTGCCACGATGTTTTCATGTGCCACTTCTAATACGCCGTCTAAATGTTTTTGGCATGACCACTTGCTTAAAGGTTCTGCCAGTGGCCCGGTGGTAAAGGCTATACAACAATCCTTTTTCGTCGACGAATTCGTAGCTGTGACCCTTTCCAGAGTTAAACGACTTGCTCACTTTGGCAAAACTATGTCTCTGCGTCGGGTTTTTGCGCTGTGCTTCAATGAGTTGTCCTTTTGTTACGTCACGTAAGACAATTGTCGGAACGCACAAGGGACAAATCTTTCCTTGTACTTGTCCTTCAGTTTTTGCTTCAGCCACGCTCGATAAATGCTGAGGCTTCCTAAGCGCCTTATTAAGCTTCATTTCTATCGACGACGACTCCCCGTTGAGAGCAGCGGGGTGTTTCCAGTGAGAGTCCGGATCGTATGGTCCTCTGACGCCTGGAAGATTTCCCAGAATTACGTCGTAGAGGGGCTCGTCCATACATGCCACTGTTAATTTGCCTGTAAAGTAGGGCGTGTTCACTTTTACGACAGCTTCAGGTAGGTAGCTTGTTGAGCCGCCCAGAAGAACAACGTTGCTCTTTCTTCCCGTCATATACAGCTCTGGAATGGGTTCTCGTCTGACAATTGCGATATTACAACCGGTGTCTCGTAATACACGAACACTTCTTCCTAGCAGCCGGCCTTCAACCACTGGCATCCAGTCGATGAGGAAAGTTACAGCAGTCCCAGCGTTCTTGTCGTCGCTGTCACTTGATCGGAGAGTCTTCTTTCCCGGACGCTTTGATTCTTTCACTGGACGAGTCCGAACTGGTTGAGATTCGGTGAGTGCACACGAGGAACTCGGTTTGTTGTCCCCGTACCGAGTTCGGCAATTTTCAGCTGTGTGTCCCATTCTGTCGCACAACTCACACTTCAGCATACGCTTAAGTGGGGTACTGCAGTCAGGAGCCAAGTGTCCAAACCGGTGACAGAGGGTGCACATAAGTTGCGGTTTCCTGGGAGCTTCAATGTTTTTCCCGCTAGAATCCTTTGTGTTATCGGGACCCTATCCTAGGTTTGTCCAGTTCTGCGCTTCAAGAAAGCGATCCGTCAAGCTAGCAAGTTCGTCAAGGAATTCGCACTCTCGCTCCCTCAAGGAAATGACTAGCTTTGGCTCTCAACAGCGCAGAAACTGTTCAGAGATCATGTGATCTCGTAGACATCTATATGTGTTAGACACGTTAGCCATCTCAATCCAATGATCAAAATAGGCCGAAATTCTTGCAGCTAACTGTCTTCTAGTTTCACCCTCTACTGCTCCTGCTTTACGAAACTTCTCTTGGTAGCCTTGAGCCGTGAATTGGAACCACTGAAGCAAAGCTTTCTTTACCTTCGGGTAATCTAATGAATCGGCGGCAGTCATCCAACCGATCACAGTTAAAGTTTCCCCAGTCAGACACATGCTCACAGCAAAAGCCCATTTTTCTTGTGGCCAGTCCTGCCCTGTTGCTACGCGCTCAAATCGCTGTAAATACGCGTGTAAGTCATCGCGTTTGTCGTCCAAGAAAGGAAGTAACTTCCGTGGATTGAAGGATGACGAAGAGGTGCTGGGCGCAGTCAAATTTTCAGAAGCCGCTCACATTCCGAGTTCCTTCCTGAAGCTGCAGCTTTAGCTGGAGGATCTCGCGGTGCCTCTCGTCAGCTGAGCGCGCTAATTCAGCAGCTTCCTTGATTGCCTCTCACTCCGCAGCTCTCTCATCCCTTTGTTTTGTCTGTTCGGCCTCAATTCATCTGCGAAGTTCTGCGCCTGACAATCCTATTTGGAGTCTTATAGCCGTGATTTTCTCTAAATCCATGGTGCCGTCTACTAATGTGTGTCTGCGCTCAAGCGAAGTTGCCCTCTTTCCTGTATTTACGAGTGAATCCTGGCAAGCTCGCCAGTTTGTGGTGTTATTGGGTGCAGGATCACTTCAGAAAGAGGCAGAAGCAGCACGCAGAAGCATGAACACACATCAGACATGTATTGACGCACATAACATATAGAAAACAGCACACACACGCGACAGTTCCCCAAAATACCTCAGACGACATGCAGCTATATACATGTATCAGTCAATTATAATCGGCCTACAGTTCAGGCGGAAGCGCGTGTCGCCGTGTCGGAGACCTCGTGGAACCGATGTCGGCCAGCGGGGTCGGACAGCAGTGTCGGACGGCCGAGTCGGACGGCCGGGTAGGACATTTGGGTCGGACGGCCTCGCGGGGCTCAGGTGGCCCTGCGCAACAGTCGATATACGGGAGCCTCCGCGTGCCCGGTTTCCCTCCGGCGGGGTTTGCGCTCGGGAGCCCACGGCCGCAGTCACCGGGTAGCGTCCACAGCTGGCGGGGTAGCCCAGTGGCCTCTAACCCGAACGCTCGATCGCCCCGGTTCAGGACCGCATGCCCTCCTGGACCAGTTGCCCAGCGGAAGAGCGGGGCGAGGTAACCTCTCAGCGGGCGACAGCGTTGACTCGGGTGTGGCGTAGTGGCGCGGGCTGCGACAGCTCCTATGGGCCAGACGCCCAGCGAGAAAGCTGTTTTCCGTCCAACACCGAACCTCGAGCACTGCTCATGCCACGGGGCCACGGGCCACTCTCTCTCGCGCCATGCTTTTTGAGGCGCCACTGCCGACGCTCTCAAATAGGTGTCGCTGATGATGATCATGGTCTTCTTCGCCACCGCACGGCGCACTCTCTTCATATGTTTATGCTTCCAACTCCCGCGTACCATATATTACCACAAGCATGTCGCTGGGCTGAGGGAAGGTTCGGCGGGCCAGGCAGAGGGCTTTGGTAACTTCGTTGTAGCTGGTCAATCAGTCTTTGGTGCTGTACCACAGACGACGGCCGCCGGCGTCGTTCGCGAGCTCGCGCGCCTTGGCGTGTGCCGTCTCGTTTCGGTTGCGATGTGTCTCCACTACTTCTCCCATGTGCGCGGGAACCACTGGATTATGGTTTGAAAATCTGCGTCCCGCTTGACTTGTCGATTGCTCAGGACTCGGGCCGCTCTCGGTGAGATCCATCCTTCGGCGATGTTTCTGACCGCTTCTCGCGAGTCTCAGAGAACCGTCGCACACGTCGGATCCGTGAGGGCGAGTGCCAGCGCCGCTTCCTCTGCTTCTTCTGCGCGCTCGCACGCTACACTTGACGATATGCGCATTTTGCCACTCGAATCGACCACCGATACCGCGAATCGCGAGCTTTCTGCGTAGTCCGCGGCGTCAACAAACCCTGTCCCCGTTTCGGCTCCGTGGGTGTGTAGATCTCTGGCCCTGGCCACTGTTCTTCGCCGATTGTGTTCCCAGTGGACGTTCTGTGGAATCGGGTCGACTCTTAGCATTTGTCAGATCGCGTCCGGAACGGCAACTTTCTGGACTTGTTGTGCGTGGTAAAGGATGCCGAGACTTCCCATGATCTGGCGTCCCGCTCTTGTGCACGCTAATCCTTCTAGTTGTGAGCTCCGCCTCGGCGATTTAGTAAGCGTGTTGTGAAGCCCGAACTGTAGCGACCGGTGCGTTCTGGTGGACTCGGGTGGACACAGCGCTATCTTGTACACCCTGCGGAAGATGACGTGGATCTCGGCTTCTTCTCCCTTGTTCCAGTTGTGGAATTCCGCGACGTACGCAATATGGCACATGACGTTAGAGTTTTTGAGTTGTGTGAGACTCGCCTCCCTCATTCCATTTCTTCTGGTAGTGACCCTCTTGAGGATTCTCATGGCGTTAGCCGTCTTTTGCTTTAATTTATTATTCGTTTCGAGGTTGACGCCGTTGGCCTCGCTTATCATGCCGAGGACCCTAATTCTCTGCACTATCAGCATGGTCGCTCCTTTTCTCTTGCGTAGTCTGATCTCTTCGTATTCTCGCCTAACATGTTATATTGACACAATGATGTGGGGCTCCCTAAGTGCGGAACAGCGCGCGCAAAGGTCGGCGCCATGAAAGACGATGAAGCGCGTATGTTGCACGTTCTTCATCTGGCCTGCCATTAAAGAGCAGCGTCCATTTTTCAAGACTCCGTCTTCAGTCTACGTTGCATTTTTCCGGTGGAGGTGTGGGATACATGCTACCACTCCCACATGGAACACCGTCTACAAGCCCAGTACGAAATCCAGTCGAGCTCGCTCCTGTTCACGTACGGACAAGCCGTCGACTTGAAGGACTGCCACCTGAGCCCGAGCCTCTGCCCAATCGAGTCAGAATGATAAGTACATCAGTTCCGTCTTCTTCCTCAACGACACCGACCGAGGTCGTCCTTAACCAGCCGCGAATCCCCACATCCTTCCATGGGGACTCCTTCGAGGATGTTAAGGACTGGCTCGATCACTTTGAGCGTGTCGCAGAATTCAACGGTTGGACTCCTGAGCGCAAGCTACGCGACGCCTACTTTGTCCTCGAGGACAATGCGCGGACATGATTTGTAAAACGTGAGGCGGCCCTATCGACATGGGACGTATTCCGACGGCAGCTAATCAGCACATGCGCCAGCCTCGATCGCAAGGAGCGAGGTGACTGCAATTCAGGCGAGAGTACAGCGGCCGAACGAAAGTGTCGCATAGTTTGTCGAAGATATGAGCCGACTTTTACCAAGCGCGGATCCGTCCATGCCGGAAAAAACTTCTTACGGAAGCCATATCAATGGAAAATGCACTGCAGCAGCTAACCAGGCGGTACAACCGCGACGTGTCGACCCTATCGCGTGACCCTCTCGCTATACCCTTGAACAATAGCGACGCCTTGAGGGAGCTCATTGTTTGTTGTTCGAGAGGAGCTCCAAAAGCTTCAGGTGGCTCCGGTATTGGTGCCGGGACTCGCTCTGGCTGAGGTCGTCCGGGAGGAAATCAGGCAGGTAGCACAGGTCCCGAAGCGAAGCGAGACACCACAGCACAAGGTACGGCAGCCACAGCCTCGTATGCGGAAGCTGCGCGAAGTTCCTTGTCCCCGATTTTTCACGATGTACGCGACGTCCCGGACTTTCACGGTGTGCGCGCCGTTGAACAAGCAACTAGCGACTTCAGGATTCGCCGCACGCCATTCATGATTTGAAACACCAACACCCCGCAAGAGCGACGTACGGCGCACTGCAGACCGGAGGCCCTTGTGTTTTCATTGCGGGGAAGCCGATCACCTTTACAGGGTGTGTCCTTACCGCCGAGCTGGGCTCCATGGATTTCCGCTCAATGCGCCATGCCCGCGCAATGGTGAACACCCCGTGGAGATTGAAGCCTACCTCGCGGACGCCAGGACTTCGTTTGCCCCACGATTCCGTGACCACCGGTCACCGTCACCCGTGCGAAACAGGTCTTCCAGCCACGTCTTCACGCCGAGCGCAACAAGGCGTCGCTCAGCCACCCCTGCCTCCCGCGAAAACTGAGTCCAGCGACCTGCGGAGGTAAGGTCGCTGACGTTTCGAATGCTCAAGATCCTCCACTACGACGACCGCGATATGACGTAATTGAGACGCAGAGAAAGCAGTGTAGTTCGGTGTCACTATCTTGCGACGTACCAGTTACCATAGCTGACCACGAAGTCACGGCGTTAATCGACACGGGTGCGGACACGTGTGTTATGAGCCAGAATCTCACGCGTATGTTGAACAAGATTTTGACGCAATGGACCGGGACTCCGATTCGTACTGCAGGAGGGCACCTCATAACTCCAATGGGCCGGTGCACGGCACGAGTCAACATTCAGGGCTTCACGTACATCGGCGACTTCGTCATTCTTCCTGAATGTTCAAAGGACCTTATACTCGGCATGGATTTCCTTCAGTCGAGCGGTGCGATCATCAACCTGCAAGAGTCTAGAGTCAGCTTCGCTACTACATGTTCCTATGGGTAGGCAGCGCAACCCGGACGAAAGACGAGAGGAAGTACACAATACGACCGCAGACTAACAACTGGTTTATTTTTTCAAACAAGAGTCTATAATATACAGGAAATGTAAACACGTGTAAACTGACGTTTACAAGTGTGTTAGCCTATCTTGCCATTCAAACAATCAGTTTCTTTATCCTGCAGAGTGATACAAGTCTGACTGACGCATGCAGCTGAGTTTACATGCATGAAGTAAGCTTCACGGTGAGTGAAGACCTGGCGTGATTGTCAGCGCCGCAAGAAACCACCAGCTAAACCGGCTGGCTTTCTCCACCCTGTGGACCCTCCTCAAGCACCGTTCCAACAAATAGGAATGGATCTACTGGGGCCATTCCCAGTGACCCCTTAGCGCACCAATTGGATAGTCGTCGCTGCCGACTACTTAACCCGGTACTCCGAAACCGAAGCAATTCCGCACGCGAACTCATATGAAGTGGCCAAGTTCTTTGTACGCCACATCGTCCTACGACATGGTGCACCGTTCTCTACCTGAGGCATTGCTCTCAACGCAAGAGCACTGCGTATCACCCTCGAACCAACGGATTAACGGAACGTCTGAACAGAACGCTGGCTCATATGCTCTCCATGTATATCGACGTAGAGCACAAGACGTTGTACGAAATTTTACCCTACGTGACCTTCGCGTATAACACTGCTGTACAGGAGACTACACAGTTTATGCCGTTCGAACTTGTATGCATGCGCCACGTCACGTCAACACTTGACGTCATGCTACCTCTGGCTTATAATAGCCCGACCAGCAAACACGTGGAAGAGTTCGTACAAAGAGCCGAAGAAGCCCGCCAGCTTACAACCAGAGTCGATGCGACGTCCATCACAATACCGGCGCCTGCGTGTGGGTCTGGACACCCATCCGTCGCCGTGGACGCTCGGAAAAGTTACTCCGCCGGTATTTTGGTTCCTACAAGGTTACACGCCGCCTCAGTGACGTGGCCTACGAAGTCGTCTCCTGCAGTTCTGACCCCGGTTCGCTCCGTCGTCGTCCTTGCGCTGAAGGTGTTCATGTAGTGCGCATGAAACCATACTGTGCACGTGCGTGAACGCCGAGATGCACCTGAGGAGCTCCATTTCTTGTCGTCGCTGAAAGAACTTTTTCACGCGACCGAGACGGTCACTTTTCGCATGGGGGGCAATTGACACAATAATGTCGGGCTCCCGCACAGCGGGACGGTGCGCGCAAAGGTCGGCGCCATGAAAGACGATGAAGCGCGTAAGCTGCACGCTCTTCTTCTGGCCCGCTATTAAAGATCACCGTCTATTTTGCAAGACTCCGTCTTCAATCAACGTTGCAATATATTGCTAGGTGTAACGAGCCAGCGCTGAGAAAGACGTTGTGACTGGAACGCGCGCTCAGCAAGAGGCGGGCGCTGAAGAAGAAGATGTGGAGGCTGAGGACACCGGCTTCAGTCTTGCACGCCATACTTATACAACTGTCTGTCTCGCCGACGCCGGATACATCTTCAATTGTCTTTTCGTGACAAAACTGATGGAGCTACGGGGTACGGTTCATCCGATGCTACGAGCGCCACCTGGTACCAGGAGTACCAGTCCTATACTAGTGAACACACCTGTTCACCGGGCCAGCAGGAGATGCGAGGATTGCCTCCGCTGCTCGATCATCTCTCCGCAACAACATCGACGCCCCCACGGACCGGTATAGAAGGAACGTCAACGTCTCTACCGACCATTATGCAAAGTACAGCCACAACGGCAACTCAGTACCTGCTGCAGAATCTCCGAGTGCCGAAAGTACGTGTTCCACGGGAATATCTTCCAGGATGTAGAAAACTGCTTAGCCCAGTTCGAGCGCGTTGCAGAGATAAGCGAATGGAGTGACGCGGCGAAGTTGAGAAGCGTCTACTTCAGCTTGGAGGACAGTGCTCGCACTTCGTACGAGAACCAATAAGGGCTCATCAAATCGTGGCTAGAGTTCTGCCGTGCCTTGCTGTAGACATATGCCAATGTTGATCGTCCGGAACGAGCCAAACGGGCGCTCCAATTCCGCATTCATGTGCCGAATGAGAGCGTGACATCGTACGTCGAGGATATGATGCGCCTCTTCCGTCGGGTGGACCCAACCATGTCAGTGTAAAAGAAGCTGTAGCAAGCACGTGACGCCCCCTCAGGCATAATTTTAATTGGGCCGTCATGCTTGGTTGCCTGCCAGGCTCAGTTAGGCAACATTGGTCACCACACCAATAAACACCGGCGAGCACAATTGCTTGGCGGTCAGTCATCGTTCGTCACCACCCCGCTGCGTAGCGTCGGTCTAACGGAGGGTGCCTCGAGCCCTCCCTTGTTCACGAACCCAGGCGAATGGCGACGAGTACCCACAGATCGTCCCACGCCGCCGCGAGCGGCGAAACACCGCCCCCCGTTGTTGCCGCCATGCCGCTGTACGGAAGGCTCGAGCAATTCCAGGGAGATGGGTCCGTCTGGCCAATTTACGAGGAACACGTCCACGTGTTCTTCAGGGCGAACGACACACCCGAGGCCAAACAGCGGGACATTTTCCTGGCCAGCTGCAGGACCCGCGTCTTCAGTCTCCTACTCGACCTTCTCAAGCCAGCCACGCCGCATATTAAGACTCCGGGCGAGCTGCTCGCCATACTGCGCTCGCATTTAAACCCAGCACCGTCCACACTAATGGAGCGTTTCCCTTCAAAAACCAGAGCCGACATGAAGGAGAGACTCTCAGGCATTTCGTTGCTGCGCTACGAGGGTTGGAATGCATCATGTAACCGCGCAAACGACAACGGACGAGGAAAGAAACATACAGGACAGGCGCGGAACTATCCAGGCCAATTTACGTTCCGTGCTTGTTCCGTATGTTTTTTTCCTCGTCCGTTGTCGTTTGCGCGGTTACCTGGTGCATTCATTTCATTTCATTTTTATTCCTTAATGACTCCGTAACGGGGTATTACATAAGGGTTGGGTTACACAGAAATAAGCAGAAACCATGTGTTAATCTATGGGGAAAGGTGATTGGTGACGCTTTCTGTGAAGATGGATGGACAACGGATGGCAGCGGTTGCGCCCGGAAGGCCATTCCAGTCAGCAGCTGTACGAGGAAAAAATGACGTATAACAGGTAACGGTGCGCGCACGTGGGCGCGCGACTTGAAGAGGATGACCAGTGCGACTAGATATGCGTGTTGGTGGAACAATGTATGGCGGGATACCCATCGAGCTATGAAAAAGTTTATAGAATAAAGAAAGACTGGCGATACCGCGGCGACGTGAGAGAAGGGGTAATTTAGATTCTAATTTTAGTGACGACACACGCACATCATAAGAACACGAACGATGAATGAATCTAGTGGCACGGTTTTGAAGTGACTCAAGGGCGTCTTGAATATAAGCTTGCCGCGAGTTCCAAATTTGTGAAGCATATTCCAATTTTGTTCGCACGAGAGTTTTATAAGCTAACAATTTTACGTTATTAGTAGCGTTATGTAGATGACGTCGCAAAAATCCAATTGTTTTATTTGCGGATGATATGACGTTAGTGGCGTGCAAAGCCCAAGAAAGGTCATGGCAGAAAGTGACTCCCAGATACTTAAAAGATTGAACTGCTTCGACAGGAACGCTACTAATCGCATATGAAAAAACAAGTGGAAAGCGGCGGCGGTTGAAAGATAAGGTTTTGCATTTGTGAGGGTTAAGTTCCATTAGCCAATCATCGCACCATTGGTTTACATAGCTAAGATCACTTTGAAGGGTTAATTGATCAGAGGCGTTGGCAACAGTGCGATAAATAACACAGTCATCGGCAAACATTCGGATATTACAAGATACATGCGTTGGTAGGTCGTTAATGTATATAAGGAATAAAAGCGGGCCAAGTACGGACCCTTGCGGAACGCCTGATGTTACGGAAGGGAAGCAGAGGTAGTATTGTTCAGAAAAACAGCCTGAGAGCGGTTATTTAGAAATTCACGGATCCAATTGATGATGTCGGGGTGAAGATTTAACAGTGAAAGCTTGAGTAGAAGGCGCTTATTCCAATAATGATTATCGGCCTGGTTACGCCCACTGCAAGGCAAAGGCCTCTCCCATACTTCTGCAACTACCCCGGTCATATATACTAATCGTGGTCATGTTGTCCCTGCAAACTTCTTAATCTCATCCGTCCACCTAACTTTCTGCCGCCCCCTGGTACGCTTTCCTTCCCTTGGAATCCAGTACGTAACACTTGATGGCCATCGGTTATCTTCCCTCCTCATTACATGTCCTGCCCATGCCCCCCCTCAATTATTTTTATTGATTTCAACTAAGATGTCATTACCATGCGTTTGTTCCCTCACCCAATCTGCTCTTTTCGTATCCCTTAACGTTACACACATCATTCTTCTTTCGATAGCTCGTTGGTAGTCCTCAATTCAAGTAGAACCATTTTTGTAAGCCTCCCGGTTTCTGCCCCGTACGTGAGTACTGGTAAGACACAGCTGGTTATATAATTTTCTCTTGAGGGATAATTGCAACCTGCTGTTCATGATCTGAGAATGCCTGCCAAACGCACCCCAGCGCATTCATATTATCCTTAAGATCTTGATGAGGGCTAGTTGGTTCGTACTTAGAACTGAGGTGAAACAGCGCGAAAAAGACGAGGACACAAGGAATTCTTATTATTTGAGTCTCATGATCCGGATCCGCATTCCAATATCTACGACCAACTAGCCCGCCTATCCATGTTACCTACGAGGTTAGCGAGTGCCTGCGTTTTCGGGGACCAGCTGGACTCGCTGCTCCGGGACCGTCTCGTCTGCGGCATCAACAACCCCGCCATGCAGACGCGACTCCTAGAGCTTCCCGACCTCTCGCTGGACGACGCCATGAAGGCAGCGCTGGCAATGGAAGCTGCCGTCAAGGATGCTGGCGAGATTGCCCGTGCGACTGGCTCACCGTCGGCGGAAGCGGAGGTCAACAAGTTGGCGACAAAGGGCAGTATCTGCAGTCGGTGTGGTGGTGCCCACTCCCCCTCACAGAGCCAGTTCTCTCAAGCACAATGCTTCACGTGCGGGAAAAGTGGGCACCTGGTACTGCTATGTCGAACGGGGAGGACGAAGCCCAGGTACCACACAAGGCAGCGGCCAAGGTAGACGTCGCAAAGGTACGCGACGGGGGCGTGCGGCAGCAGGCTGAAGTTCTTCCGCGGCCAGGCTCCGCGTCGTGGCCGAGGACCCACCGATTTTCAACATGTGGCACACTGGCCTTGTACCGTCGTCTGTGCCGCCGTACATGCTGACCGTCGAAATCTGCGGGCTTCCCATTTCTATGGAACTGGACATGGAGCCAGCGTGTCGATCATGGCCGGGAAACTCTTCAGGCGTACTTTCCCCGGTGTGTCCGTCGAGGCTTCCGGTGTGATGCTGCGCAGCTACTCCGGGCAGCTCTTCCAGGTACAGGGTCAGGCACAGGTCAGCGTTCGCTTTGCCGAGAGGGAGGCAAGCCTTCCCCTCTACTTGACCAAGGGGTCGTCGCCGACGCTACTTGGCCGAAACTAGAATCATGCACAGGGCGTTTGTCTGCCAGAATACCAGGAAGCCAGCCTGCATGCGGTGAAAGACGTCCCCAGCCTCCTAGCCCAGTTCAAGTCTCAGTTCCAGCCACGGGTGGGCACATTCGCCGGCACGACGGCTGGCATCTATGTAACTGAGGGAGCCCGGCCACGTTTTTTCAAGCCTCGCCCACTGCCGTTAACACTGAAGGACGGGGTCACCTAGGAGCTGCAACGGTCTCAGCGAGAAGGCATCTTGGTGCCCGTCAAGACATCTGAATGGGCCCCTCCCATTGTACCAGTCCTCAAGTGAGGTGGCAGTGTCAGGATCTGCGCGGATTCAGACGTTACCATCAACCCTGTCGCTACCGCCGAGAAGTACCCGTTGCCCCGGATTGAAGATCTCTGGGCACGGTTGTTCGGTGGACAGAACTTTACCAAGCTCGACTTCGGAGATGCTTACCAGTAGCTGGTGCTCCAGGATGCCTCCCGGAAGTATGTCACAATATCGACAACTTTGGGGCTGTTCCAGTACACGCGCTTACCGTTTGGCGTGGCCTCAGCCCCGGCCATATTTCAGACGGAGATGGACAACCTCTTCAGGGGCATGAGGCACGTGGCGGTGTACTTGGATGGCATCCTGGTTACTGGCAGCGGCGACGGGGACCATCTGCAGAACCTGCACAACGTCCTGGCACGGCTGCAGGACGCCGGTCTCAAGCTCAAGCTGGGAAAGTGCATTTTCCTGGACCCCAGTGTTGAGTACTTGGGACATGTCATTTCCCAGGCTGGCCTAGCCCCCGCTCCCCGCAAAGTTGATGCTGTGCTGAAGGCGCCTAAGCCCCAGAACAAGAAGGATCTTCAGAGCTACTTCGGCCTCATCAACTTCTACAGGGGTTTCCTGCCAAACCTGTCAGAACATCTGCAGCCGCTCGATCTTCTACATGGAGATGGTCAGCAATGGGTCTGGAAGGAGCAGGACCGGGCTTTCCAGCGCAGCAAGGAGCTAATCACCAAGGCTCCAGTGCTGGTACATTTCGAACCTGCTAAGGCTGTCGTCCTGACCATAGATGCGTCGCCGTACGGCGTGGGAGCCGTGCTGGCGCACCGGCACGAAAATGAACAGGAACGTCCTGTGTCGTTTGCCTCTCGCCGGCTTCATGCAACAGAGCAACGTTACAGCCAGCTGGACTAGGAAGGTTTGGCCCTCATATTCGGTCTCAAACGCTTTCACCAGTATCTGTGGAGCCGGAAGTTCGAGGCGGTCACGGACTACAAGCCGCTGTTCGGGCTGCTGGGGCCTGACAAGGCAGTTCCCGTGCAGGTATTACGTCGAGTTCAAGTTCAAGTTTATTGTTCTTCTAGTACAGACTAGAAACGTCCTCCCGGGCTAAAAGCTGCCGTCAGCAGCTTGACTGGACCCAGGAGGCGTTATACATGGCAGAACGAAAACAGTAACCTTTTTGGTACAAAAAAAAACTTAAGCAGAAATTTACTAAACATAAACTAAACATAAATTGAAAACTCAGATACATGCTTATGACAGGGTATGTAAGAAACGACAAGACATTTTTGTACAAATAAAACAAAAAGGCAAAAAAGAAAACATGGTCATTTATATGCATCGTTATACATGAATATATATGTTATAGGTTAACGAAATACATCTTCAACTCTTTACGAGAGAATTTATTAGCGTGAACATGATTATTTAGAATTTTCGGCAAATTGTGTTTAATAGATTGTAACTTATACTCCGTGCGAAAGCGCGGTACAAGCCAAGGTTCAGGGTTTCTGAAATGCACAGGTATGTCATGGTGCTGCAAGGTCGCTAGTGATGTAAGAAAATCTCCATTCTTTCCTTGCAAAATAAAATATTTGTAAAAGACGATATTCGTAGTATCGATCTACCCATATGATTTGGTATGTTTGTGACAATGTTTTTGTTGTTGATCGGGCTTCAATATTAGCAATGTGTTGGAAAAGCGCCTTTTGTAATGTAACTATTTTATTTATGTTAGTTCGTGTTGTGGTTGCCCATACTAAACTGCAATAATTAAATTGCAAGGTGAACAATGCATGCTAAATTTGTAGCTTGGCTTTTGTCGGCATGTAAGCTCTACAGCGAGATAGTACACCGGCGACTGCAGAAAACTTGTTTCGAAGGTTATTAAAATGAGCATCCCAACTCAAATGACATGAAAATATTACTCCAAGTATTTTGTGTTCATTAACTAGTTCTATGTGTTTGCCTAAATAAGTGATTGAATGCTCCAACTGAAAAGATTTGTTTCTGGCTCTGAAAAGAATAGCTTTCGTTTTAGTGGGGTTAATTCTGATCACACTTGAATGTGACCAAACAGATAGTTTCATTAGGAATGCATTACACCTGATAATTAGTTCGTTTGCGTTTTTTCCACAGAAGAGTATAGTGCTATCATCCGCATATATAAAGAAATCAACTGTAGGGTCTATATTTACTAAGTCATTAATATATAAGTTAAATAATAGACGGCCCAAAACACACCCTTGCGGCACTCCATTTTTAAGTGTCAAGAAAGAAGATAGGACGTTGTTAATACATACACACTGAGTTCTATTTCTGAGATATGATTCCATTAAAGTGAGTGGATGTCCGCGTACTCCATATATTGATAGTTTATATTTAAGAATGTCATGACTGATGCAATCAAATGCCTTGCTAAAATCAATGAAGAGCCCGAGGGCGAATTCTCCGTTGTCTATGATTTGCACAATACTTTCCTTCAAGGATAAAAGGGCGGCTTCCGTAGATCTACCTTTTCTAAAACCAAACTGTGAGTTTGTTACCACATCATGTCTGTCCAGAAACTTTGTTAGGCGCGTAGCAATAATTTTTTCTAGCACTTTGCAAAAATGGGTAGAACAGATATTGGTCTATAATTAGAAACATTATTTATATCGCCATGTTTGTATAGCACGGATACTTTAGCTCGTTTCATGCCATCTGGGAAAGTCGCCGATTCTATAGCTAGATTGAATATATGGACCAACGTACGGATAAATGGCAAGTGATGTAAGACATACTTTATTGGCTTAATTTGTAAATTGTCAATATCCAATGCATTGCTGTTATTAAGATTTTTTATTGTTGTAAACACCTCATGTTCGTCAGTTGGCTCCATAAATATAGTTCCTGAAACAAATTTATCTAGTGAATACATGACTTGGGAGTCATGGGTGTGCGTAACGCTTGCATTCACAAAATGAGTATTCAAATGGTCTGCCAGTGCTTTACCGATCAATTCGCAATTTGCGTAGCATATCGACTTGGGTACACTACTTTTAGTTTGACGACCTAAAACGTTATTTATTATTTTCCAAACCGCATCCGGACGTTTCTTGTTGATTTCGAGAAACAGACGTTGATAGTAATCTATTTTTGCCTGCCTTAGTATTTTATTCAGTTTATTTCTTTCGGTTTTTAATTCCTTAAGTTTAATTTCCGATCTGGAGTGCAAGAACGCATGATAAAGGCGGTTCTTCTTTTTTAGCATTTTGATGTGCTCACTCATAATCGACAGTTTTCGTATCGTTTTTGATTTCCTAACTTGCTTGAAGGAGAAATGCGCAGTGTAGATGCGCACAAATAGTTCAAGAAACTTGTTATACGCTTCATTAACATTTTTTTCTCTTAACACGGAATCCCAGTTTTGCGTACCTACAGCTAGACTGAATAAATCCAGTGCTTCGTTAGAAATGTGTTGGTAGGTAAGTAATTCAATGTTTTGTTTGATACTGTTATCTAATGCGTACGCTATAAAGACTGGACAGTGATCACTAATATCATTAGAAAGTGTACCCGCGGTGCAGACTGAGGTTTCTATATTTGTAATAAGATGGTCGAGGGCAGATGAGGTAGATTGAGTAACCCTCGTTGGTGTTGTGATCAGATTGGTAAAGCCAAATGATAGTAGTAGATTGTTTAAATCCTGCACATGCTTATTTTTATCTAAAATATTTATGTTGAAGTCGCCTCCGCAGACAAAATGAACATTATTAAATGAACAGAACTCCAGAAGCTTACCAAAACAATCAATGGAATTCTCAATACTTCCGCTCGGAGGGCGGTATATTACTGATAAGACCCTTTTCTTGTCCTTGACAGTTAACATCTCGCAGTCAAGACTTATGAATGTAAACTCTGGCATTAGTTAAATAATGGTAATAATTTTTAGTATAAAGGGCAACGCCACCCCCTCGCCTATTCTGACGGTTAAGGTAAAAAGAAGTATATCCATCCAGGCCGACGACATCGTAGCTATTTTGAAACCAAGTTTCAGAAATCATGATGACGTCGAACTGGAAAGAAAATTGGTTGAGAAGACAAGAGATACTGTCACTTTTGTGAATAGCGGAACCGGAATTAAAATGCAAAACAGAGATAAGCTTGGTATCCTGTAGATGAACGTTTTGTGGTAGCGCAAATTCAAAATATTCCATCTTGAACAGAAAGTACAAGATTTAACACAACACTTAGCATATCTTCGAAAGGTCTTCGTGATGCTGTATTCTTACAATGGGTGTGTCGTCAGACTGCCTCGCGAATATCCTGCCATTATACGACCAGACGGACTTCCATCCATGGTCACGTTTTCTACCGATAGCATTTCCGAGTAGTTGCTTTAGGGTAGGGCATAGGTGCTCGTTCACGTAAATTTTGTGAGTGTTATCATTTTCAATATCCTTGTTACAAAGACGTGCCGTCTTTGCCCTGCTACGCACAGCGTCGCGCTTGGTCCTGGATTTAAACTACACAATGATATTCGATTTTTCTGGGTCTCGGGTGGGTACACGGTGACACATTTCGATGTCAGTCTCGACAATTTCTTCTTTGATAACTTTCCCGATCATCTGAACGGTGTCCAGCACATTCTCATTATCTTTTTTTGCGACGCCTTGTATTTCGAGATTTTTGTTTCTCGAGTACTGCTCAGAGTGCACAAAGCGTTTTTCAAGTTCTCGGGCCCTGCGTTCGAGGGCGTTGCATCTTTCTTGAAGCACTATATTTTCATTTTCTAGTTTCGGTCTTGCAGTTTCTTCAGCATTCAGTCTTGTCTTCAGTTCTTCAACTGAGGCGTGACCAAACTCAATGCTCTGGATTCGATTTTTGTGCTCGATTTTCATTTTTCGAATCTCATTGCGCATATCCCTTTCCAGTGCCTCACGATACTACTTTAGTTGATCCCTAAATTCATGTTTCAGTTGAGTGAGCTCAGCTTTCATTTCCTCTTTTAGTTTAGATATTTCCTTAGCCATACCTTATCAACAGAAAATATGCACTCCACAAAGCAAATAACAAAGCAAAGAAAACAAAGCAAAGAAACCCGGCAGCAGCGGCAGTAAATTGTATGCAATAGTATTAGTACAATAGTATCTTCAAACACCAACCTGCGGCAAAAATGCAGACAGGCGTTCAGCGTTGTAATAGATAGTAGTGGTACGCTAGGCCTTGAGGCTGGCGGCTTACGGTTGCCAGCTGGTTTACGGTCCGGGAAAGGACTTGGGATCTGCTAATGTCCTGAGCCGCCTGCCCCTGCCAGAGGTGCCTGATGCTGTTCCGGAACCTGCTGAAGTGTTCATGCTGGAGCACGCGTACCCGGAGGTGCTCTCAAAATCTGCGGTATCGCAAGCGATCAGCCGGGACCCAGTCCTGTCTCATGTGGTCAAGGCGGTGTCCCGTGGGGAGGAATTGGTTCAGCAGGCCTATAGCCACAAGGCCGCTGAGCTGAGCTTGCAGAAGGGCTGCCTAGTGTGGTGGTCCAGGGTGGTGATCCCACAAAGTCTCCGGTCCAGGGTCCTGCAGTTGCTGCACGCGGGTCATCCTGGCGTGGAAAAGACCAAGATGGTGGCCCAGTCCCATGTTTGGTGGCCCGGCCTGGACAAGTACACTACTCACATGGTGCAGAGCTGCCAAGTCTGCCAGGAGCATCAGCGGGCCTCGCGTCATGTGGAAATCACCGCCTGGCCGTTCCCACAGAGACCCTGGTACCGCCTACATGTGGATAGTGGGGGACCTTTCAAGGGCCAGTAATTCCTGATGGTGGTGGACGCCTTTTCGAAGTGGGTCGAGGTTCTACCTGTCACCATTCAATCAGCAGGTGCGATCATTGCAGCGCTATTACAGATCTTCGCCGGCCAGGGGTTGCCGGACGTCATCGTGTCCGAAAATGGTCCTGCTTTCGCCAGCGCAGAGTACCTGGCCTGGCTGACAAATAACGGAATCCGCCGGATGATGGTGACGCCGTACCACCCTGCTTCAAATGGTGCAGCCGAGTGGGTGGTGCAAACCATCAAGGACAAGCTCAAGAAGAGCCAGACTAGGGATTTCCGGACGCAGATTGCCCGGATACTGTTTCAGTACTGGACCAAGCCCCACGATGTCAATGGCCATGCCCCCTGTGAGCTCCCGCTGGGTCGGATAGTCAAAGCACCTTTGGACGTCTCGCATCCGAACCTCCGAGCCACAGTGCTCCTGAAGCAGCTGAATCAGAAGCTAGCTGCTGACCGAGGGTGCCGTTCCGGCCCTTTGTCGCAGTTAGGAGCTCCAGTTTTCGCCAGGAACTTCCGTCCTGGCCCACCCTGGTCCGCCGGACAGGTGATATCTCCTGCCAGCGCCTCATCGCTGTTCGTCCGCATGCCAGACGGGGCCACGTGGCACAGACACGCCGTTCATATTAGGCCTTGCCTCGGGATCTGGCCAGTACGCTCGACTGCCACTTCCGAGTTCCAGCCCGCAGGAGGACTAGCGGCAGCACCAGTCGATTCCAGCGGAGCATCGCCCACCTCGGAGGCGGCAAGCGTTGCCAGTGGTGCGGCGCCCGTTGGACCGGTGTCGAGCCCGGCACCACTCGCAAGGCCGACCACTGCGGACCCTCTGGATGAAGCGAGGCTGGACCGGGCAGCACCTGGCGTTGCCACACCCGGCCCGTCAATACCGGCGCCCAGGCGGAGTACTCGACGGCGGAGGCAACAGGACCGTTACTCGCTGAGTAGTATCCCTTACAAAAAAATTGTTTAAAGGTTATTGTTCAACGTCAACAAATGACCTTGAAAGATCATTGGGGAATTATTGAAACATTATTGAGGAAGCTGTTGATATATGTTGATAATTGGCCCGCGACATTTTGTCGAAACACCATTGGGGCTTTTCAATTTGAAAGATTATCGGTATATTGTTGAAAATATGATGCATTTCAATGTTGAAAGCCTATTGAAGGACTGTTGCAGATGTGTTGAGTCTCAAAATTAAAAGCCCATTGAAGAATTCTTGCAGATTTGTCGAGCCTCAACATTGAAATTCCTTTGAAATATTGTTGCAGCAGTGCTGAACGTCAATACTATTGTGTTGAAAGCCCTTTATGCCCCCATGTGCATGTGGCAGTGTTTAAAACTGCACTTTTCTTAAAATATTGATCAGCGATGTTGTGTTGCAAATACTTATCTTTGATGTCACGTTGATATGTTTCCTGTGGAGGATAAGCGTAAAATTTATATACATTCACTTTTGTATTGCAGGCCTCGGTCACCCTGGGCTCAAAAGTATGCTCCTAGATTGCCTGTACTAAACTATATTGTATAGCTGCTAGCAGTACTGTTATGCTACTTTTTCAATTGTCACAGTGAATGGTCATTCACGAAATCAAGAGTGCTGAACTGATGCAGACAAAAACAATTTTTCTAGGTAAACTGTTTATTTGTGACCAAACATCTGTGTAAATGTACAACCATTTGTAGTTTGAGAACGTCAGAAACTTCTTAAAAACTATTGCAAAGCACAAACTTCCTGCAGCTTGACACCATAAAAAATTGAATACTGACAGATGTAGTCAGTATGGTCCTCAAGTAAACACATTGTCCAAATGAAATAAATCTTTAAAAATAAATACTTAAAATATAAATGTACAACCAGACTAGCACGACTGTAAGTAAGAACACTCAAGAAAGTACTTGCTTTCTTTATTAGGTAGCCAGTGGTACAACCATGGCACGAATCGCTTGAGCCCACAGACTCACTGTGACACTGATATGTAGGGTGGTTTACTAAGCTTCATAGAATTTATTGTATCAGACGACCTCAAATGGCGTACGTATGTGCGTACCTTCATTTCAGCTTCTAACAAAACTTTAGGTTTCCTAAAACGTCATTTGTGGAAAGCCCCAAATCACGTAAAATTACTTGCCTACACATCACTTGTACGACCGAAACTAGAATACGCCTCAGCAGTCTGGAATCCGCATCAAGCATATCTCATCGACACTCTTGAAGCGGTACAAAACCGCGCCGCTCGATTCATCCATTCGTTGTACTCATATGAAGTAAGCGTCACGTCACTGAAATCATTATCTGGGCTTCCGGACCTCGTTTTACGTAGGCGCATTGCTTCCCTCTGTCTTTACCACAAATTCTTTTACAGTCCTATCCTTCATCAAGCACCATATATCACGCCCGCAGCGCGCATATCATACCGGACGAGCCACTCGCTGCAAGTTTCACGACCACGCTCACGAACATCAACATTTTTAGCCTCGTTTTTTCTTCGCATGGCGGCAGACTGGAACGGCCTCCCCGCTGCCATTGTAGACACAATCTGCCCATCCGTATTTTTACAGCATGTTACTGACCATCTCCAACTACATTGTACATGATTTTTCCTTATATTTGTTGTTCGTATTTGCATATGTGTATGTTGGTCTACATATATAGGCTTTGATATGTGTAAATACATGTGTGAATATCCTTGAATATGTATACTATCATTGTGTATATATATATATGCGTGCTTGAACTTGAACGTTTAATTCGAATCTTGTACTCACCCCTTATGTAATACCCCTGAAATCGAGGGTCTTTAAGGAAGATAAACTGAACTGAACTGAATTTAATAAAGAGTGGCTGTTGCAGCTAAGATAATTCTAGATACAGAGTGCCAAACGTTACTTGTATGAGAAATCAAGACGCATATTCAGCTAACAAAAACTCACTTCCTAATACATTTTTACGAATTGTAGCGGTAATTTTACAAGGTATATGCACTTAGAATGAATTTCCAGACTGATACCAGTAACGAGACAAATGCCATCAAACTGACTGTAGAAATTCACTGTTCTTGCACTTACTCTTTTTAACACACTGTTACGCAGTGAAGCACGAAAGTAACTGGAATGCCCATGTATTTTGTCTCACATTTATGCAAAAATCTCGAAACTGGTTGGTGATCCTGGAAATTATTTTCAAGTGAAAACGTCTTTCAAACTCAGTGGCTACAATTTGTAAACTGCAATACGTGCCGGAATGTTATACGTGAATAGGTAAATTTGTGAGAATCAGTTGAATGTGTTTCTCTTTCTTGTGCTAGTAATATCCACCTTTGAATAATCTAGCTCAAGAACAAGAGTATTGCTACCTGGCACAGGCAACCTTTGAAAAAATCTGTAAAACTGAAAAAGGATAACTCTGTACAATCCTTATTTGTTGGTTGAATGGTGCGTGCCTATTTCAGTAAACCTTATCTACTTTTAAAACATGGCAATCGCAATAAGTGATGCTATGGGAGGAGTTTATTATGCTGCATTGCTGTTGCATGATCCAGTTATTTGCCATAACGTTCCTGCGCAAGTCATTCCACATCAAGCGACGTATTCATATTGGCTGCTTCAAATTTTTATACAAAAAAAACAGCTAAGTGACGTCCTGGAATACTACAAAATTATTCCTTGTGTGAGTTCATTTCACTTTTTTTCACTTCCACAAAAATGAAAGAATTAAAAACATCTGGTTTCATGCAAACATGAGAGGCACATCATTGCCATTACTGGAGAGTTTTTGTTGCCCTTTAAATTTAAGCCAACTTATAAATATTAATTCTTACTTATGTATTTTACATAGCAAAATGAACCATTTTTATTAGGTTATATAAAATGCAGTTTTTACTGAGCAACTCTGACAATGGCACAGATGCACTTGCAGGTGTGCCATTCCGTGCCGAATCGACCAGCGTTTTTCAACACTACACACAGAGCTTAAGACATCGCCACATGTTTACTGGAGTTCAAAACTCGTTCCACACTTTTATTTATTATTGTCAAAAAATTTGTAGCATTTTCGCGACAGTATAGCTTTCCTGCGCAGATGAGCTAAAGGACATCAATCAACATTCTTTTCCAAATGCACATTGTATTGGTCGAGGCCTTCAAATGATCTGCATGGAAATACAGTGATGAGACTGCCAAAATAGCAAATTCTTAAAATATTTCAACACTGTGAGTGCTTTTGGCACTAGCAAAAAAGAGTAAAATGGCAATGCGTTAATATTTTTGTAAAGAAAAATTCAGAAGACAGAAATTAAATACAGATTGGTAGCACAGGTTACATAGTATTATCACGTGGTGGTGACGTTGAAGAACACAGTAGCAAAACTGTGAACGACAAAACTAACCTTTATTGGGCGAACCTATGCCCACAAGACAGGCTACACTTATAGCACAACGATAGCGGTGAACACGGTCGGCAATCGTCGAAAATCTGATGAACAGGTCAAGCGCGCCGGCTTTTATACATCAATCGCCGAATGTTCCAGACTAATCGTTGGTACCCGTCTGCCTTCCACAAAGTTCTACACCATTCGCATGAGGTGATGAAATCAGATAACATAACGTTCGGAGACAACAGACAGCGGATAGAAGCATCGATAACATTCCAGAAATTTCTGATACATGCAGGCGCGTCCTGCGCTGTGCGATAACATTTGTTAGGCGGTGAAACATGTCGCCCGATAAAGACAAACAAGTACACGTGTCATTACCCCCCTCTTAAGAAGCATCGACCCGATGCTCCAAACAAACGAAAGTAATAAAGAAAAGCACTCGTAGCAATGAAAACAACAAAATAACGAAGTTCGTCAGCGTCCGTAAAAGGGTTTAAGGCGCACCACGTAGACCACTTCAGATCGTGCGCGGCGCCGCTGTGAATGCGAAATGCCGTCTGGCACGACCTCATAGTCCAGTGCGCAAATACATCGGATGACCTTGTAGGGTCCAAAATAGCGTCGCAGTAGTTTCTCACTGAGTCCTCGTCGGCGTATCGAGGTCCACACCCAAACACGGTCGCCGGGCCGGTACTCGTCGAAGCGTCGTCGGAGGTTGTAGTGTCGGCTGTCGGTCCTCTGCTGGTTCTTGATCCGCAGGCGGGCGAGCTGTCGGGCTTCTTCGGCGCGCTGGAGGTAGGTAGTGACGTCAAGGTTCTCCTCGTTAGGGACGTGCGGAAGCATGGCGTCGAGCGTCGTCGTCGGGTTCCTGCCGTAAACCAGCTTGAACGGCGTGATCTGTGTTGTTTCTTACACCGCCGTGTTGTAAGCGAATGTTACGTACGGCAGGACGGCATCCCAGGTCTTGTGTTCGACGACGACGTACATTGCTAGCATGTCGGCGAGAGTCTTGTTCAGGCGGTCCGCGAGACCATTCGTCTGCGGATGGTAGGCAGTTGCCCTCCTGTGACTTGTCTGGCTGTATTGCAGAATGGCTTGCGTGAGCTCTGCTGTAACAGCCGTTCCTTTGTCAGTGATGAGGACTTCTGGAGCACCATGTCCCAGCAGGATGTTCTCGACAAAAAATTTCGCCACTTCTGCTGCGCTGCCTTTCGGTAGAGCTTTAGTTTCAGCGAAACGGGTGAGATAGTCCGTCGCCACGACGATCCACTTATTTCCGGAAGTTGATGTCGGAAACGGTCCCAACAAGTCCATCGCGATCTGATGAAAAGATCGGTAAGGAGGCTTGATCGGCGATAGTAATCCTCTGGCCTTGTCGGTGGTGTCTTGCGTCCCTGACAGTCTCGGCATGTCTTGACGTAACGGGCGACATCGGTGGTTAGGCGTGGCCAGTAATACAGTTCTTGAATCCTCGATAGCGTCCGGGTCAAACCGAGGCGCCCAGCGTTCGGATCGTCATGTAGGGCGTGCAGCACTTCTGGACGCAGCGCCGACGGAACAACACGGAGGTAGTTGGTGCGGAGTGGTGGGAAGTTTTTCTTCACGAGTAGGTTGTTTTGAAGCGTGAACGAAGACAATCCACGCTTAAATGCCCTAGGGACAACGTCGGTGTGCCCTTCCAAATACTCGAATAGGGCTTTTAGCTCCGGGTCTCCTCGTTGCTGTTCTGCGAAGTCTTCCGCGCTTATTATTCCAAAGACCGCGTCGTCATCCTCGTCATTTTGCGGCGGCGGGTCAATGGGGGCGCGTGATAGGTAATCGGCATCTGAGTGTTTTCGTCCGGACTTGTATGAAACAGTGATGCCGTATTCTTGTAGTCTGAGGCTCCACCATGCCAGCCTTCCTGAAGGGTCCTTTAAGTTAGCTAGCCAACACAACGCGTGATGGTCGTTCACCACTTTGAATGGCCTGCCATATAGGTAAGGGCGAAATTTCGCTGTAGCCCAAACGATGGCGAGGCATTCCCTTTCGGTTGTAGAATAATTGCCTTCCGCTTTTGACAACGACCGGTTAGCGTGAGCTATCACGCGTTCATGTACATCATTTCTCTGGGCTAGGACGGCACCGAGGCTTAAACTACTGGTGTCAGTGTGTATTTCGGAATCGGCGTGCTCGTCGAAGTGCGCTAGTACGGGCGGCGACTGCATGCGTCGTTTGAGTTCTTGAAATGCGTCCGCCTGCTGCGTTTCCCACTTCAACTCGACGTCACATTTAGTTAGCTGTGTCAGTGGCTCAGCGATGCGTGAAAAGTCCTTGACAAATCCCGTGTAGTAGGCACACATGCCAAGAAATCTACGCACTGCCTTCTTGTCGATGGGCTGCGGGCATTTTGCGATGGCAGCTGTCTTCTGCGGGTCGGGGTAGACTCCAGACTTGCTGATGACGTGGCCTAGGAACAGAAGCTCATCGTAAGCGAAGCGGCACATTTCTGGCTTCAGAGTGAGCCCGCATGACTTGATGGCTTCTAGTACTGTTGCAAGCAGCTTAAAGGGAAGCTGAAGAGTCTGTAAAGCTCAATAAGACGCTCACATACGGATGCGGGAACCTTATAAACCATGCAGGTAAAATTTTGGGGCGGATTTTTCACTTAGGAGCGACGCAATCGTCGGTTAAAATTGCGCTGTAGCTCCGCCCCCCGTCGAGCGCCGCGCGCTGCTGCTGACGCTGACGATGCGAGCGGAGACCAGAAACCGCGGCTTAGTGACGTATACACTGGTGTTCCGCTCCTTCGCAGTCTCCGCGACCGTGCATGACCGTGCTAATTTCTGCGTGCGTGCCGTCCTAATCTGCTTCGCTCGACGCTACATTCCTTTGTTTGTGTGTATATAGGAGTGGTAGTTGACGTGCGCAGCATCAATTGAACTTGTAGGCCGAGCATTCCGGCGTTCTGTGCAGCCTACGCTTGCACGAACACCTGCGGCCGCGACGATGTGCCGATGTTCCATTAGTTCCTGCAACACAAGAAGCTTTCAGCTAAGTGGGAGGCTGCTGTGAAGCGAAACAACTTCAAGCGCTCAAGAACAACAGTGTTGTGCTCTAACCACTTCCGTGACGATTACTACCGGAGTTTATCAATAATGCGTGCTTTCGGTTTTCCTAAAAAATAGTTAGCACGCTGAGTGGAAGGTGCATGTTTATCGCCCACGCTTGACGCAGGTTTCACCGCCAAGCGCCGCGAATTTTCTATTCGCACGTGTGTTGTGAAACAGCCTGCATGCAGCTACCATAACGCAGTGCAAGCGTAAAGTTTGCATGTGTTGGAAAGCCTGCTCACGCCAAGACGCTGCGCTCCCCCCTCTCTCGCACACATAAGAAACCGACCATCTCATGTAGCCGACGGAATTCGCCGGTTACGAGTAGCGTGCGGATCGCGCGCTGATGAAGGTTCTATACAACACGTGCTACAACAGCCGGTAAACTTTTCCCGCGTTTAAACCGTCTGTGTAGATTACCGACAGCTTTGTGGCAGCGCACAAATGCTGCAGATCGCATCATCGCTTACGTTTTACGAGGAAGCATGCAGGAACATAAAACTACAGTTGTTTGCCCGGAAACGTACTCACTCGAACGCTGAATGCAGCTTAGCAAAAAACATACTCGCCAAAGAACATTTCCAACACACGGAGATGCTAACACTTCGCCTTCGTTCGCGTGGAAAGCAGTGCTTGCACCAGCATTTTTTGCTTCTTGGAGAGGCCGGCTCTTCGCAATCGGCTCGTACATGTAGTATGTACAAGTATGTACGTACGTGTAGTATGTACAAGTATAAACTCCTTACAAGTGATCTTGCACGCGACAGCGACAGCGCTATATACAAGCGAGGCGCTGGCTGTCGCGTTCACTCGTCGTCTGCAAGCCGAACTCTACGCAAGCGACGGCTTTGAGCGACGACTTACCGGTATGAGGCCAGCAATATACGTGCCGAAACAAGCGTGACCCAGGCTTTATCAATTTAAGTTGATGTATCTTACTGAAGAAGGAGCATAAAATATTTCTGAAGGTCTTGCACTAGGTTCTTATTCTTGCACGTGTAAAATTCAATAGTTTGCTCGTTCCGTGCGACAAACAGTAGTATTTCAGTTATGTACATCCAGTTTCGGCTTCGCACAATTGGCTAGTCGCTCATAGCATTTCCGGGCGGCGAGCTACGAGTTCTAGATTTCTAGAAACGAGCGATCGAGCGACAACACCGAGCGATTTGTTCAAGCGACGGCCCGTTTTGTCGCTCGAAGCCGTCGCCCGTCAACGTCGCGCGCAAAATCGCTCTTGTAGAATATGGACTTAACGCCGAACTCCTCAGAAAAACCCAAACTCTCAAAAATTTCCATGACCGTCTCAGCAAAACACCACCAAACTACTTTGCACCGTGCTTCATGTGTAGCGGCAGCAGTCGGTCCGGACGAACACCATTGTTGATGTCACGAGGCGCCCGACCAATCACAGGCGGAAACGAGGCACGCGAGCTGGGCGTGTGTGCGGCTGCACTTTTCGTCGAAATAAAATATGTTTGCGCTTTCTTTCGCTCAATTTCGATGCAATATTCGAATTCAGAGGGTTGAAAACCACGGCGTACTGCTCTTCACTCATTTTTTCTGGAAAAACTTTCAGCTTCCCTTTAAGGTGATCGTCGAAATTTCCGGCGTAGACAACGACGTCATCCAAGTAAGTGAGACAGGTCTGCCACTTCAATCCTGCTAAAACCGTGTCCATCACGTGCTGGAACGTTGCAGGCGCCGAGCACAGTCCAAATGGCATAACCTTGAACTCGTAGAGGCCGTCTGGGATGATGAAGGCGGTCTTTTCGCGATCTCTTTCGTCGACTTCTGTTTGCCAACAGCCAGACTTGAGGTCCATCGACGAGAAGTATTTAGTGTTGCAGAGCCGATCCAATGCGTCGTCTATCCGTGGGAGGGGGTATACGTCCTTCGTGATCTTGTTCAGACGGCGATAATCGATGCAGAAACGTAGGGTTCCGTCCTTTTTCTTCACCAGGACAACAGGGGATGCCCACGGGCCTTTTGACGGCTGGATGATGTGGTCGCGCAACAATTCGTCGACTTATTCTCTTATAGCTTCACGTTCTCGCGGCGAAACTCGGTAAGGGCTCTGGCGGAGTGGTCGAGCGCGCTCCTCGGTGATTATGCGATGCTTGGCAACTGATGTTTTTCGAATCCTCGATGACGTCTAAAAGCAGCCGTTGTATCGTCGGAGCAGACTTCTGAGCTGCTGTTGCTTAATCATAGGGAGACTTGGATTAATGTCGCAGTCAGGTTCGGGAACCATGTTCATCGGGGTAGATGCGGTGGAATCCGAGAGGGCAAGCGCATTACTAATTTCCAGAATTTCCTCGATATACGCGATCGTCGTGCCTTTGTTGATGTCCCTGATCTCCAGGCTGAAGTTCGTCAGCAACACTTCAGTTTTCCCTCCATGCAGTCGAGCGATCCCTCTTGCGACGTAAATTTCACGGTCTAGCAGTAGACGCTGGTCGCCTTCGATGACGCCTTCTACGTCAGCGGGTGTTTCGGTACCGACCGAAATAACAATGCTGGAGCGAGGCGGGATGCTCACTTGATCTTCGAGAACACTCAAGGCGTGGAGACTGCGAAAGCTCTCCGGCGGTATCGCTTTATCTTCCGACAGCTTTATTGACTTGGACTTCAGGTCGATGATTGCGCCGTGTTGGTTCAGGAAGTCCATACCGAGAATGACGTCTCATGAACACTGTTGGAGGATAACGAAGGTGCGAGGGTAAAACCGGTCATGATTGGTTATTCTTGCCGTGCAGATTCCAGTCGGCGTGATGAGGTGTCCTACAGCGGTCCGAATTTGAGGGCCTTCCCATGCGGGATTTCTTCAGCTCCGTGGCGATGTGTCCACTCATTACGGAGTAATCAGCCCCTGTGTCTACTAAGGCGGTAACTGCGTGGCCGTCGAGAAGCACGCCGAGGACGGTGGTTCTTTGTGTGGCGTTGCAGTTAGGTCTTGGCGTCGGATCACGGCGGCGTCGTGTTGAACTGAAGTTGGAACGTTGCGTCGTCAAGTCGTCTTTCGTCGGTGTAGTCTTGGCTTCCGGACTTCGTCGGGCCGACGGCGTGTCGTTATTATGTCGTCGAGATGGTCTCTTCGTCGGCGGCGGAGGATCTCCGTCAGTTCGACGAACAGCAACCGCACCTCCATCGGCTGCTGCTTTTAGTTTTCCGGATATGGGCTCGCAGAGCGGCCCCGAGCTGGGCCGGTGTATGGTCGGCGCTGCGGCTACAGGTAGCGGCCTGGTGACGGCGAACGGGACGGTCCTCGAGGACTCCACTGAGTGGCGGAGAGGTAGTCAGCGATATCGCGAGGTCGTTCGCCAATCTGTGGTCGCCGCGCGTTAACGGCGAACCCTCGGAGTCCTATCTCCCGGTATGGGCATCGACGGTAGGTGTGACCCGCTTCTCCGCAGTGGTAGCAAAACGGGCGGTGGTCAGGAGCGCGCCAAACGTCTGTCTTCATCGGGTAGCTGCACTGGGCGACGGGTGGGCGTGCTGGCGGCGGCGGCGGTGGTCGACGGAATTGCGGCGGTACAGGGCCCTGGCGCGGTCGTGGAGGGGGACCTTGACAGCGGGCGAGGGCGGCGTAGGTCATCGCTTCCGGCTGGGGCTGCGATGATTGTGGTTGTACCTCGGGAACTCCGAGCGATCGCTGGACTTCTTCTTTTCCAATTTCGGCGATTGAGGCCACATGAGGTTGCGATGAAGTTAAGATTCTTTGAAGCTCCTCTCGTACGACCATTGGTTGAACTCCGGCGTAGCTTGTTGGCTTCGTGCGTCGCTCGAATTGCCGGTTCCGCAATCCCAGTGTCTTCTCGATGCTCGTCGCCTCACGAAGAAACTCGTCGAAGGTCTTCGGTGAGCTTCTTACCATTCCGGCGAAAAATTATTCCTTTACACCACGCATCAGTAGGCGGACTTTCTTCTCCTCGGACATTTTCGTGTCGGCGTGGCGGAACAGACGGCTCATTTCCGCAGTGAAGATCGCGATGGTCTCATTCGGCAGCTGCGCTCTGGTCTCCAGTAGAGCTTGGGCTCGCTCTTTTCGCACGACGCTTGTAAATGTTTGCAGGAAGCCGCTTCGGAACAGGTCCCACGTCGTCAAGGTGGCTTCTCGTTTCTCGCACCACGTCCTGGCGGCGTCCTTCAATGCGAAATAGACATGTCGCAGCTTGTCGTCGCTTGCCCAGCTGCTAAACGTAGCGACCCTCTCTTACGTTCCCAGCCAGCTTTCCACGTCTTCAAAAGGGGAACCGCGGAACGTTGGTGGTTCCCTGGGCTGCTGCAGCACGATGGGGGACGCTGGGGCTGCCATTGGGGTTGCCTTGGCCACAGTCTTCTTGGTCTTCTCAGGTAGAAGTCCGTGCTCCAGGGGCAGCTGTTGAACACGGAGGCTTGCTCGAGGGTCCGGGACTACGTTGGTGTTCTCTTTGCGGTCCGGGCTTGGATCACGGCTTGTCGGGGGCGTCCAGTACATGAATAAAAAGCACCTCCACCAGATGTCACGTGGTGGTGACGTTGAAAAACACACTAGCAATACTGTGAACGACAAAACTAACTTTTATTGGGCGAACCTGTGCCCACAAGACAGGCTACACTTATAGCACAACGATAGCGGCGAACACGGTCGGCGATCGTCGAAAATCTGATCAACAGGTCAAGCGCGTCGGCTTTTATACATCAATCGTCTATTGTTCCACACTAATCGTTGGGACCCGCGTGCCTTCCACAAAGTTCTACACCATTCGCGTCAGGTGATGAAATCAGATAACATAAGGTTCGGCGACAACAGACAGCGGATAGAAGCATCGATAACTTTCCAGAACTTTCGGATACATGCAGGCGCGTCCCGCGCTGTGCGATAACATTTGTTAGGCGGTGAAACGTGGTCACCCGATAAAGATAAGTACACGTGTCACTATAGCAGAAAAACATTTGAAGCTCTGAAGGTATAGCTGATCGTCTGTAATGAAACTGTAAAATACTAATCTTTTGCAACAAGCTTCATGTTCAGGATAAAGACTGCTTTGGTAGTTGGCCAAAAAATATGTGATACATGATTAGATAGCTCTACATGTCTGGTATGCATGTGTGAAGTTAAAAATGACGGCATTATTCTTAAATGTGAAAAATTCTTTATTGAATTTTTGTCAGCAGTGCCTTTTCTCGGATGTTGGAACAAGCTTGCCGGCCGGGAATGCAGACGACAAAGCTGGCTTTGTCTGCAACACAGATAGATGATACAGAAGCGGTATTGGGGTCTGCATCTTATTGCCAAGAGATGCACGCTCTAACTCAAGGAGGCTTGTGCTTCGGTAAACCATGTATTGCACATAAAATATTGATACGTGTTAAATTTGTGAGGGAGTCCAGTGCTAAAAGACATGTTTCATGCAGTTCACAAAAAGAAATATCTGCTATTGCGTACACAGTATATCCAGAAAGAGCGCTGATATTGTTCATGCAAGCATTTTAAAGGATATGTCGCACTGAAATGCAACATACAGGGAGCAGGACACTTTGTGCCCTGCTCCCTGGAAACTAATGACGATGCAAGTAGAAAACAGCTTCATAATTAAAACTGAAAACCTACACGAGTACGAACAAATTCTTGTGGTGTTGCATGTTACCAATGTTTCAGAGCCGGAACATGCTCATCTCTAAAAGTCATATGTGCCGAGTTCAGTAACATGTGGTCAGATGCTGTTGGCGATCACTTTTCGCGTTCATGTAAAAAAATATACGAGTAGAGACTGCGGCCCTTGACATCACCTGCCTTTGTAATGATAACAAAGGTAGTCACAGTTCGTTGACTAGTTTTTGTGGCTAATTATATTAACAATCTTTCCTTGCTAGATGACAAGGCTTCATATATTTATGCTGTATGTGATGCAAAAATGAACATTATAAAATAATTTATCCCACGAAAGATACCTTTTCATAACTTGTCACATGCATAGCAGACATGTAGGGCTATGTAATGATGGGTGACATGTACTTTTGCGCCGCTAATTAATTCACCAAAGCTAATTTGTTCACCTTCAACATGAAGTTTTTTGCAATACATTTGAACTTTAGTTTTTATGTGATCAACTGAACCTCCAAGGCTTCAAATATTTTGCGGCTATCTGAAGTATACTAGGCTGCGACTCTATATTTATCTTGTATTTCTGCATTTCCCTGCGTTCAGAGAAACAAATTCAAACTTTGCAATTTTGGCAGTCACACCACTTCAGTCTCTTGACAGAACACCATCTCAATATCTGGATCATACAATTTCCCTTTGAAAAGAAACATGGATCAGTTGCCTTCTAGCTTAGCTGGGCAAGAACAACCAATTTTTGCCAAAACTGTAGAAAATTTTTAGGAAGGAAAATAAATGGGGAAATAAAGTTCGGAGCTTCAACAAACGCATCGAAATTTTTTTCATCTATATCGGTGATGGTAAAAAATGCTGGTTGGTTGCCCTGGAATGACTCAGGTGTATGTGAAAGCAACTTTTTCAAAAATTTTCTTTGGACCCACTTTTTTAACATCAAGCAAACTTGAAATTGTTTGCCATAATGGAACAGTTCCTGACACAACTGGGTGGTTTGGCATGAAATGACTGAAGTTACTTAAAAAATATAATAAAGAGACACTTGCTGGAAATATGTCAAAAACTAACATGAAATGTAGTGAAATATAACAAAGCACAACACTTGTGTTCTGAATTAAGCAATCCAATGTGGGCTTCTCAAGACACTAGCATAATTAACATAAATGAAATTGCCATAACAAATGTCAAGGCATAGAAAGGCGTAAACATAAACGAACATAAAAATTCAGTTACAAAAGCACAACACTTGTGTTTTTTTGTTTGGGCTGTCCAACTTGGGCTCTTCAGAGGCTTTTGGTCCCATGCGAGAAGTAATTTACATAGGGCATGTTGGTACTAGGAAATTTGCGACACGTGAAGCCTGCAAAAACAACAAAAAGCCATAAGTTTTAAAAAGCAACTTTCACATACAAGAGCGTGGCATACAGTATGCCTTCGTTAAAATGAAATCGATTTATGTATTTGTTTCTCTTTATTCCAACTTTCCGCGGGTACAGCTTCACAGCATGACCATTTAAATTTATTCAATGTGGCACACGATTCCACTAAGTGTCAAATACAGAAAAGGGAAAAGAGGAACAACACACTGTAGCAAAATACCTCAATGAATATCCTCAATGTCGAAGATGTGAACTTTGCTTGCTTAGAAACAAGATCGTGAAAAAAATTTCCTGTTCCCAAAGAAACCTAAACTATGGCAATTGAAATTATTTCTTGTAACTTTCATAAATAATATGTGCAACGCTTTACTGCACTTTTCCATGCTCCAAATAAAATACTGTCATGTCACTAGAATTGAGTGTGGCTTCATTTGAAGTTAGGTTTCACGAGTTCACATGCAATTGGACTCGACTTCTCGCCTTACAATGGCTTAGGACTGCTTACTGCAAAGTGATTTCTGCCTCAACGACTGAACTGTTATAATGAGGAGAACCAGTAGTTGTGCACCAAACTCGTTGCCATGACATATGCAGAATATGACAGATACGAAGAAATTCTCAGCCTTCTAAGAGCCATACGGCAGAGGACTGACTTCTTCAACCCTTTGAGGTGCACTGCCGTACATATGTGGCTGCGACGGAACATTTTGAAAAATGTGCCATTTAAGAACAAAGTGTTGCATAGCATCACCTTCGAGGTGCTGCAACCTTCTGGGACTTTTTAACTTAGCGCATTGGTGTCTGTCATTGCAGTAGTTTAGGAGTGTTGCCACTTCACCTAGTTTACTAGTGTCACGTGGTGGTTACGTTGAAGAACACAGTAGCAAATACTGTGAAAGACAAAACTAACTTTTATTGGGCGAACGTGTGCCCACAAAAACAGGCTACACTTATAGCACAACGATAGCGGCGAACACGGCCCGCGATCGTTGCAAATCTGATCAGCGGGTCAAGTGCGTCGGCTTTTATACAGCAGTCATCGAATGTTCCGGACTAATCGTTGGGACCCACATGCCTTCCACAAAGTTCTACAACATTCGAGTCACGCGATGAAACCAGATAACACAAGGTTCGGCGACAACAGACAGCGGATAGAAGCGTCGATAACTTTCCAGAAACTTCGGATACATGCAGACGCGTCCCGGGCTGTGCGATAACATTTGTTAGGCAGCGAAACGTGGTCGCCCGTTAAATATAAGTACACGTGTCAATACCCCCCTCTTAAAAAGCATCGACCCGATGTTGCAAAACGAAAGTAATAAAAGAAAAGCACTCCTAGCAAAGAAAACAACAAAATAAGGAAGTTCGTCAGCGTCCGTAAAACGGTTTAAGACACACCACATGGACCACTTCAGATCGTGCGCTGCGTCGCTGTGAATGCGAAATGCCGTCTGGCACGACCTCATAGTCCAGTGCGCCAATACGTCGGATGACCTTGTAGGGTCCGAAATATCGTCGCAGCAGTTTCTCACTGAGTCCTCGTCGGCGTATCGAGGTCCACACCGAAACACGGTCGCCGGGCCGGTACTCGTCGAAGCGTCGTCGGAGGTTGTAGTGTCGGCTGTCGGTCCTCTGCTGGTTCTTGATCCGCAGGCGGGCGAGCTGTCGGGCTTCTTCGGCGCGCTGGAGGTAGGTAGTGACGTCAAGGTTCTCCTCGTCAGGGACGTGCGGAAGCATGGCGTCGAGCGTCGTCGTCGGGTTCCTGCCGTAGACCAGCTTGAACGGCGTGATCTGTGTTGTTTATTGCACCGCCGTGTTGTAAGCGAATGTTACGTACGGCAGGAAGGCATCCCAGGTCTTGTGTTCGACGTCGACGTACATCGCTAGCATGTCGGCGAGGGTCTTATTCAGCCGCTCCGTAAGACCATTCGCCTGCGGGTGGTAGGCCGTTGTCCTCCTGTGCCTTGTCTGACTGTGTTTCAGAATGGCTTGGGTGAGCTCCGCTGTAAAGGCCATTCCTCTGTCGGTGATGAGGACTTCTGTGGCGCCATGTCGCAGCAGGATGTTTTCGACAAAGAATTTCGCCACTTCGGCTGCGCTACCTTTCGGCAGTTTTTTTGTTTCAGCGAAGCGGGTGAGGTAGTCCGTCGCCACGACGATCCACTTATTTCCGGTTATTGACGTCGGAAAGGGTCCCAGCAAGTCCATCCCGATCTGCTGGAATGGTCGGTAAGGAGGCTCGATTGGCTATAGTAATCCGGCTGGCCTTGTCGGCGGTATCTTGCGTCGCTGACAGTCTCGGCATGTTCTGACATAACAGGCGACGTTGGCGTTCAGGCGCGGCCAATAATACTTTTCTTGTATTCTCGATAGTGTCCGGGAAAATCAGAGGTGTCCAGCGGTCGGATCGTCATGTAGGGCATGGGTGGGCGTGATAGGCAATCGGCAACGGAGTGTTTTCAATACGACATCACTGTAGGTTACAGTGATGTCGTATTCGTCTAGTCTGAGGCTCCACCGCGTCATTCGTCCTGAAGGATCCTTTATATTCGCTAGCCAATCACAACACGTGATGGTCACTGACGACATTGAATGGCCTGCCATAAGATAAGGGCGAAATTTAGCTGTAGCCCAAACGATGGCGAGGCATTCCTTTTCGGTCGTAGAATAGTTGCCTTCCGCTTTTGACAGGGACCGGCTAGCGTAAGCTATCACCTGTTCGACTCCGTTTCTTCTCTGGACTAGAACGGCACAGAGGCCTAGGCTACTGGCGTCAGCATGGATTTCTGTATCGGCGTACTCGTCGAAGTGCGCAAGTACCGGCGGCGACTGCATGCATCGTTTGAGTTCTTCAAATGCATCGGCCTGCGGCGTTTCCCACTTGAAGTCAACATCACATTTAGTTAGACGTGTCAACGGCTCGGCGATGCGTGAAAAGTCCTTGACAAATCGCCTGTAGTAGGCACACATGCCAAGAAATCTACGCACTGCCTTCTTGTCGATGGGCTGTGGGAACTTTGCTATGGCAGCTGTCTTCTGCGGGTCGGGGCGGACTCCAGATTTGCTTATGACGTGGCCTAAAAATAGAAGCTCCTCGTAAGCGAAGCGGCACTTTTCCGGCTTCAGAGTAAGTCCTGATGACCTGATGGCCTCTAGTACTGTTGCAAGCCGCCTAAGGTGGACGTCGAAATTTTCGGCGAAGACGACGACGTCATCCAAGTATACGAGACGGGTCTGCCACTTCAATCCTGCTAAAACCGTGTCCATCACGCGCTGGAACGTTGCAGGCGCCGAGCACAGTCCGAATGGCATAACCTTGAACTCGTAGAGGCCGTCCGGGGTGATGAAGGCCGTCTTTTCGCGATCTCTTTCGTCGACTTCTATTTGCCAATAGCCAGACTTGGGGTCCATCGACGACAAGTACTTAGCGTTGCAGAGCCGATACAATGCCTCGTCTATTCGTGGGTGGGGGTATACGTCCTTCTTCGTGATCTTCTTCAGACGACGATAGTCGACGCAAAAACGTAGGGTTCCTTCCTTTTTCTTTACCACGACAACGGGGATGCCCACGGGCTTTTCGACGGCTGGATGATGTCGTTGCGCAGCATTTCGTCTACTTGTTCTCTTACAGCTGCACTTTCTCGCGGCGAAACTCGGTAAGGGCGCTGGCGGAGTGGTCGAGCGCACTTCTCGGTGATTATGCGATGCTTGGCGACTGGTGTTTGTCGAATCCTCGATGACTTCGAAAGGCAGCCTTTGTATCGTCGGAGCAGACTTCTGAGCTGCTGTTGCTTAATCACGGGGAGACTTGGATTAATGTCGTAGTCTGGTTCGGGAACCATCGTCGTCTGGGTAAGTGCGGCGGAATCCGAGAGGACAAACGCATTACTGGTTTCCAGAATTTCCTCGATGTACGCGATCGTCGTGCCCTTGTTGATGTGCTTGAACTCTTGGGTGAAGTTTGTCAGCAGCACTTCAGTTTTCCCTCCATGCAGTCGAGCGATCCCTCTTGCGACGCAAATTTCACGGTCTAGCAGTAGGCCATGGTCGCCTTCGATGACGCCTTCTACGTCAGCGGGTGTTTCGGTGCCGACCGAAATAACAATGCTGGAGCGAGGCGGGATGCTCACTTGATCTTCGAGCACACTCAAGGCGTGGTGACTACGAGGGCTCTGCGGCGGCATCGCTAAATCTTCCGACAGCGTTATTGACTTCGACTTCAGGTTGATGATTGCTCCGTGTTGATCCAGGAAGTCCATACCGAGACTGACGTCTCGTGAACACTGTTGGAGGATAGCGAAGGTGGCAGGGTAAGTCCGGTCAAGAATGGTTATTCTTGCCGTGCAGATTCCAGTCGGCGTGATGAGGTGTCCTCCAGCGGTCCGAATTTGAGGGCCTTCCCATGCGGTCTTAACTGTCTTCAAACGGGCGGCGATGTGCCCACTCATGACGGAGTAATCAGCCCCTGTGTCGACTAAGGCAGTGACTGCGTAGCCGTCGAGAAGTACGTCGAGGTCGGTGGTTGTTTGTCTGGCGTTGCAGTTGGGTCTCGGCGTCGGATCACGGCTGCGTCGTGTTGAACTGAAGCTGGAACGTCCCGTCGTCAAGTCGTCTTTCGTCGGTGTAGGCTTGGCTTCCTGACTTCTTCGGGACGGCGGCGTGTCGTCATTAGGTCGTCGAGATGGTTTCTTCGTCGTCTTCGTCGGCGGCGGAGGATCTTCATCAGTTCGACGAACAGCAACCGCACCTCCATCGGTTGCTGCTTTTAGTTTTCCGGATATGGGCTGACGGACCGGCCCCGGGCTGGGCCAGTGTATGGTCGGCGCTGCGGCGATAGGTAGCGGCCTGGTGACGGAGAACGGGACGCTCGTGGAGGGCTCCATTGAGTAGCGGCGAGGTAGTCGGCGATATCACGTGGACGCTCTCCAAGCTGTGGACGCGGCGCGTTGACGGCGAACCCTCTCAGTCCCAAGTCGCGGTATGGGCATCGGCGATACACATGGCCGGCTTCTCCGCGGTGATAGCAGAGCGGGCGGTGGTCGGGGGCTCGCCAAATGTCCGCCTTCCTCGTGTAGGTGCGCTGGGCGACGCGTGGGCGTACTGGCGGCGGCGGCGGCGGACGGCGGAATTGCGGCATTACAGGGCCCTGGCGCGGTCGCGGAGGGGGGCCTTGACGGCGTGCGACGGCAGCGTAGGTCATCACTCCTGGCTGGGGCTGCGGTAACTGAGGTAGCACCTCAGGAACTCTAAGCGATCGCTGAACCTCGTCTTTCACGATGTCGGCGATCGAGGCCACTTGAGGCTGCGACGAAGGCAGGACCTTGCGCAGTTCTTCGCGCACAATGGCCCTGATGGTCTCTTGAAGGTCGTCGGAACCCAGTCCTTGGATGGCGTACTGCGGCGTGAGCCCCTGGCGGTTATATTGCCGGGTGCGCATCTCCAGAGTTTTCTCGATCGTCGATGCCTCTGTAGAAAACTCAGCTACGGTCTACGGCAGCTGTTGAAGACGGCGGCTTGCTCGATGCTCCGGGACTACGTTGGTGTTCTCTTTGCGGTCCAGGCTTGGGTCACGGCTTGTCGGGGGCGTCCGGTACATGAACGAAAAGCACTTCCACCAGATGTCACGTGGTGGTGACGTTGAAGAACACAGCAGCAAATACTGTGAAAGACGAAACTAAGTTTTATTGGGCGAACCTGTGCCCACAAAAACAGGCTACACTTATAGCACAACGATAGCGCCGAACACGGTCGGCGATCGTCGAAAATCTGATGAACGGGTCAAGTGCGTCGGCTTTTATACAGCAGTCATCGAATGTTCCCGACTAATCGTTGGGACCCACATGCCTTCCACAAAGTTCTACAAGATTCGAGTCACGCGATGAAATCAGATAACACAAGGTTCGGCGACAACAGACAGCGGATAGAAGCGTCGATAACTTTCCAGAAACTTCGGATACATCCAGACGCGTCCCGCGCTGTGCGATAACATTTGTTAGGCGGCGAAACGTGGTCGCCCGTTAAATATAAGTACACGTGTCACTGTAAACCAAGTTTTTGTAAGTTTCATTGCATAAATAGTTATGCTGCTTTATCCTGCATATAAAAAACATGTAAAACTGCAAATACTAAAAGGGTTTTGCCGTTTTATTGTCACTTAAAACGATTATTTACCAGTTTTTTTCCGAAAACTCACTCTGAAGAACTCAAATCTGCAATGGAAGTATTAGGGATGCGCGAATAGTGATTTTTCAGACAATATAGAATGCCAGAAGCAAATGGAATATTGGATAGCTTCTGAATAATGAACAGCTGACATCACAATTAACATGAAATTATTTTCGCATCCTAGTATTCTCAACGTTAGCAAGTTTCTGTCATTGCATACTATGTTATGAAGAGCTGTTTATTAAAAGCACAAATGGAGCAGCAAAAAGTTTTTTCACATGCACAGGACTCTTCAGTAAGCATAAATGATTGCTGTACTGCCCCTAAAGTACAGCTACTTAAGTAACTTAGCCTGGTCCGCTATTCGTGCAAGTTCTCACACGTTGTGTCTATACTATGTTATTGGAGGTGAAAATTTACCATACTTTGGCTCAAATTTTATGTTTTATTGGTGCTTTGAAATGTTTGAATAATATTCGCACTTACAAATAGTGACCAAGCAAAGATAAAATCGAATAGGACACTGACCAATTCGAAAGTTTCGAGTACTTGCACACCACTAAAAATATATAACTCCTAAATTGGAGAGGCATATTTCTACCCAAGATGTGATCCTCAACGGGCTAAACAAGAGCAACGGGAAAGCTCATTCATCTTCTTCATAAATTTAACCCCATAATCTACTTAGCAATGGTTCATAATAAGCCTCTAAACAGGCAAGTGAAGTAAGGAAGCAGGAAACAATTCCAAGAATTTCAGAATGGTAGTATTGGACATGTCTGATGTTGTAAGAAGCGTTATACAGTAGTCACCAAGGGCCTATTCTCTATTTATTGAAGTATACGGGGAAAAGCCACACAAATATTTTTTCATGTCTTACAATACAAAGTGATCAAGTGCGCGTTAATAAATACGAGTCGTAGGTTAGGTGCTTAGAATGAGTAAGCGCCCACTAAACGTAGTACTGTAGGCAGCGATGTTGGCAACTCTGTCCCTGTTATTTTTTTTATTGAAAGAACCAAAAGAAAATTGCCACACAACTCACGTTCCCTCTGCTGAAAGACTGCTGTCTCGCATCCCATGGACCTACTTCAAGATAGGAGAAACATTAATTCAATGTGGTCTGTTAAAATTGGTGAAGCTAGTGTTTCACATCTCAGAACCTGGAGAGCTGTTTTGATTGCTGAAATTTGGTAAACGTGCTGCTCCTCGAACTGAGCAGCAACCACACTTGAGCATAGCTTCTCTGCAATTTCTGTATTAGAATAACACTTTCAGGCTACTTAAACATGTCTTGCATGCCACTAGATTTGGAGCGTTGTGATGCCCAATTGGGGACAAAGGTTCGTGCACTCAAAGGTTCTGACGGTTCTCTTAGGCGGAGCCTCCGAGAAACCAATTGAGGACAAAGCCGTTGGTTTCGAACACACACACAAACTTTTAATGGAACTAAAGAAGGCGTAAAATAAATGTAGAAAGAAATAGAAAACATAAAAGAAACACTCAAATAGACGTCACGGCAGTAAGAAACACACTTGGGGCTAGTATGAAGCTAACTAGTGCGCGAGTCCGGGCTTGCCACGACGGCAGGGACACATAAGTCTCAACGCGGCGACGCGGCGACAAGCTGACGAAAGGAGTTGCGCCGGTCTCACTCACCAAAGGTCGTGGTGTAAGCTGGTTGACCGGGCGGCCGGAGCGCGCCAGCTCTGGCTTGGAAACGTAAGACAGGCGGCTTGGCGGCACGAGCAGACGGCGGCGGCGTTCTGGCCGGGCAGCTGGGCGTAGAACTCGGGCCCGTAGCCCGACTGGTCTCGCCCTGCCAACGGGCGCAGAAGCTCACCGGCCTTGAGCAGCTGGCGGCATGCTCGGGTAGACGGGCGAGGCACAGGAACGGGCTGGCAGGAGGCCCCGGTCAGGTGAAGTCGTGGTGGCTCGGGCCTGGAACCCGACGGCCTGTCTTCAACTCCCGGTCCGGTGGTTGACCTCCTCGTGGCGTCTACCCTGCTTCTCCCCTCGTCTCCCAGCGCACCACGCTTTTTCTTCTCTCTGGCCGATTAGGCAACCTCTGATTGGCTGCCTGACACCCCGTGGTCTTTCCTAATTGGTTGGCTTTTCTTCTTTTAGTTCCTTTTCTTGCGCCGTGCGTTCACGTGCCGGATGCTATTCAGCGTCGTCGTTTTCCTCCTTCCAGCACAGAATTCGCCTCGGCGCGCGCACTCCTTGTCGTCTGCTCCTGTCCGTCCCGATCACCGCACCATGTCGCGCACCACACATCACAAGCGTGCTTCGCAGACAACTCTTCGTTGCAATGACAGCCAAGTAGCACTGCTAAAGCCCAAATGCAGCCTCATTTCATCTGGTGGAGTCGCCAAAAACTTCTGGCAATGAAGACAACTTTTAAATTTCAGAAGCATGTGAGTGTGGTGGCATTACGCACTTAAGATCATATGAACAGTCATTCCAAATGGTAGGCTATTGTAGCACACAACTGCACACATGGGCTACTTGAAAGTCGTTTGTTATGCCAATGGCAAGTTGCTAATTTTAGAAAAAAAATGTGAATGTAAAAATGCAACCAGAAAGGTTATATGGTACTTGCCTATAACAGCGTTGACCCTGGTGGTGTCAAGAGCCTCTTTTGCCCCTTGGTGTTATTTCCAAAGCGCAAATGGCCCATGAGCTCCTCCACTGTGAACATATGGTGAAGCCAGGCTCTTGCGAACTTCCTGGTCCACCATGGCAGGCCATGGTAAGCTGTGCCAGGATTAGCTCCTCAATGTGCACTCCTTCAACCTATGTGAACCTGCATGTTTCAGTAAATGTTATCAAAGCAGTTTTATGCCTTTCAAGCACACTTGCACAACAGCCCTACTGCAAATAAATTACAAAAGTACCTGTTGCAAATCTAGAATGCTAAACTTGACTTCTTACTAGTTTATGCTGTCTGGATGCCACGTGTTTAAGAAAAACAATCCAGCACAAACAATAATAATAAACCAAAGTATCCAAAACATCTAGTGCTTGAAAAAAGGAGGGTACCAGCGAAACACAAAGGACGCGCACACAAGGAAATGGCATTAGACACGGACGGACGTTGGGACGGACCAGCGTCCGTCCCTGTCTAAAGCCTTTTCCGTGTGTGCGTCCTTTGTTTTGCTGGTACCCCCCTTTTTCAAGTTCATCATGCACCAACTGTCCCAATAGCTTGCGCTAATGCACATCTAGTACTATTTATTGTGATGACCATTCTTAGGATACTTTATATTTTCTGGTGCTTTTCTCTATTTTCCCATCCATTTGTGTCAATGGGTAGCCCATGGTCTAATAGGGAGATTGGGCTATGTTGAGGGAAGAGTTCAAAATCAACCGTCAGAACAGCTTGGGGGACTGGGTGTGCGACCCTGGGCGTATGCCACTTTGAATCTCTTTCACGCTATCTTGGGCAACTGCTGCTGCTTGTGTTGGCAAGCAGCATTAGGAGCTCGAAGAGGGACATGACTGTTGATCATTATTAAGATTACCACTACATATCAGGTTCGCTTGCTGTGCTCCAGAAGTAATATGTGAGATTCCACTCCACTGTATGAAATGTACATAAGCCGCAAAGACAGTATGTGCCAACCACCACCTCAACTAAATTAATCGACTCGCAAAGCACAGGCTGCACAAGATCACGGAGTGAACTCAGAAGTTTGTGGACAGTCAGTTGATGTCCATGTCAGGGGCCTCTAGGGAGACTCGGTCATTTCTTCGATGTGCACCATTGTGCCCTCACACATTGTATTAAAATTCTGTCTGTCTCGTTGTGCCATCGTTCTTCATCACGTATCACCACTAATTAAAATATAAATAGACACTTATATCTACTGTTTTTTTTAATTTTTATGGAGAAAACTTTGAGCATGAGTTTTTGCAGAGATCACGAATTCTACAGCTTAAGGATGCACTAAAGTAAAATTAAATTAATTAAATTCTGGCATTTTAAGTGCCAAAACGACAATCTGATCTTGAGGCACGCCATAGTGGGGAACTCTGGATTAATTTTTACCAAATCAGGCTGCACGTTACATGGGCAGTTTTGCATTTCACCTCCATCAAAATGCGGTTGTTTGATCCTGTGACCTCGTGCTTAGCGACGCTGTGCCAACGCTCCTGAGCAACTACAGCATGAAAGAACTAAAGAGAAAAATTATTTTACATGTATCTGTAAATGACTTTCCAACAATTCAAGAGATTCACTCGTACCGTGACAAGAGGCGGAGTAAACTGTAAAAGCAGCAAGAGGAAACATTGGTGGCAGTGCTGCCTCGAAGTTACCACACCAGCTTTCTGTGACGTCATGGATTTTGATGATGTCTATTCAGGTGTAGCAATTTCTTTTACAAATAAAGATGTTCTTCATCGTGTTCCAAAAATCCAAAATAAGAAGCGTTAGGAATTTTTACAGAACCAATACAGCCCAAGTTTGAAAAAATACTTGAAATCCACGATGTGACAATGAGGTGTCAGTACGAAGACTTTGGGGTGATACTCAGAAAATTGAACCTTGAGCTTTATTTTCTCTAATAATCGAGAAACTACCAAGAAATTTACAGAAGTAGATATTTAAAACGATGCTTTATTTTAAATTGATTGAGGGTGTCATTAGTGTCCCCTCAATACAAAACAAGGAATGCACTTGGCTGCGTAATAAGTTAACAAGCATCAGTGGTCCTCATTAAGGTAGGATTATCAGTATAGCAAAGGGCATGCACTGGCTGCTCCAGAGGGGAGCCCCTGCCACGTCCCCTCAACCTCCCAATTTCCAATTGCTTTATGAGAAGTGATGCAATTTCTGTATCTTAAAGAGACATAATGCCAAGGAGATTCATGCCATGCCGGCTACAGTGTGTGGTGACCGACACTTCACACCGTCCAGCTCGGCATCAATCATTTTGGAATGTGGCCCTTAAAATGCAGAAAGCCCCAATCACGGCTCGTTCTTCAGCCAACTTTCTTAAATTTTTTTTTAATTTTATTTATTCAATTCTGCCGGCCGCCTTTAGGTAGCCAGGGCAGGAGTGGGTACACGACGCTTTTCATATTAATGGTCCATCAAGAAAACAACAACGGTAACAGTTACGACAGAGAACCACATAGGCACACAGTAAGGTTACTGCGAAGCAAAGCAAACAAAACAAGATGCAAACGCGTTACATTCAAATCCAAAAAAAGAAAAAAAGAAAACGAGCTCACAAAGGTTATTGGCTAGAACTGACTGCTGAAAAAAATGCATCAGGTGATGATAAGGTGGCCACATCGTAGGGCAACTTGTTCCAGTCTGCTATCGTTCTTGGAAAGAACGACAGCTTGTATGTGTTGGTTCTGCACTGAGGCATTATAATTGTTTTGTCGTGTTTGTGTCGAGTCTGTCGGGTTCTGTTGTACTGCATGTAAGTGTGGAATTCTAATTTGGTATGATTATTAATGATTGCAAATAGCATCTTCAGACGGTGCATTTTTCGACTTTCTCAATGGGTGCTGCTGTGTTGGTTTGATACCCTTAGCAGTGTGCTGCTGTATAGCATAGATATTAATATCTTCATTCTGGTAAAACTAGAAAGATGTTCATGCACGTAGACCACTATACTATGTCCACACTATGTTTCTGAACGGCCCTCTTATATCAGGCATACACACTAAAGAGGGCACATTCTGCATGTAACATATTCACTAGTGACACTGAAATTCACTCCCAGTCCAAGTGCCGTTGCAAAGACTTTCAGCTGAGTGGTTAATAGCACCATGTCTGCTAATGAATGCACTCTGCACCAATGCCTTGGAAATGCCTTGCAGTTGCATCAGCAATGTTTCTTTTTCTGCTTCCTGCAATACATTTTCACGGCATCACTGTATTTGGTCCTGCTGCCGATACAGAATGGATGGCTAAAGAATTCACCTTTAGCGTTCCAGTTGGGACGTCTCCCAGCTCATTTTGAATCTGAAAAAAGATGTCAGTATTAAAACGTGAAGCCACGATGCACCAAAAGCAACAATCAAAAGAGCTACATGGACCATTAGGCTGATATAAATGAACGGATACAAATGACTAGTCATTGAATACACTAAAATGTGGCTGCTCTTGCCAATGGCAGTGTGAGTTTGTCAAATAATTTATTTCACATTCCTCTACTTATTTCACCAATTATTTCCACGCATCTACTTAACTGTTATGGCCACATATTAAAGGCAGCTCCTTCATATAAAACCGCAGTGTTACATTCTTTTACTCCCCGTCTACCTGATGCTACTGAAGTTTTGCTTACTCTCAAAGAAAGTATTTGACAGAACTGCTCTATCGGCAAACCATTATTCCAAGCTTATGGCAAAGCGCCGTCATTTAGTTCACAACGATGCACTCCCTTTTCAATCTGTTATCTCTATAGTGCTCGGATTCAAAGCGATAATAGCTTTTCGACATAACTAACTACTTCTATGGTCACAAGAAACTTTGCTAATTATTGATGTTTACGTTGCCGATAACGTACACATGCCGCCTCTAAACACATTGGGACGACAAGGCAGATATGCCAGGCATCTCGTGCCTTTACTGATTTAAAAACTTTGTTAAATCAATCATTTACTCAAGCGCTAAAAGCTGCAATTTCACGAAATTACATTATTTTGAATGTTTTATCCCAGTAAAATAGCACCTCGCGTGCCATGAAATGTGTCTTTCCGTGAATGCAAAGAGCGCCTACGCGAAGCCGTTTGCGCGAAGCACTCGATGGCGTCGAACGGAGACGATGAAAAAAGAAAGTTAAATGCGCGCGAACTGGTGGAAAACAAAACACACGCGGTTGGCAAGGCGTATAACTCGATGATTTCGCAGCACTCTGTGGCACCACCCCTATTGTAATCTCACGTATCGCATAGAATCGCATGTACACCCTTGAAATTTATTATTATTGCGCGATAGCTTCCTCTGTGTTTTCCGATCGCGCGAACGTAGACAGCGCGGCGTGTCAGTGGCCTGAAAGCAACACGGGGTCACTCGATCGTGAAGGGATCAGCGCAACAGAATAGATTTTCGCTGATCCCACGGCCCCTCGTTGCTACAAGCCCGCTCACACCCCTTGTACTAGACAGCGTGGCGCAAACGAATTATCTTCGATTACAGTACAGATCGGAGGGTTTCACGTCGCATTGTTTTGCGCTCATTAATAAGGCTAACTCAATCGGCGCTTGAACACCGTATCAGAAATCATGGCGTACAACATGCCCTGTTTTAGTTGGCACCACATAGAAGCCTTACGTCACCACAAGCGGAGTGTAAAGTTAATCCAGGACGAAACTCCATGTTATATACCACAAATCTAGTGCTGCACAACCAATTCTCGCAACCGAAGGATAGTACTTGGAATTAAAACTAGAAAAGAGGCGCGCGGAAGACACGCACAGGCGCTGAACTCATTTCCGCGTTTCCGTTCACCGCGTCGCAATGGACGAACAAGGGGAATTCGAAACACTCACTCACCTTTGATGTGGCTGAGTCGGATGCGATCATGGCGATCTTCGAGGCAACAAGCCCATACAAAGCAAGCAACACCCACGAATATTCCGAAGTCACAGTGAAGCACACAAAGAACGCAGAAAACGCAGGAGGAGGAGGAATAAACGTTTATTGTAGAACCAGCACTTTATGGTAGCCGGGCCTAAGCCTCCCACGAAGGCCTGCATCGTCAAAGGAAACTAACTTCACGCATGAGCGATGAGCAGAGAGCGGATGACGAAAGAGAAAGAAAAGAAGAAAGGGACAAACGAAAAGTGGCGGTAATTCCCTACTTTCATAAGGTTTCCCACAACCTAAAAAAGGTTGGGCAACGTTCTGGTGTAGACGTTGTGTTTACAGCACCTAACAAACTCTTGAGGTTGAGTGTGATGAGCTGTCGCATGAGGAAACGAAAGCCTAGTTGCGCTACCACGCACAAAGATCCTTTTGTGAAATGCACTCGCAATGTTGTGTATAAGATCCCACTCTCGTGTGGGAAGTACTACGTGGGCCAGACGGGCAGATGTTTAAACGTGCGTCTGGCGGAGCATAGTAACAAAGTGGAGAGCATCGAAATAGATGGGCATCTGGCTGCCCATTGTAGAAAATGTGAAGCGAAGGCACCATGCTTCCCGTTATTAAAACAAACTGTTGTCGTCTATCGCCACAGGAATAAGATTACGAGGGAAATTGTGGAAGCAGCCGAGATAGCCAGAGCAGGTGACGAGTGCGTTAGCACGCCGTCTATATTTTTATCAAGGAAAGAGCTTGAATTTTTGGACATAATGGTCACATGACTGTCTTTTCCTCATTCTCTTCAGTGTGTTCTATTGCAGTGGCGTCCCATTGAGTATATATGTACTCACCAGCTGCAATAAATCAATTGTTGAAAGTTAGCGCTCGTCCTGTGTTTTGCTTGTCCCTGTGTCAAAATTTTTGCGCTATGTATCCCAGTCTGAATGACTCCCACGAAGGGACGTCGAGGGCTTGCCTCACCGCCGCCTCGCGGGCGTGCTGGGTCGCCCAGGTTTGGTCGTCGAGGGCGGAGCTCCGCAGAGCCTCATGCAACCTCGACGAGAGAGTCGTGGTGTTAGTCTGTGTGTACTGTGCTGGGCACTCCCATAGCATATGCGGAAGCGTAGCCGGGTGAATTCCACAGCACCGGCAGTTGGGGGTAGTGTAAACGTCTGGAAACATAAGGTGGAGGCGGGCGGGTGAAGGGTACGTGTTTGTAGTAGACGCAGGGTGGTAGCCTGCGCCCGGCTGAACTTTGGGTGAGGCGGAGGGAAGGTTCGGCGACTGAGGTAAAAGGCCTTAACGAGATCGTTATAAGTTGTCAGATTGTCCCTGGTGTCCAACTCATCTCCAGTGACTCCGGCGCGGTTGACTAGGCCTCGCGCAACGAAGTGGGTGACCTCGTTGAGATTGGAGAGGTGTAGGTGGACAGGGCCCGCATGGGCCGGAATCCATGTTAGGGAGATTACGCTGTCTTTAGAGTGTGGTGCCTGGCAGAGGATGCGAAGAGCTTGGGGAGAAATACGGCCTTTGCTGAAGTTAGTGACGACTGAGCGAGAGTCACACACTATGGTGTGACAGGTGGGATCTATGGTGTGACAGGTGTACGCGCCAGATGTCTTTTCAAACCTATATATGTGCATATACGTACACCTGTTATAAATGAGTACAATGTGAGTATCAGTGTATGTATATACATTTATCCCTTTCCTGTATCTCTACTTCTTTCTTTTTTCTTCTTCTCTTTATTTTTCGATATTGTGACAGTTTGTACGCTGCCTGTCACGCTCTGCCAGTCAAGCCCAATGTGGCTTTGGCAGGCCTGATGAATGTATTTGGTTTTATAGAAATAATAAAAGAGTTTATTATTATTAATATTATTATCTAAAGTGGCCAGGACGATGGCCATTTCTTCCGCCGTCTCGGCAGTGTGGGTAGTGACGCTGCAGGCGTGGTGTAGGACTCCATCGCGTGTTGCGACGGCCACAAATCGTGTGCAATGGGAGTATTGGGCTGCATCAACAAATGTGACGCCAGGTACGTGGGCAAGGGCTTTTATGATAGCTCCGGCCCGAGCTTGGCGCCAGGCCCTGTTATATTCAGGGTGCATGTTTCTAGGGATAGGGTCTATGTAGATCCAGCTACGGATGTCGGTCGGGATCGGTTGTTTGGGGCCCTGTTGCTGATGGTAGGTGAAGCTAAGCGTGGACAGAATAAAGCGTCCCGTTTCAGTAAGGGTGAGCCGTTCAAGCTGAGAGCGTTGTTGGGCTTCAATGAGTTCCGAAAGGTTGTTGTGAACTCCCAGTTGGTTGAAGAGTTCAGTGCTGGCACAATGCGGGAGACCGAGTGCTTGCTTGAAGACCCCTCGTATGAGGGTGTCGAGCTTGTTTTGCTCAGCCCGGTACCAGTTGAGGTACGCAGCAACGTAGGTAATGTGGCATATGACAAAGGATTGGACGAGTCGGAGTAGGCTTTCTTCTTTGAGTCCCCCTCGTCGGTTAGATATACGTTTAAGAAGTCGCATGGTGTTTTGAGATTGGGCACAGATCTTGTTGAGAGCCAAGGCGTTGGAGCCGCTGGTAGAGATGGTGAGACCGAAAATCCGGATACTAGGGACGTGTGGGATAGGACTGCCATCTTGATGGCGTAGGGTGATGGCGTCACAGGGTCGGTGATTAGATTGGTATTTGGGAGGGCGACCCCGCTGAATGGGCTTGTATAGCAGAAGCTCCGATTTAGCCGGCGAACACCGCAGTCCGGTCCCTTCGAGATGGGCTTCAACCGTGTCAATCGCCGTTTGGAGGGCTGATTCCCCTTGACCATCACTGCCTCGGTACGACCAGATGGTGATGTCGTCGGCGTAGATGGTATGGTTGATATTGTCGACTTGTTGCAGTTGCTTGGCAAGGTCAATCATGACTAAGTTAAAGAGCATGGGAGAGACAACTGAACCTTGCGGGGTGCCTTTGCTGCCAAGGGGAAGCTGGTCTGATCGTAAATCCCCGGCCGAGAGGGTAGCCGTGCGATTGGAGAGAAAGTCACGAATGTAATTGTAGGCTCGCTCTCCAAGGTGGAGGTTGGAGACCTGGTCAAGGATAGCTGCATGGGAAATGTTATCAAAGGCTTGAGTGAGGTCGAGTCCGAGGATGGCTTTCATTTTACGGGAACGATCGTTTAGCATTTGATGTTTGAGCTGCAACATAGCGTCTTGAGTAGAAAGGTGAGGGCGAAATCCAATGATGGTGTGGTGATAGAGAGAGTTGTCCTCGAGGTGACTGTTGATGCGTGCTGAGAAGGCGTGTTCCATCACCTTGCCTACGCATGAAGTGAGGGAGATGGGCCTTAAGTTACTGAGGCTAGATGGTTTTCCAGGCTTTGGGATTAGGATAACTTTGGCAGTCTTCCAGGCAGCTGGAAGGGCACCACTGCGCCAGCAATCGTTGATGTAGTCAGTCAGATGGGACACGGACTCGTCATCGAGATTGCAGAGGCTTTTGTTAGTGACCCCGTCTGGCCCTGGAGCAGAACGACCGTTAAGCTTGCGAAGAGCAGCATGCATTTCAGATACGCTGAAATCGGCGTCTAGTGTAGGGTTGGGGCTACCGATGTAATTGCTGTGTGGACTGACTTGTCCCCTAGAGATATATCTGGTGCAGAGGTAATCTAGCAGCTATTGTGGACCTTGCTGAAGGGTCTCCGTATAAAGGAGCTTCTGCAGCCGATCCTGTTGGGTGGTGCGGGTGGTAGTACTATCAAGCAGATGTTTGAGGAGTTTTTACGAGGAAGGGCGATGAAGTTGTTCATCCACCGTGTTACACAGCTCAGTCCATTGTTGCCGGCTGAGCGTTTGACAATGCTCCTCGATGGCTGTGTTGAGTTTGGAGATCTTACTTCTGAGGCGACGGTTTAGGCGCTGCCCCTTCCATCGAGGAACCCCTTCCATCGAAGATGGGCGAGGCGGCTATACATGCGTTCAACTGAGGCATCTGTAGTTACCACCCGAGTGGCCGTTTGAACATCAGTGCGTAGCGCTTGCATCCAGGTGTTAATGTCGGTAATGCCGTCTGCTGAGGTAGAACCTATGCGTATTTTTCGAAAAACATCCCAGTCGGTAATGGTGAATTCTTTAGTGGGGGCAGAGGCGGCAGCGAGTTGGGGTAAAGAGAGAGCAAGGATATAATGGCCGCTGCCCAGGTCTTGCTGGGTGTTGGTCCAGTGTGCATTGTTGGTATGTTTGATGAAGGTGAGGTCGGGGGTGGAGTCCCGGGTAGTGGAGGTAACGAGGCGTGTGGGAAAGGAGGGATCAATGATGAGCGTAAGGCCTAAGTCGTGGTAATCTTGCCAGAGGTTGCGAGCTGCAGCTTCCGTGCAAACGTAGCCACAGCCTGTATGGGCGAGGTTGAAATCACCGCCGATGAGTAGGGGGTGCGTTCCAGCTACGTCAAGAGCCTTCTTAAAGAGGGTGAGGAAGCGACACCGTGCTTTGTCCTTGGGGCTATTGTAAATGTTCAGATGGAAGATGCATTCTTTCCGTTTACGATTGGGAATTAATTCGAGGAATAGATGTTTGATCTTAGGACTATTCAGATCATGTTCAATAACAGGAATACGACGCCGTACTAGGGTGGAGGCCTGGCGAAGAGGGTGGGTGGTATGGAAGGTTTGATAACCGGGGAGCGTGGTCGGGGCGTTATTGGTTTCTTGAAGTAGGATAGCATCCGGGCGGCGGGTATGTTGGCGTAGGTATTGATTGAGTACCGGTTGTTTCTGGTGAAAGCTTCGGCAGTTCCACTGCCAAATGACGCCGTCTTGATTAGTGTGAGCCATGATGGGAGATGGTGGATGTCGCCATCGGCGTCACGGAAGGGTCACAGACGGGGGCGGTATGGCTAGGAGGCGTGAGAATATTGTCACGTGGTAGTGACGTTGAAGACCACAGTAGCAAATACAGTGAAAGACAAAACTAACTTTTTTTTTACGGCGGCCACATTTCGATGGGGGCGAAATGCGAAAACACCCGTGTGCTTAGATTTAGGTGCACGTTAAAGAACCCCAGGTGGTCAAAATTTTCGGAGTCCTCCACTACGGCGTGCCTCATAATGAGAAAGTGGTTTTGGCACGTAAAACCCCAAATATTATTATTAAAACTAACTTTTATTGGGCGAACCTGTGCCCACAAATACAGGCTACACTTATAGCACAACGATAGCGGCGAACACGGTCGGCGATCGTCGAAAATCTGATCAGCGGGTCAAGTGCGTCGACTTTTATACAGCAGTCATCGAAAGTTCCAGACTAATCGTTGGGACCCGCATGCCTTCCACAAAGTTCTACAACATTCGAGTCACGCGATGAAATCAGATAACACAAGGTTCGGCGACAACAGACAGCGGATAGAAGCATCGATAATTTCCAGAAACTTCGGATACAAGCAGACTCGTCCCGCGCTGTGCGAAAACATTTGTTAAGGCCAGAATACATGGAGCGAATATAGTCGGCGTTCGACGCCCGGCGGCGTACGCGCGATGCGCGGCGGCGGAGAAAACGTCGTTCGCCGCCGATCTAGCTGGCGCAGAAAAGTTCGTCGGGCGTCGGCGATACCGGAAGCGGCAAACGAGCGGCGCCCCAAAGCGAGCCAATCAGGTCTCACTATCCGCCACGACTTCCGACTAGGCTTCCCCGCTTGTCCGTGTATCCCGATCCCGCTCTATCGTTCACGCCGGTCTCCCGCTTTTCATAGTCATGACATTCAAAGCGGCGCGGCTGGAATTTAACGACAAGTTAATTTCGGCTGTTCAAAAGCGTGCCACGCGCGCTTTGAGCCACAGAACAGAGCCGCGGAGTTGGAGGAGCCGAAAGTTGTTTACCCGCCCAGTGTTGCCACAACGCATAGCATCGCCGCTTTCTTTAAGCTACATCGGCACATGAATGTCTCAAACACATAAAAAACACTAGAAACCACTTCTAAACAAAATTTTACGCGTTTTTAGAGTGTTCCACAATTCCAAAGCGATAATAGTTGTCGTTAAAGTTTTTTTTTTTGTGTCATGTGTTTCACTACAGCGCATTTGCCTCATCTAGCCACGCTGATAACAAAGCAGCGACTCGCCGGCGGCGGCCGCCGTGTCTTCGCTCCATGTAGCGCAGCACGACAAAAATACGGCGTCGCGCCGCGGCAGATTTTCTGCCGCCCGAACTTCGTCGTGAAAGTTCGCTCCATGTATTCTGGCCTTTAGGCGGCGAAACGCGGTCGCCCGTCAAATATAAGCACACGTGTCAATACCCCCCTCTTAAAAAGCATCGACCCGATGCTGCAAACAAACGAAAGTAATAAAAGAAAAGCACTCCTAGCAAATAAAACAACAAAGTAAGGAAGTTCGTCAGCGTCCGTAAAAGGGTTTAAGACGCACCACGTGTACCACTTCAGATCGTGCGCGACGTCGCTGTGAATGCGAAATGCCGTATGGCACAACCTCATAGTCCAGTGCGCCAATACGTCGGATGACCTTGTAGGGTCCGAAATATCGTCGCAGTAGTTTTTCGCTGAGTCCTCGTCGGCGTGTCGGGGTCCACAACCAAACACGGTCGCCGGGCTGGTAATCGACGAAGCGTCGTCGGAGGTTGTAGTGTCGGCTGTCAGTCCTCTGCTGGTTGTTGATCCGCAGGCGGGTGAGCTGTCGGGATTCTTCGGCGCGCTGGAGATAGGTAGCGACGTCAAGGTTGTCCTCGTCGTTGACGTGCGGCAGCATGGCATCGAGCGTCGTTGTCGGGTTCCTGCCGTCGACCAGCTTGAATGGCGTGATCTTTGTTGTTTCTTGCACCGTCGTGTTGTAAGCGAATGTTACGTACGGCGGCACGGCATCCCAGGTCTTGTGTTCAACGTCGGCGTACATAGCTACCATGTCGGCGAGGGTGTTATTCAGCCGCTCGGTAAGACCATTCGTCTGCGTGTGGTAGGCCGTTGTCCTCCTGTGACTTGTCTGACTGTATTTCAGAATGGCTTGGGTGACCTCCGCTGTAAAGGCCGTTCCTCTGTCGGTGATGAGGACTTCTGTGGCGCCATGTCGCAGCAGGATGTTTTCGACAAAGAATTTCGCCACTTCGGCTGCGCTACCTTTCGGCAGTTTTTTTGTTTCAGCGAAGCGGGTGAGGTAGTCCGTCGCCACGACGATCCACTTATTTCCGGTTATTGACGTCGGAAAGGGTCCCAGCAAGTCCATCCCGATCTGCTGGAATGGTCGGTAAGGAGGCTCGATTGGCTATAGTAATCCGGCTGGCCTTGTCGGCGGTGTCTTGCGTCGCTGACAGTCTCGGCATGTTCTGACATAACGGGCGACGTCGGCGGCCAGGCGCGGCCAATAATACTTTTCTTGTATCCTCGATAGTGTCCGGGAAAATCCGAGGTGTCCAGCGGTCGGATCCTCATGTAGGGCATGCAATACTTCTGGACGAAGTCCTGACGGGACAACAAGAAGGTAATTGGCGCGGACTGATGAGAAGTTCTTCTTCACGAGTAGATTGTTTTGAAGCGTGAAGGAAGATAATCCGCGCTTGAATGCCCTGGGAACAACGTCGGTGTGCCCTTCCAAATATTCGACGAGGCCTTTTATCTCCGGGTCTGCCCGTTGCTGTTCAGCGAAGTCTTCTGCGCTGATAATTCCAAGGAAGGCGTCGTCATTCTCGTCATCTTGCGGCGGCGGGTCAATGGGTGGGCGTGATAGGCAATCGGCAACGGAGTGTTTTCAATACGACATCACTGTAGGTTACAGTGATGTCGTATTCGTCTAGTCTGAGGCTCCACCGCGTCATTTGTCCTGAAGCATCCTTTATATTCGCTAGCCAATCACAACACGCGATGGTCACTGACGACTTTGAATGGCCTGCCATAAGATAAGGGCGAAATTTAGCTGTAGCCCAAACGATGGCGAGGCATTCCTTTTCGGTCGTAGAATAGTTGCCTTCCGCTTTTGACAGGGACCGGCTAGCGTAAGCTATCACCTGTTCGACTCCGTTTCTCCGCTGGACTAGAACGGCACCGAGGCCTAGGCTACTGGCGTCAGTATGGATTTCTGTATCGGCGTACTCTCGAAGTGCGCAAGTACCGGCGGCGACTGCATGCGCCGTTTGAGTTCTTCAAATGCATCGGCCTGCGGCGTTTCCCACTTGAAGTCAACATCACATTTAGTTAGACGTGTCAACGGCTCGGCGATGCGTGAAAAGTCCTTGACAAAGCGCCTGTAGTAGGCACACATACCAAGGAATCTACGCGCTGCCTTCTCGTTGATTGGTTGCGGGAACTGTGCGATGGCAGCTGTCTTTTGCGGGTCTGGACGGACACAAGATTTGCTGATTACGTGGCCTAGGAACAGTAGCTCGTCGTAAGCGAACCACATTTTTCCGGCTTCAGAGTAAGCCCTGACGACTTGATGGCCTCTAGTACTGTCGCAAGCCGCCTGAGGTGATCGTCGAAATTTCCAGCGAAAGCGGCGACGTCATCCAAATAGACGAGACAGGTCTGCCACTTCAATCCTGCTAACACCGTGTCCATGACGCGCTGGAACATTGCAGGCGCCGAGCACAGTCCGAATGGCATAACCTTGAACTCGTGGAGGCCGTCCGGGGTGATGAAGGCCGTCTTTTCGCGATCTCTTTCGTCGACTTCTATTTGCCAATGGCCAGACTTGAGGTCCATCGACGAGATGTATTTAGCGTTGCAGAGCCGATCCAATGCGTCGTCTATTCGTGGGAGGGGGCATACGTCCTTCTTCATGATCTTGTTCAGACGACAATAATCAACGCAGAAACGTAGGGTTCCGTCCTTTTTCTTTACCAGGACAACAGGGGATGCCCACGGGCTTTTCGACGCCTGGATGATGTCGTTGCGCAGCATTTCGTCGACTTGTTCTCTTATAGCTGCAAGTTCTCGCGGCGAAACTCGGTAAGGGCTCTGGCGGAGTGGTCGAGCGCACTCCTCGGTGATTATGCGATGCTTGGCGACTGGTGTTTGTCGAATCCTCGATGACTTCGAAAGGCAGCCTTTGTATCGTCGGAGCAGACTTCTGAGCTGCTGTTGCTTAATCACGGGGAGACTTGGATTAATGTCGTAGTCTGGTTCGGGAACCATCGTCGTCCGGGTAGATGCGGCGGAATCCGAGAGGACAAACGCATTACTGGTTTCCAGAATTTCCTCGATGTACGCGATCGTCGTGCCCTTGTTGATGTGCTTGAACTCTTGGGTGAAGTTTGTCAGCAACACTTCAGTTTTGCCTCCATGCAGTCGAGCGATCCCTCTTGCGACGCAAATTCCACGGTCTAGCAGTAGACCTTGGTCGCTTTCGATGACGCCTTCTAGGTCAGCGGGTGTTTCGGTGCCGACCGAAACAACAATGCTCGAGCGAGGCGGGATGCTCACTTGATCTTCGAGAACACTCAAGACGTGGTGACTGGAAAGCTCTCCGGCGGTATCGCTTGATCATCCGACAGCGCTATCGATTTTGCCTTCAGGTCTATGATTGCGCCGTGATGATTCAGGAAGTCCATGCCGAGACATAAAAATTGTTACACCGCAATCACATGCAACCACAAAGGTGAAGGACGGGACGCAAGCGCTGACTGTCAACTAAACTTTATTGACGAAAGACGGATACCGTATATAAGTGGAAAGGCAGAAGTTAAGGGGGAAGGGAGTGATACAATCGGGGAAAATGACAATGCGCATCGATGAACGAACGTGCCAGCAGTCAACGGAATCAGCGCAGAAAAAACAAGAAAACGAGAAAACTAGAAAAACACTAGGAAAAGGCGAGGTATACTAACATACATTGGAATCAGTAAGCAGTCGCTTCCAAAAAATGAAGCTCTGCAGCAAAAAGTGATACAGAAAGGGTGCTTATGCACTTGGTGCCATATTTGTGTATGTGGAACGCTTCCAAAGTGACGCGCGCCTTCACGTCGGCACTCTTGCCGAGAATCATCGTCTCTCCCAAACGAGCCTCGCATCCTGTGCATTCAATTACGTGCGCGACCAAATGTGCGTACTTGTCCTTTAAGTTGCTTAAATTTCGGGCATGTTCCCCCAAGCGTTCATAAATACAGCGGCCGGTTTGGCCGACATAAGCCTTTCCACACTTCAAGGGAATGGCGTAGACCACTCCTGTGGAACACTTGATGAACGGCTTTTCATGTTTTAGCTGACAACCTCTTTTTTTAGATTTGCAGATGCGTGGGCATAACTGTGCCAGCTTGTTGAGTTCCGAAAAAACAACGGAAACCCCATGTTTGTTGGCTACCTTCTTGAGAGTGTGGGAAGTCTTGTGCAGGTACGGCACAACGAAAGGCTTGTCGGTCTTCCGACGGTCATCTTTTCCTCGTGTTCCCAGTTTTAGCTTCTGAAGGAGGGTCTCAGACACTGCAATCAAGACCGAATGGGGGAACCCCGCCGCCAAAGGTCGGCTGGCCTGATTCTCAAAACTTTTCTGCATCAGGTGCGGGCACGACTTCTGAAGAGACGATTCCAAACAGTGCGACGCTATAGCTCTTTTTACAGTTTTGGACTGCGTTGAATCATATGGTAACAAATCCTTTTTTGCGCGAGGGAAGTAGCCCCAACAAACGTGCTTTTCATGAAAGGTTAGTCTCAGGTCTAAAAACTGTAAGAAATCTGCGTCAGGTAGTTCGTGGGTAAAATTTAGCCCAAGTGCATGCTTGTCAAATGCGTTTAAAACTTCACCTACTGTAGAGAGGTAAGTGAAGTCCGTCCGCTTTTTTAAAAGCACTAAAAAGTCATCTACGTACCTAAAAACCTTTAAAACGAACCCCCCCCCCCAAAAAATAAGAGACCTATCTAAAAGTTTATCTACTTTTGCTAAAAAAATATCACAAAGAATTGGAGCCAGGCAGGACCCAATGCAGATACCGTTGCGCTGCAAAAAAGGCAGGTTGTCATAAACAATAAAAGTAGATTTCAGGTAAAACTGCAATAACGATATAAAATTATCTACTGACAAGCCTGTTGAATTCCGGAATGACACTTCGCCGTTGGCTTCTACGCATTCTCTAACAGCCAACAAAAGCTGATCTTGAGGCACAGAATAAAACAAGTGTTGTACATCTACGGAAAAACCAAAGCCAATGTTAACTGTGCTCTCAAGAAACAGCGCGACATCCATAGATTTATTTGTTAGGAACGGATCATCCAAAGCAAGCGTTTTGAGATGCTTTTGCAGAAACCGACTAACGTTTATTTGCCACGAACCTTCTTCACCAACGATAGTCCGGAATGGAATATCTGGTTTGTGGGTATTGGCTGTAAAAAATGCGGTTAGGCTACTGCCTCTGCTATTAGCAATATCCCTCGCAATTTTGTGAAGATTTAATTCCCTACAGAAGTTAATAAACTTGGTCTTGACCCTAACGGCACTCTTAAAAGGCTCAAAATTCTTATTGATGGCCACTTGCGCTTTTTCATTGTACATTCCCTTTGGCAGAACAACAAACCCTGTCGCTTTGTCTGCTTGAACAAGCATAAGGTTATTTCTTTTAAACAAAGAAACCACATCATTTAACACATTTCTATGATTCTGCGCGTCAAGAACGTTTGGTGAGCACTTTCGCAGACAGTCTACACCCTCAAGAAGGCAGCGGTCGCGGTCCTCTTCATTTCTTGCTTTCATGGCCAAGTTTCTGTTCATTGCAATCAGCTCATGGGCTGAGACACCAGGCTCCAATCCATATTTTGGGCCCTTCTGCAGGAGACGTGTTACGTTCTCAGGCAGGAAAACATTTCCAAGGACGGTTACACTTCTTGTACTCCGCTGTGTTATGTCCCTGTCACCTAAACAAGACAGCAACAGGTTCAGAAGGCACCTTCAATGGCACTCCGTGAGTTCAGCAGCTGTTTTCATCAGCGACGCTAGCTTTCTTGAGGCGAGCTATCCGGGGTGGTAAACGTAGCAAAGCAATCGAAGCCAATCTTGAAAAAGACGAACTTGCCGCCACAGTTCTGACCGCATTAATCTGCACAGTCTTTTAACGTGTCTCCACGACGGTTTTACAGGGCCAAAGAGAGCACTTAGTTCATCTGGGACGAGGCCCTTGCGGATACAGAAAGCGTAGCGTCTTGCCCGGCATGTAGCGTTCACGGTGTGGGTCAGTAAAAGGTCGGTGATGCGAGAAGAGGGAAGAACACAGAAGGAAGGGCCCACTGAACAAGAAAGGTACTTCATTAAAACTTCTTTCTGAGCGAGTTGGTGCATACTTGACATAGAAATAGTTACAGCGCAATCACATGCAACCACAAAGATGAAGGACGGAACACAAGCGCTGACTGTCAATTAAATTTTATTGGCGGGAGGTCCTGCGTGCGTCCTGCGTGGCTCCAATTCTTCGTGATATTTTTTTAGCAAAAGTAGATGAACTTTTAGATAGGTGTTTTTTTTTCGGGGGGGGGGGGGGTTCGTTTTAAAGGTTTTTAGGTACGTAGATGACATTTTAGTGCTTTTAAAAAAGCAGACGGCCTTCACCTACCTCTCTACAATAGGTGAAGTTTTAAACGCATTTGACAAGCATGCACTTGGGCTAAATTTTACCCACGAACTACCTGACGCAGATTTCTTGCAGTTTTTAGACCTGAGACTAACCTTTCGTTCTTTTCGCACGACGCTTGTAAAGGTTTGCAAGAAGCCGCTGCGGAACAGGTCCCACTTCATTAAGGTGGCTTCTTAATTCTCGAACCAGGTCCTGGCGGCGTCTTCCAGTGCGAAAGAGACATGCCGCAGCTTGTCGTCGCTGTCCCAACTGTTAAACGTAGCGACCCTCTCATACGACTCGAGCCAGGTATCCGGATCCTCGAATGTTGATCCGCGGAACGTCGGAGCTTCCCTGGGCTGCTGCAGCACGATGGGGGACGCTGGTGCTGCCATTGGGGTTGCCTTGTCCACAATCTTCTTGGTCTTCTCAGGTAGAAGTCCGTGCTCCGGGGGCAGCTGTTGAAGACGGCGGCTTGCTCGATGCTCCGGGGCTACGTTGGTGTTCCCTTTGCGGTCCAGGCTTCGATCACGGCTTGTCGGGGGCGTCCGGTACATGAAAGAAAAGCACCTCCACCAGATGTCACGCGGTGGTGACGTTGAAGAACACAGTAGCAAATACTGTGAAAGACAAAACTAATTTTTATTGGGCGAACGTGTGCCCACAAAAACAAGCTACACTTATAGCACAATGATAGCGGCGAACACGGTCGGCGATCGTCGAAAATCTGATCAGCGGGTCAAGTGCGTCGGCTTTTATACAGCAGTCATCGAATGTTCCAGACTAATCGTTGGGACCCGCATGCCTTCCACAAAGTTCTACAACATTCGAGTCACGCGATGAAATCAGATAACACAAGGTTCGGCGACAACAGACAGCGGATAGAAGCATCGATAACTTTCCAGAAACTTCGGATACATGCAGACGCGTCCCGGGCTGTGTGATAACATTTGTTAGGCGGCGAAACGTGGTCCCCGTTAAATATAAGTACACGTGTCAATATGAGTTTCCAGGTTGGTCACGCGTTGGACAATACCAATGAAGGCTTGCTGTATGGAGTCCAGTGCATGTTGGAAAATGCTAATAGTTGTTTGAAGTGAGATGAGCATGTCTTTAACTTCAGAGCGGACCTGGCCCGTGGCTCCATCTTTGCAGGGCTCTCTTCTTCGGGGCGGGAGTCGAGGGGCCGTCCTGACTAGGGGCTGGTACGTTTTGTGCGATAGGTGTAGGGGCTGGTGTTTGGGAATGTTTGAGATCTCTAACCTCCTGCGAAAGTTTAGTTAGGAGATCGCGTAGGATGGCGTTCTCGTGCTTAAGCTGAGCTATTTCTGAATTATCTGGTGAAAGAGGAGGGTAGGTGACTTGTGTGTTGGCGATCTTACGACCCTCTCGCGAGGTGCCCATGAGAGCCTCTGCGAAGCTCACCTTGTTGTTGTTGGTAGATGTGATGCGTGAAGCCGATGCAGACCGGTATCTTGAGCGTTGTTGCCTGGATCGAGACGGAGTTCTGGAGCGGGAACGGCTCCCCCTTGACGGTGTGCGGGAGCGTGGCCTGGTTCTGGCGTTGAGGGTGGAGGGGCCGGCTTGTTTATAGGTGGCTTGGCTGGTTGTTCGTCGTTCCCCCATACGCTTGCGGATGACGTACGCGGTTTTATATCCAGCGGCACAGCATTTGTCCGCGGTGAGATGGGGACCACCACAGAGCGAGCACTTAGGTTTACAGTTATGGTCGGCGGGGGGGTGGGGGGTTGCGGACACCGCAGCCCCGGCATATCTTGTTATTTGGGTACGGACAAACG